>NC_134646.1:23458482-23765810 GCF_030463565.1 Pelecanus crispus
AATCTGAAACTACATTTCCTAATGTTTAGTTTTCTTTCCTTGGCCCATAGGTACATGGCACATGCTTGCAAAAATTTAAGCTCATTTTGAGACAGAAAACCTTCCTAAACTTTATGCTGTAAGGATTTTTTTACCTTTTTGAACCATTGCAATTAGTATGAAAAATATTTTGACTACTGACATTAGGAGCAAAGATCCCATTATTGGGGCACACTTACTCAGTTGCTAATGAAGACTTGGGTCTATGGAAGCGACAGGAAAATATACTTTGATTTAAAATGGATACATAAATGGATCTTCTTGCAGCAGTGATAAATGAAGAAAAAGATAGTTTGCATACATGCATATTCACATTTATGAAGGCAGACAATCAGTAGCAGCTGGTAAGTAGACATATGGATACCATATTTCAAAGAGTTGTTAAGTTTCTCAAAATAAAAGCTAAAAGTCAAATCAAAACAAACAAAAATCCAACTTACTAAATAATACAGTTTAGTTTTAAGCATAACATGCAACCTACACTGCAAAGAATCACAGAAGTACTGTTTAAACCTGTAAGAGAATATATGAAGGAGCAGCACCATGAATGCTGAGGTGGAAAACATAAGAAAGGTGTAAGCTGATGTATTCTGCCAAGAAAAAGTGGAAAGAAAAGCATCCCAAGGGGTCAAAGGCTTCACTTTTTTCTAGTGTGTACCAGCATGAATTAGGAACAGGAATGAAAGAGGTGTGAAATCAATGTAACCAAAATATTTTGCCCAGAGATTGAGAAAAAGAGTGTCATGGAAGAGGAAGCGTATTCCTATTAGACAGGAATGTATGCATGTGTGTATGTGTCACCAATACCACTTCTACTTATACCATGCAAATAGTTTTCTTCATCAGAAGCCCAGCCTTCTGTCTGGCTAGCATATAGCAACAGCAGTGGGAAACTAGAGAAACAGGAAACTGTATGAGGTTAAACTCCCAAGAAAAATCAAATCAGGACGAGTTTTGTAAGCCCTGAAAATCACATAAAGTAGATGGAAAACACTGCAGGGTTCCCCCAGCTCTACACCAAACAGACAAGGCAGGCAGAAAATGTGTTAAAAACCACAGCCAGAAAACAATCAGAAAGGCACACAAAGCCATATAAACTCTCCAGTCCATGGTTAGGGCTGGGAGATCACTGGATAAGCTAGAGATGTGACTTTCATACTTACCCTCTTTTAGTCAATCCTTTATCTCATAAAATATTCTATCAAAATTCAGGCTGCCTGCACAACAGTTACATCAACAAAGATCAGTCAATCAATCCCCTGAACTGTGCATTCTGTCAAATTGCATTATTTTGCTGGGCATCAAATCAGGTTATGTGATGCTCAGGTTATGTGATGCTTTGACAGACAAATTAATCTTGGGGATAACACAGCTTCATGTTATTTTTAGGATTTACAGATTTAAGAAAATAATCTAACAAGAAACACTGAGCTACTTTTAACTTGCAGTGTTAAGGTGTTGACAAAGCTTGTAAGTGAATAATGTCATATACATGAAAGACAAAGGGACTGTTTTAGAATTGCCACCAGCTACTAAGTGATGATTAAAATAATTTTGGTTTATCCATTTTACTTTACATGACATAAACCAGAACATAAATGGAAAAAAGGCCACAGGAATGCTTTAGCTTAGAGGAGAGTAATGTTCATTTAAACATTCCCCAAATGACACCCTGTAGGTCATCACAGAAGTGAGAGCTGTTGTATTCTTCAATAGAAAGTCATGGCCTAGCAAGGGAAGAGAGTTGCATTCATGCATTGCAAGGGCTAGAAGAAACAACTGGGATTGTGTAGTCTGTCCCCTGCTGTGACGTGGGAACTCCAAACCAGTTTTGCTGAAACTCAAAGCATGGCTAGAGAAAAACACCACAATCCCAGACACCCAGAATGGTGTCATTCCAGTGATGAATTATTCTCATTGCTGACAAATGCATTGGTTCCACGATGAATTTAAATTTTAATACCTTAGTCTACCAGACTATCTGTAACCATTATTTTGATAAATGTTGAGTTCTTGGTCTTGCTCACTCTCCAGCTGGCTTTCCAAAGCTCCCAGCTTCTCTGACAATCCTCTCGTTTTCATCAATACATTTCTTGTGGGTAACAATAGGAGTCTAGTGGCATTTCCAGCTTGGACCCTTCCCATGACAAGTTGTCCTGACAACCACAGAAGGAAAAGGCTCTGGTGAATGATGTCCCTATATCACACAAGCAAGATGTCTATGCAAGAATGAACAAGTTCTGACCCCTGGCCCTGCTTCTTTCATCAAATGAGTGAAAAATATCTGCATCAGGCCATAAGAAAAGGGCCACAAGAGAAGAAGAACACAGATGCAGAGGTAAACTCTGCCAAATGAGTTCAGGATACAGAGCAGATGGCCTGTCATCTCCTAATATCACGTGTAGTACAGGAAGACATGAACATACAAAAGGAAATAGTTATGGGATAACTTCTTTATAGGAAAAGCTTATTTCTATTCCCTGTAGCTTAGCATCCATTGTCTTTTATAGCCAGGCCATAATGAAGCAGTTACAGCCCAAATCACAAGCCAAGTTAAGTCCCCAGGGCTACATCCTACTAAGGTGAGACACTGGGAATATTAAGGAAGTCATGTTCTAAGATGGGTAGTGTCCATTACATATCTTAGAGCAGTTTGCAACTTTGGTCATTAGGTCTCCACCTTTAAATGTATTTAGTTCTGCCAAAAGAGAGTTTCATGTATGCAGAGTTCTGGCCAACACTACTTAGCAGAGGCATCTGCAACCTGCTCAGTGATGCTGGGGCAGCAGGGTCTAGATCAAAGACTTAGGAATTAAAATGAGTGAGAAGACTAATGCTTACTACAGCTACAGTTATAGGGATTTGCTTGAGGTTATTTTCTAGAAAAAAAGGTTACTTTCTAGATTTCCCAGTCTTGCTGTCAGCCAGCAAAAGTACCAAACCTATTATTAGGTTTTAATCTAATTGCTGGCTTAGTGTGAATTCATATAATGCAAGAAGAATGTGTCTTATATTTAACATACAACAGTACCATTATTTATTTTTATTTTAATCTAAGTGATGAATTTAAATCACAGGTGGCCTGATAACAGAATAATTCTCTTTTGTGAGTTGCTTTCCTTGCGTAAAGGTATTTTAATTCATCCTATTACATTTAAAAGGGAAAAAAAATGAAAAAAGGACCTAAAGTTCAACTAGATGTGATAAAGGTGAGTCAGAAATATGCACACATGCAGGCATATGCATATGTGTGTGAGAAAGGGCAACACATGGAAACCAAAACCTTTAACCTTAACTCTGTTACTCTGTTGATACTATAAGGCACTCTCCTATGCCATGACAGATACATTTGCACAAGCTTCACACTGAGTATTTCACCCATTCGGATAATTCATTCTTAGTCTGAAAATGGTTTCCTTCACAAGCTTTGGATCCCTCCAAGATATTAGAGTTGATTTAAGTTAAAAGAGATACAAGCACTTTTCTTCCCTTCAGACAGAAAGATACAAATGCAAAGGGCTTTAAAGGTCTTTGTCCAAATTGCCTTCTTTCCTCACCTGTTCTAGAAGAATCGGTCATATCTCTGCAAATCCCACTTCCATTAACCTTTCAAATACTGCTGACATTCTTGTACAGTAAATCTCTTGCACCGTATGTCAGGAACCAGCTGACATACCCTTTAAAAGTCTCTCTTGCTGTATATCTTGACTTTTCCAGTTAGTTTACAGGTCAGATGACTGGGAAAAGTAAATGGAAGCTTAACTTACAGTTTCAAAATTAATTCCCAGACTGAAATAATTGCTTTCTGTCTTACTAACTTCTCAATGCTCAAAGGTTAGAGAGTAGAGGTAATTTTTGTAAAAGCAATAAAAATGTATAACTGATGCAAGATCCAGAAAGTTGGCTGTATTAAGTATGAACAGCACTGGAAGCTTAATCTTTACCAGAGGACTGTATTTTTTGTGACTATGGTTAAATGTTTGCTTTAACCTGGTGTCACGAATGCAGGTTTGTGAATCCTGCTGATTATGTCAGTTTATTGTGAAATGAGTGACTTTACACAGTTTGATTTAGTAACAGTTAGAATTTACTTGTAGCAAATCACAGAATTTGATTGTAATATTTTTAATAGCACTCAATCACCAAAGATTAACAAAGTGATTAGACAAAATTGATCAAAACAGTGACTTAGGTACAGATTCAAAGATGGCAAGGTTCACTCTATTGCTACATGGAAGGTCATAAAGGAAAATTAAATTACACTGAGTTGGAATGATTCACAACAGGATTGCATATGTAGGGGATAAGGAGGACCCTCCTGTTGAGCCACGAGGTTCAGAACAGACCCCCTTGCTTCCTAAACTCCTTCTCAGAGAGAAGTCTAGGTACGGCTAGGTCCAATCTTAGTCTCAGACTTGGTCAACGGTTTGATAGGAATAAGGATAAGGCAGCAGTATAAGACTCACTTTGAAATTAAATCATACATCTACAGACTACTTAAACTGATTCACACATGCATACACACAAACATGAATGCATATGTAAAAATGGTATACCTGTTAAAAATTCCCCTCGATTTCAGTGAAATACTCATGTCTAATGTCTTGGAATTTCTCAACAGGCAAGGGTTGAGCCTCAAGGAGTGAAGAATTTCAGCCCAGGCTCCGTTGTCGATCTTCGGCAATGGAGTTCTGGTTGCAGCAGACTTTCAGTGTCTGCTGGCTCTGAGAGGCATCTCGCTCAGAGGGAGATGCTGGTGCAGCCTACAGCAGTCCAGGAGAGCTCAAAAGGCCTCACTTATGACTGCTGTTTATAGAATTGTGAGACAATTGACTTTAATCACCAGTAAATTTCCAGCCGAGCCACAATTTGGGTTGGCAATTGTTGGAATTCCAGTAACGAAGATACCACTCTGTTTCAAGGCTGTCTGGGGTAGCTGTTTGTTCTTGCTCTCCTCGTTAGCCATAATACGAAGACTTTGATAAGGACAGGGCTGCTCTCTGCTTCAGTCATGTAGGAGTTTCTGGCACAATTAAGGGGCGCTTAACTGACCAACTCGCTACACAAAAGCTGCAGCCTGGAATTCCTGAATTTGTAAAGCTGTTGATGAGAAAGGGGAATGGGGGCGCGGGATGCACCACCACAGTCCACCCCATGACTAAAGTCAATCCATCTCACCCACAGAGTGGTGGTGTGGTCGCCTCTTGCCTCTGTGCCTATACACAGATTAATGCCATATTCCAATTATAATTTTGAGGGAAATTTTTGGTCGGCTTACTAAATTATAAAGTTTGGTTAAATACGGTTAAACAGTTTCATATATATGAGGAGGTTTGGGTAACAATTTTAGTTGTCTATCTCTTCTTCACACTTCAATGTATAGGACTATAGTAAAATTACAGTAGGGTGTAATAGTTGATTAAGAATTCCTGTTGCAGTTGGTGACCATCCAAATAAGGTATCCCACCAGTGATGTTCCCCTTCTTTTCTGACCTGTTCTAGAATACGATGTATCTCTTCTGTGTCATGATGGATGGTAATCAGAGCCTTTTGTCCATTGTTCTGTATTCTTTTCAGCAGTTGATCCAGGTCGCTGTGCTGCAACAGTTTTTTCACCAATGTGATATTCATTCTAATGGGTGTAGGTGATAGGTCTTGATATGGCATATAGTTAGACTGTAGCAACTAATGGGTTATGACAGGAGCTGAATAGCGAGACGCCTCTCAGAGCCAGCAGACACTGAAAGTCTGCTGCAACCAGAACTCCATTGCCGAAGATCGACAACGGAGCCTGGGCTGAAATTCTTCACTCCTTGAGGCTCAACCCTTGCCTGTTGAGAAATTCCAAGACATTAGACATGAGTATTTCACTGAAATCGAGGGGAATTTTTAACAGGTATACCATTTTTATATATGCATTCATGTTTGTGTGTATGCATGTGTGAATCAGTTTAAGTAGTCTGTAGATGTATGATTTAATTTCAAAGTGAGTCTTATACTGCTGCCTTATCCTTATTCCTATCAAACCGTTGACCAAGTCTGAGACTAAGATTGGACCTAGCCGTACCTAGACTTCTCTCTGAGAAGGAGTTTAGGAAGCAAGGGGGTCTGTTCTGAACCTCGTGACTCTGCAGGAGGGTCCTCCTTATCCCCTACATATGCAATCCTGTTGTGAATCATTCCAACTCAGTGTAATTTAATTTTCCTTTATGACCTTCCATGTAGCAATAGAGTGAACCTTGCCATCTTTGAATCTGTACCTAAGTCACTGTTTTGATCAATTTTGTCTAATCACTTTGTTAATCTTTGGTGATTGAGTGCTATTAAAAATATTACAATCAAATTCTGTGATTTGCTACAAGTAAATTCTAACTGTTACTAAATCAAACTGTGTAAAGTCACTCATTTCACAATAAACTGACATAATCAGCAGGATTCACAAACCTGCATTAGTGACACCTGGCAGAAGTCCTGTCTGCTACTGAAAAGATCATAGGTGCCTTTCCCTCCCTGCTAAGCCCTGCCCCTTGGCCTTACACCAGGGCTAATGGGAACTGATCCAGCTGGAAACTAACCATCATAAGTACTGGCATAGGGAGCTGGTGGGAATGAGCAGCCCAGGACAAAAGGCAGATGGAGCTGCTGCTTTCAGTGGCATGGGGGTATATACGCCTAGTTAAAAAGTAATTGCATAACTGCACTCCCTGTGCTATGTGTGCTTAAAAATAGCATCCACATATAGAAGCTGTCCATGCTCTGAAGAGTTCAATTCTCTGAGAAAATTCTTGGTGAATCAATTGCAAAGCTAAGAGCAAGATTTTCAAAGTTCTCAGTCACCTATTCAAAGCTCTCAGTTACCTAGGAGCGTAGGGTTCATAAAGGTCATAGGAATGTGTGCCCTGAAGTCCCTTAAGGACCGGATTTGTAGGAGTTGGGACTCTCCATGCTTTTGAAAATCCTTCAATGTTCCTAAATGGATCTTTAAATTCTTAAGTACTGTTAAAAATCTCACTCAGAGACGTTTTTTAAATGTCTCACTTCACATTCATTGCTAAGCTTCAACAGCAGACAGCATTTGCAGCAAATATAAGGAAGTGAAAGAGAAGCACGTCTAGGGCCTGTCTCAAGTGAACCCTTCTAATGATGACGAGCAGGATTGGTGGTTTGCGAAAATAAAACAAAACATGACTTGCTGTGAAAACAGCTGGTACACAGCCCTGTTTTACACATTTCCTACATCTGTTCAAGGGACCAGTGTTCCAGCATGGCATAACTGAGAATTAAATTATTATTGTTAATGAAATTATAAGATGGTGCCTTTCTGTACTTATTTTGGCATTTATATGTGATTTAGAAAGTATGTTATCTAATGTGTTTTATTTGGAAGTGATGTTTTTTGAATTGATGTAACACTGCAGGGAACTGAGTTTAATTTCCCTGTGCCTTGCAAAGCTTTTCTTTGAGCTAAGAACTTTAGCTTTGCTATCTACAGAGTAGAAACATAATCTGGTGGTCATAAACTTAAAGTCATTTTTGTCAATGTTAAATATCAGTATTTTTTATATTCTGCTGCTGACTTACACTTACAGGTGAGATGCTGATCTCCCATCCACTGATAGACATAATTCCATTTTTTACATATCTGTGTCATTCTTTAACCCCAGCCAGCAACTAAAGAATCACACAGCCGCTCGCTCACTCCCCATACCCTGATAGGATGGGGGAGAGAACTGGAGGAGTAAGAGTGAGAAAACTCCTGTGTTGAGATAAGAACAGTTGAATAATTGAAATAAAGTAAAATAGTAATGATAATAATAACAATATAATAATAATAGTAACAATAATATACAAAGCAAGTGATGCACAATGCAATTGCTCACCACCCAATGACCGATACCCAGACAGCTCCCGAGCAGCGATCGCTGCCCCCCGGGCAGCTCCCCACAGCTTTTATACTGAGCATGACATCACATGGTATGGAATAGCCCTTTGGTCAGTTTGGATCAACTATTCTGGCTGTGCCCCCTCCCAGTTTCTTGTTTACCTGGCAGAGCATGGGAAGCTGAAAAGTCCTTGACTAGCATAAGCAGTACTCAGCAACAACTAAAAACATCAGCGTGTTATCAACATTATTTTCATCCTAAATCCAAACCACAGCTCTATGCCCACTACTAGAAAGAAAATCAACTCTATCCCAGCCGAAACCAGGACACTCTGTAAATATGATCAAAATCTAATCCCATGTGCCTGATGTAACAATGTTACTCCTCATGCTATAAGCATCCTGTCTACCATCACAGCAAAGAATTAAAAAAACCCTCAAAACCTATAAAAAGATACCAAGAGAAAACAAATTAAAGCAAAGCTGTTCAGACAACTTACAGAACAGTTTGAAGGCAGCAACTTATGCCGGTAAAAGACAAACAATGGTAAAAGGGCAAAAGCTATCACAGCAGCAAGTTAGACAGAACTCATTGGAATGCTAATCTTGTTTTCTTCCTTCAATGTGAAAAATAAAAGAACAATTTATACAAGTAACTATTGTATGAGCTCTGTTATGACTGGTCAGTTTGCTATGAGTCAGTCACCCCAGCTATTTATGAATCTTGTCAGAGCTTTAGCTTTTCCTTTGTGAAAGTGAAAATTTTTCCAGTGTCTGCTAGTAGAAAACACAAGTGTTATGTACTGAAAGAAAGAGAGCTGCAGAAGATAGAAAAAAAGATTAAAGATCATGCTACTGTGCTTTTCAATATCATTGTGCTCATATGATCAAGAGCAGGAGATAGATGGTAGGACTTAATATGAAATAAGACCAATTAGAACAAAATTATTATTCTTTTTAATTCCGATATATTAATACGATTCTAGCACTATGAGTATTAACAAGTCTTAACAGGATCCATTTATCTTTTAGACATAATTTAGTACAGCGATTACATAGGAGTGCCAGTTAGCCTTCTGTAATACTATTTTGGGAGTAGTTAAAATTTAGGATGCTACAAACACAGAGCTTCCTTCCTTTTGCCACGTACGAGACTGCACTACCCTGTTTTCATTGATGTTAAACTATTTTACACCTGAAGAGGTTCTACCTTTTTTCATTTTACTTAATACATGAGCTCCTGTTGCAGAAAAGCAGCCATAATCCCACTGAAGCAACAGGTATTAAATCCTTTACAACAATGAGTTATGAAAGAGAAATTATTTTTTCTGCTATCTGATACAGGTTGAGCGTGTGTATTATGCCCCAGTTTTTATTACTTAGTATGACTTTCATGGTTGCCCAGGCTCTATGATGTACTATAATCAAACGAAGCAAAGTGAGAAAGCAGGTAATGCACATTTTTTCTTAACAGATGCAAAGAAACTCAACAACACATTGTGTAGACAAAAGCAGGCTGTCATCATGGTGCACCCAGTTGGTGTACCAAGATGTGGAACAGTCCTGCAAGTCCTTCGTTTAGGAAGGGTTTTGGCATCTGTGACAGAAAAGCACTCATAAGAACACATTTGCCTTGTATGCATGCCAATTGAACTAAGTGTGGTAGCAGGCAAGTGTCCTACCTTAAAAATTAACACAACACAAACCAACATCTTCACCAAAATTCACCTTAGTGTCAAAATCTTTAAATTAAAATTAAAATGTTTAATTAAATGTTCAATTAAAATGTTTCAATTCAATGTGCCTCATCCAGCCCAAGAGGTAAGCATGCAGGTATGTGAGCTGAGGTCAGCTATATACCTGCTAGGTGTGCTTGTAAAAGGTATTCCTCTGGCACCCACTTGCACTTAAATTATGTTACAGGCATACTAGGAGCAGCAGGAATTTTCTGTGTTATAGCACCATTTTCTTTGCATCTGCTGGAATTCAAAGCATCCAAAAGTCATGTGGCTGGGCCAGGACTGGAGAAACAGACATTTTTAAACAAATTGGAAATTTTTGTGTTATGTGTTTCATTATCTCTTTAGAGAATGTAGAAGCAGCTTCATAGCTGTTACTTCCGTTTTCTGCAGTGCTTGTTTTGGCATTAAACCAAAAATAGGTGGTATAACCTTTAGTGATTCTTCATTGCACACTGTTTGGACAGCTGTTACCTACACTAACTTCATTCTGCATGGAAGTCAAATGAGTTCATAGTGTTCCTCCTTTACCAGGGTTACCACTTCTACTTCATAGCAGAAAGCTTTGGTCAGGATTCATTTGCCTAAACTGAAATGCCTGTTCCATATGTCTACATCTGAAATAGCTCTCTACCTCTGAAATAGCTGTCTACGCTTTTCTTTTACAAACAGAAAGAAACAGGTACTGCCAGGGTGACATGCATCCTATCTTGTAATAGATGTCTAAAAGAAGTCAGATCAATAAGGCTCAAGAATTGTTCTCTCTACCAGCTACAAAAACAGTCAATACAAATGCCTCTGATGTAGGTATTGGTAGTTGATAAATCCCATACTTTGTGCTACAGGCCTCAGGACTGTGACATACTAGCTTTTGTCCTCACCTCAGCCCGAAAACCAGAACAACCTAAAGGCTAAAGTGCTACCAAATTTCTTCAAAGGGAGCATGACAGTGATGCAATGGCAGAAGAAGGAGCAAAGTGCGTAAGATCTTTAAAGCAAGTAATCCACTGCTCTCTGTTTTGGTCACTGATATGAATTGGCACTTTTAGGAAGAGCATGATGAAGTGTTGCAGAAGCTAGCACCACAGCTTTAAAAAAAAAACCTTCAAGATAATTTTCAGTGAAGTCTTCTCTTCTGCACATTCTGACTTTAGCAGGAATGGATTGAAGGAGGACAGCGGACTCCCTTCTTAGAGCTTTTTGAAGCAGTTGCATGATCTCAGATTCTAGGGTTGTAGACCGCTGCTAGAGGACTAACAGCTCTGTCTCCCTGTACTCCAGTGTCTCATCCTGACCTTTAATAGACAGGTAATAATCATCATCTTTCAAAGTGGTAGCTAATGGATCTGAACCTCAGGGTCACAGTACTGTACAGCTGACCGAAGTATATATATTTACGTGTATGGAGTATATATAAGTATATGGCTGAGCAAAGAATGGAGCTGGCCTCTTGTCAGGGGCACCTAGTGACAGGACAACAAACAAATTGAATGACATGAAATTCCATCTGATCATAAGAAAACACTCTTTACTGTGAGGGTGACCACACACTGGCACAGGTTGCCCAGAGAGGTTGTGAACTCTCCCTACCTGGAGATATTCAAAACCCAGCTGGATATGGTCCTGGGCAACCTACTCTAGCTGACCCTGCTTGAGCAGGGGTGTTGGACTGGAGATGATCTCCAGAGGTCCCTTCCAAGCTCCACTATTCTGCGATTCCTTAATATTGTCTAAGAAAAACTGAAGGCACACTCTAAATGGCCTATAACTGAGGGAAGGCCAAGGCCTGTTTATTATTTTGGGACTTTTTAAAGATTATTTCAATTGTTGTCATTTTTTTTCTTTGAAAACCAGGCTAAAGCACCCAGTGTCACCCATGAATGAAACCACATAATAATTTATTGAAACTGCTGAAAGATATTCACAGCTACTGATCAGTTGGTTGGCTCACAGTGAAATAGAATGAGGATTGCTAGCACACTACCTGCCTTGCCTTCACCATGTGTATGCGATCAAACTTGTCTTGGAAATAATGAGCAACTTCAGACCTACTGTGGCCCAGGGCTGTGTCCAGAGGAGGTTAGTAGGAAGTAACAAACATGCTGCAAATTCACTGAATTCCTTGCGTTGCAGCTTCCTGGACAGACAAGTCCTAAATGAAGACAAACCTGCTTCAGGATTTTACAAGGGTACCCTCAAAGTTATGATCTGTAAGCTTTTGTTTTATTTTCAGTTAAATGGAAGGCAAAATATTGCTTTCTCCTTCCTCAGGAATTAGTATTTGTTCTGTTCAAGGTACTGAATCTATTCAGCAAGTTTAAAATGCCAAGGAAAGCAGAGAAACCATTAATAAAATGAATATAAAAGTAATCTAATGGATTCATTATAACCTACATACACACATAAAAATAGGTTATAACCTACCACTTTTCATCCTGAAGCATGCATTTTGGCTTATAGCACCTCATTAATTTTAATTGTAAACTTAGGAAATAATCTCTTTCTCTCCCTGCTAGTATACAGAATGCAAAAGTGTGACCAATACATTTGTCATTTTGTTTCAGGTAGTTAACTTTCCCTTCAAATGCAAGTTTGTACAGAGTTTATGAAGCATTGAGCATTTTTTTAAGCCCAGTAGAAAAGTAGGGTTTCCTTCAGAAAAAGAAGAGAAAGGACTACCAAAGGAGAATCATAAACTGTTCATCCCTACATCTCAGATTGAAATAGGTCTGTCATACTCTTATTTTTGGTAATATATCCATGAATTCACAAGCAAAAAAAAAGCATTTTTATATTACAATTGCAATTAATGTCATAGCTTGTCTTTTCTGTGCCTTCTAAATGTTCCAAGACTTAAAAACAACAATAAAGGAGAATAGAGAAGAAAAAGCACAGCAATTATCATCTCATAATTCTGAGTTCTGTCCTTAGTATATTAATGGTACTTGTACTGGAGGAATTAAATCACAGCAGACCTAGAGGATATCAGCACTGACAACCGCACAACTTGTTTTTAATAAAAGCATATATTACAATACAAACTTTGCTGTACTTTTTGACAGAGTTCCTAAATTTGGAAAAACAGAAACTGGAATAACTGAATTTTAAACTATGAACTACAGTGCATAGTTCTAGCATTATTGTGCAATCTGGTACTGTAGCACTGTAGTATAGTATTATATATACTAGTATAGTATACTATTTTTCCATGCCTTAGTTTCCCACTAGCAAAATGGTTGAAACAAAATTTGCTTCTAGCTAATTCTAGCATGTGCTCATAATAAACTTCAGAATTATGACTGCCTGCTCTAAGCTACATGAGTACCCCAGCTAAGACGCTGGTGTCTTTCAAAAGTCTATATATGAAATTATTCACTCTCACAATAAAACATTGAGCGGAAAGACTTATTTTGCATTTTTTCATCAACCTGGACTTATCAGACAGACAGATGTTAAATTCCAGTGGCTTATTTAACCTGACATCCTGCATAACACTGTCTAAAGAACTTAACCCAAATTATCCTTAATTTATTTTCATAATTTTTTCAACTGAGCTGAGGCAGTAAACAACAAGAAATCCTCAGCCATCCAGACTGACTGTGTTGAGTCTCCAGCCAGTAACCTCTGAGCACAATAGAGTTTAAGCATCTAAGCAGAAATAGATTATACACAGTATTACCCTCTAAACCTTATAATATGTAGGAGGTTCAGGAGCAGATAAAGCTCCATATGTCATCAAGACTTGTATTTGCAGGAATTAGGGGCATATAAGGATTATGTGTTAGGAGGAAAGTAATACATCATACACAAAATACAGCCCCCTGCCAAAGAAAGTAAAATGCTGCTGTAGGGCCTGACTAAAAAGTCTTTTTATCCAGCCCATTATTATCATTATTATTACATATTAGAGTGTGCTGAGTTGCAAAAGTGTACTGTAGCTCTTCTTTTGATTCAACCTTATTACTAGTTGATTACCTGAAATTTTTAAAAAATGGCACAGAAGACACTGAGAGCAGCAAAGAAAATAACTGATTTTTTTTTTCCTTGCTACTGCCTGTTAGAAAACATCTCCTCTTCAAAATAGCCACCACCTTATTTACATGTATACTGAATTTATTATCCTAGTAAGACACCAGATGAATTTGTCTCTTCTTTTAGCCTCCTGCTGCTGGGGACCTAATCCCACATTCCTGTATCTCTTTTCAGAATGACCATTCATCTAAACCAGTGCGTACTTGGGACTAAAGTGTGGAAAGAAAAAAGGGATGGATTTTTAAAAGTCTTTGGAAGTACCTGGATGTCAAATTCCTAATACCTTTCAGTGGGCATTTTGTGCTTTTGCAAAGTTCATCTGAAAGGCATTTAAAAGGCTATGTAGACAAGAGTTTCCAGGATTTATATCTGAAAAATAACTTTGTTTCTTTTATGACTCCAGAATAGCAAGCACTTGCTCTGAATATGCAGTCAGGCATCTGCTCCTCCTATGCATGCATATGCCTATTTACTATGCTTTATCTGAGATTGTGGAGACTGCAGTCCAGATTGCAACTCCTTTGGAAAAAGCGACCCCTAGGTTTTTTGCACTTGTCATTTAGAGTTCAGAAATAAATTTGTTAGAATTCCAATACAACTAAAGGAAGCACATGTAACCAGAAGAGTGTATAGTACAGAAAAATAAACCTTTTTTAGTCTGGACTCCTGGACAAAATCTGTGCACAGGAACTCTGTCATGGTTTAACCCCAGCTGGCAACCAAGCACCACAGCTGCTTGCTCTCCCTCCCCGCTCAGCTGCAATGGGGTGTGGGAGACAATTGGCAGGGCAAAAGTGAGAAAACTCGTGGGTTCAGATAAGAACAGTTTAATAACTGAAATAAAATAAAATAAAAATAATAAATTAATAATAGCTGATAATAATAATAATTTGTAGTGAAAAGGAGAACAACAAAAAGAGGAACAAAACCCAGGAAATACAAGTAATGCAACTGTTACCACCCGCAGACCAACACTCAGCTCATCTCTGAGCAGTGATCGCTGCCCCCCAGCCAACTCCCCCCATTTTATACACTGAACATGATGTAATAGGGTATAGAATATGCCTTCGGTCAGTTTGGATCAGCTGACTTGGCTGTGCCCCCTCCCAGCTTCTTGTGCACCTGGCAGAGTATGGGAAGCTTAAAATGTCCTTGACTAGTGTCAGCACTACTTAGCAACCACTACATCAGTGTGTTATCAACATTATGCTCATGTTAAATCCAAAACACAGTACTATACCAGGTACTAGAAAGAAAATTAACTCTATCCCAGCCAAAACCAGGACAAACTCCCATTAAAAACCACATGATGATTCTCTGTTATAAGTCAAATCAGACTGAGTTTGTAGAATTTACTTCAGCGTTCATTAGGCAGAGGAAATTCCCAAGCAACTGCATTTTATCTGCTGGCCAGCCTCAGAGAGGCTAGCAAGAGAACAAGATAGAGATGGGTTCAGAACATCCAGAAGCGCATCTGCCATAGGCTTCCATTAGCCCAGATGCCAGCTACTGCTGCGTGAAGTCCCTGCTAGTAGCATCCAGCAGCTGATGGATCCTGTAATGCCTGCAAACTCCATGAGTGTATGCAGCTCCTTCTCATTGCTATCCGCAAATTGTAGTGGACTCTGCAGCAGTAGTATTCACTTTTGCAGATATAAGACCAAAGAGGATACACAGAAACACTCTTTAGCCAAAGCATCGGCACACAAGCATAGTGGTTTTTTTTTCCTTTAATGGAGTAAAGGAATGCAAAGTTAAAATTCAACAAATGTGTAAAAAAAAAAAAAAGCTAAAATAAAATTTATCATTACTAAACAATTATTAGTTAACAATAAGCCTGCTAGCCTATTTACTGCCTGTATCATATAGAAGATGACTGTGAGACAGCCCAGTACTGTGTGTTCATGTGCCCTGTACTGAAGACTGCTCAGGGAGGCACGACATCAGCTAGAAGCTTACATCTACTGATACAAAGCAGGATGGGTGTATTAACTCCTTGGGTTGTCTATAAAAATGGAAATTTTTCAGAAGGCATTTTGTAAACACACCATAGCCCATAACCCTGCTCAGCCACAACTCTGGCTGCTAGGTACATTCTAGCAGCCTGGCATTTGCCTGCTGCACTCTACAGTGGCTTTATATTTAGGACAATCTCACAGTTAACATTAAACCGTTGCTGCCACAGATTTGGTTTGAGAAATGATCCAGTTTAGATGCTGTCAAGTCCCATCTTTGTAGGGTTTGGGTTGATTTTTTTTTTTTGCCTTTCATTGTTGTTTCTATATTCTTTAATTAGCATGAGTAGGTGATAGGCACAGCATTCTCAAGAAAGAAGTGAAAAAGGTAATGTCATTATAAACAGACTCATTTCTCCAACATACTTAGTCCTCAGATGCCACAGTTATATAGCCAAACTAGAAGCTGCCAGAGCATTTCTGGAAGTGCTCAGCGGCTTGTAGGATAAAGCTTTGCACTATTACAAAAGGAAGAGCATAATATAATATTCATTTAAAAAGAGCATAATAATAAGAAAGGAAGCAACACATATGCAAGTGAGGTATATTTATATATACAGAACATGACACCTCTCAAAATCCCATGACTGAGCTGCCTGCCTGGATACAGCTGTGATATGGACTGGATCTTGAATCCCTGTGCTCTCACATCTGCTATTTGATAACCAAGAAGAGAAGTAGAGGGAGCAAAGGAGCTTACCCTTTTCTTCTATGCCACAATAAATCCCACTTTCTTTTAGTGGGGGCAAGGCAGGTATGTCTCTCAGTTCTAACACATCAGCATTTCACCCTTCTCAAAAAGTATCTTTACATCCCTGTAAATGGCACCATCCAAGACTACTTCCACAATGGATGTGAAGGTCCCTCTATAGTCAAATCCAGGCCACTTCGCTGCAGGTGCACTGGTAAAACTCCAGTCTCCCACATCCTGTGCTGAGCTGCTCTGTGTCCATACAAGCAGAGAGTTTTCACTGATCTCCCAGTATAAGCAACTCATGTTCTATGCTGTAAAAGAGCAGCTCCCAGTCCACTTTGTAAGACATCATCTGTCAGTTTAAATGGTTTGTTTTGATCAAAGTAATGCAAAGTACAAGCTTTCATTAATGGATCCTTCACCTTCCCCACTGTTCCAGTGATTAGATACTGAGCTCTATATTATTAGAACCCACTTTTCTTTCAAATCTTTAGACACTTAATTTGGGGGCTGTGATTTTTGAAAAGAGATTGAGTCCAGCTTTTTCAAAAGCAAAGAGACAAAAAATTCTTCCCCATGTTCATGAAACATCAGTAAGAGGAGGCAATGTTAGAAACTCAGTAGAGTTTTTTTTCTGCAACACCATTTGGATGAAAATACTCTGAAAACATTCTGAAGATATGAATAGGTTGAGAAAAGATCCTTTTGTTGTTATGAAAGAGCCCCCATCACTTAAAACACTGTGGCAGCAAGCATTGCTGTGGGAAAAGGAAGAGCTAGCAATGTTTTGAGTTCAGTTCCATTCATTTTCACAGGCCCTATCTTCCCAGGAGATATACAGAAAAAATATACATAGAAGGAAAAGAGGAAGAACTGAAAAAGCTATTCACTTGTGCTTGCTATCCATTCATGGAAAGGCACATGTGGAAAATCAGCCATTGCTTCCTCCTCTTCCACAAGGAAAAAGTCATCCTTCCTGCCACTGCCATGTGATTATGAAGCCGAAACTGTTCCTAACCTTGCCAAGTATCAAACACATCAGACAGTAAACAAAAAGACACATGGTAAAAGAGGTTGAGAGACAGGAGTACCTCACCTCATGTCCACGATGCCTTCCAGTAACTGGCCTCTGCACCAACTAGTATGAACTGGCACTGACCTATAAAAAACACTCTGGCTGAAATATTTTGGTTTGTAATGATCCAACCAGAAAGGAAATATTTCACTATGATTCACTGACTGTGAGAGACTGTTCACAGTTGTCTCTACCTTAAAGTGCTATAATTCAGTGCCAACTTTGGGTTAATAATCTGTGAGGATCTTCTATATTTTTTCCTGTGGGTACTTGTTCTGACCACTGTGAGAAGGTTCAGGGCTACAAATTTAAGTACAGCAGGGTCCCACAGGGCCTTGAGAATTGCATATATTTTTCCAGCTAACTTCATTCTTAAAAAACTGGTCAAGCTTTCAGGTATATGTCTAAAAGTCCCTAAATCCATTGTTAAGTTCTCCATTTAAAGCAGCTTAATTTAGGACATTTAAGATTTCCATTGACTTAATGTGAAAAGAACCAGATAGTTTAGGGCTTCCGTATACAGATGGTTTAGGGCTTCCATATATTCAGATATCTGGCCTCACCTTCAAGGTATTGCTCCAGAAGGAATTCCTTGCTCTTCATATGAACATAGTGAGCATGGTAAAGCTATTCTGGCTCACCAGTCTGCAGGTGAAAAGCACCATCATCTGATGGGCCAGAATGGATAGGTGCTTTGGAGATATCTGGGGTTTTGTTTTCTTGTAGATTTGATACTTTATCAAAACTGTGGCTGAACCTTCATATTCTTACTTATGAGCTAGAATGTAATCCTTTCACCTGTTGAGAACAGTGAAGTTATTTTTTCCAAGATCTGTAAGAGATTCAGTTTTCATGGCCTGTTTTAATTGTCATGCCCAAAGCCACACTAGCACTCACCTGTGTCAACATTTTACATACTCCCTGTGAAGATCTTTTATGGCTAAGCATGTTGGAAATGCTTCCTGTTCTCTTTTACACCAAATATAAATCTTTCTTCTATTCAAATACATTCTGAACAAAATTGAAATAAGCTCTTAAATAAGCTCTTTAAAAGTGACCTCCCTTTTCTTTTTGCCTTTACAGCCTTCTGCTGATTATGTAGTTTGTGTTGTATTGTACATTTCAGGCTTTTTATTAATGTTTCTTACTAGTAAAAGAGTAATCCTGGCTCCCTGTTCTTCTGTTACCTTCTCTTCAATCTTTGAAGACTTGTCAATGCCATTAAACACAAGACTAACCAAGTATTTAAAGTACAGGGATAATCCAATTAAATATTCCAATTCTTCAAATGATTTTTTTTTTTTAGATCCACAAATTTTGAAAAAACTGTCAGGTGAAGCATAATTTCTTGAGTTTGAAAACCTGTTCTGCTGAATCAATGCATGTGTTTCCCCTGGTAGTTATCAACTGTAACAGAGAGACACCGCTCTAAAGTGTTTCCAGTGCATTATCACTCCACACCAGATTCTTTACTAGGGCACATCAGTTCAATTTCAATGACCTATATCAGTTTACACCTGAAGAGGATCTTGCCTAGTGAAATCAAACACAATATTTCTCATTGGTTTCCTATAAGCTCTACACAGGTACAAAATGCAAAGTGATTTCATCTCCCCAATTTTTTATTCATCTTATGGGGCAAGGAGGAGAGTGCTCACTTCTTTGTTCCCTTGATAGAAAGGGCAACTTTTTCCACAAGTCAGAGACTGCCCCTTTTCTGATGCATATGAGTAGCTGAAAAGAAGGGGGTTGTGCTCTGTCTGTGTTCCTTTGTCTCCTAGTTCAATGACTGGAGTTTGCAATTTTGCCCCCACGACTTGCATTTCCTGAGCTGCATCACAGCTCTTCCCATACCTTAGAAAAAATGCCAAGCCCAAATGGCATTAAAGAGGGCTCAGCCCTAGAGCCGTAGAACGAGACACAGTGTACAGATGTCCTTTTGTACAAATACAGGTGAGAAGGTGCTTAAGATTGCTAAGTGCTTAATACCCCAAGATTAAGAAGGGCTGGAAGGTGGCAGGAGAGAGAACAGTCAGCAAGAAGGAGGTCAAAAGGTCAGCTTTTAAATTGAAATTTAAGCTTGCAAATAGGTAACAATGTTTTTGTGGTTTAGATATTCCCAGCACTTACCCAAATCTTTAAGACCCATGGTATCTTCTGAGGTTCACTCACATTGTAGACACAGCGTGTAATCTTTGAATGATGGGTCTGCAAATAACTAACCTTCTTAAACTGTAAGGACTTCTAGCAGAATTTGCTGAGGCAGGATTTTAAGACAAGTACTGTTGTGACATTCAGCACTGCAACAGGTTTAGAAAAATGATTGTGTTTTTCCATTTTTTCCAGATACAGAATTTTTGGTCTTAAACAGCAAAGAATCTTATCAAGAGCAAATTTAAGTGCACAGACAACAGAATTTTGCTTAAGGCCAAAACTACTGTTTGTACAGACATGAGACTACTACCAGGTACAGCTCTGTAGTGCAGCAGGGGGAAGAATACCTCTTACAGCAGTCCTAAAAACATGTAGCCCTTTTTTCACCAATCATTTCTATGGGCTCTGCCTCATCTCACAAACGTTGAGACTATCCAGATATGTTTTAAAGGGGGAGTTAGTTTTCTCTCTTCAGAGAACAGGAAAATTTTCTATTCATCTATTTCTGTATAAATACCTGGTTTATTTGTGGCTGAACCTTCCTCAATATTACAAATCATTTGAAGGAAAATCATGCTGAATACTTGGGACTAAGTGAAATGAATGCTTTTTATTTTTACATGTCACAAGCTAGAACGCCCGCTTTACTATCCAGCTTTTGCCTTCAAAAAAATTTTCCACTCTCCAGCCACATATGTAAATTCTACTAGAAAAGATCTTCAACATTAAAGCTATTATTAAATTGTGTAATATTTTACTATTGCCTATAAAGTATAACCAAGTTTCCTATCCCAGGGCACATCACAGATTGCACAGGGACTCAAATCTCAGTGTCTACGTACTGTCACAATATGTCTTACCATGAACAAGACAGGCTGTATTCTGACAAAACATACTTCAGCGTAAACAGTGTGACGGATGATATATTTGAACTGGTACAAACTACATAATTTCCATTATAAGTTAGACATCAGTTTCCATTTTGGAAATTTTTGGTGGAAAATACCCACAAGCTGAGCTCTTACCACTTGGTATCAGTACAGTGTAGGGCTCTGCTACCCACATAAACAGTGCAATATTTAAACCAACAGGATTGCTTGGATAGCAGAGGAAGCCTAGCAGCCAAAGACAGAGGGTGGAAGCATTTTCCAACAACTAAAAATGCTCAGATTTAAGGAATGCCATCACCCTAGCTTGCTCCCTAGTGGAGCAATCCTACTGACTTGTACAGGAACGGAGAGAAAAACCAAATGAGAAGCTTTCAACACCCGAGCTTCTGGGAAATGAAAACTGATTCTGTTCTGCCTATCAACATAATTTGTTATTAAAGCTTATAATTAGATGAGACTAAATGCACATGCATCTGTGTCCTGCTTTAAAAGACATTGATTCCATATAGCACAAAGAGATTACTGCTGGCAATAAAGGAAAGGGTGGAGTGTGTGAAAGGAAGTTTCCTGGGGAGTACAAGTGAGGGCTCAGGTGCGACTTCCCCTCAATCTCTGGGGACTGGACCAGGGGAAAAAAAACTTTCCTAGCCAAACATGTTAAAGCCAGCAAGATAACCTCTGAGCTGGAGGAGCCAATCTCTTTATAAAGGTTCAGCAGAAGCTGATGTATGCATTACTTATAATTCCTAACACCAATCTGTGGACAGATGTCTTAAGGTAGTTTTTTGATAAATACAAAAAATTCAGAAACTGCAGGAATTCATTGGGAGATAAGAACCACTACAACATCGTCATGCCAGATGGGTTATCATTTCAATATTCCCAGTGCTATTATTTTAAGATAAACACCTATGTGAAAAACTGTCATATGTTTGCATTAGGAGACCAAAGGAATATTTTTAGAATGTGATCTCTCTTTTAAGCTGACAGAAAACCTATTTTCTTATTTCAGCTTCTCAATCTCAAAGAATTCTTTGGAAAAAACCAGCAGGTTTTCAAAGATCTTATTCGATCCTTTTTTTTTTTTTTTTAATTAAATCCTCTCAAACTCCAAAGAGGAAAAGCACTCTTAAAATGTAAGGTAAATAAAGAATGCAACAGACTGTACACAGGGTCAAACTGAGATGAGATCATAAGACAGGGAAAGAACAAAATTCTCCTTCCTCAGACAAATACAAACAAAACCAACTGCTTTGACGTCAAATGAAATGTTCTCATCAACTTCATTAAGTTTTGGACTAGATCCTACTGTTAAATGTGTACGTGTTAGTGAGCATGTGCTATGCTGGGTATCTTTCTATGAAGGAGTGACTGCATCAATGGACAAAGGAAAAATAATGGATATCATCTATTTGGACTTCCGTAAAGCATTCGGCACAGTCCCCCACAACATCCTTCTCTCTAAATTGGGGAGATATGGGTTTGATGGGTGGACTGTTCGGTGGATAAGGAACTGTCTGGATGATCACATCCAGAGGGTCGTAGTCAATGTCTCAATGTCCACATGGAGACCGGTGACAAGTGGGGTCCCTCAGGGGTCCATACTGGGACTGGTACTGTTTGACATCTTCATCAATGACATAGACAGTGGGATTGAGTGCACCCTCAGCAAGTTTGCAGATGACACCAAGCTGAGTGGTGCGGTTGACACACCAGAAGGATGAGATGTCATCCAAAGGGACCTGGACAAGCTGGAGAGGTGGGCCTCTGTGAACCTCATGAGGTTCAACAAGGGCAAATGCAAGGTCCTGCACCTGGGATGGGGCAACCCCCAATATCAGTACAGGCTGTGACATGAAGGAATTGAGAGCTGCCCTGCAGAGAAGGACTTGGGGGTACTGGTGAATGAAAAGCTGGACATGAGCTGGCAATGTGTGCTTGCAGCCCAGAAAGCCAACCGAATCCTGAGCTGCATCAAAAGAAGCGTGGCCAGCAGGTCGAGGGAGGTGATTCTGCCCCTCTGCTCTGCTCTGGTGAGACCTCACCTGGAGTACTACAGCCCTTTTGGCTGCCAGGGCACACTGTTGACTCATATTTAATTTGCCATCAACCCAAACCCCCATATCTCTTTCCGTGGGGCTGCTCTCCAACCTCTCATCCCCCAATTTGTACGGATAACCAGGATTTTCCTGTCCCAGGCGCAGAATCTGACACTTGCTCTTGTTAAATTTCACGTGGTTGGTGACTGCCTAGCTCTCTATGTAGATCTCTCTGTAAGGCGTCTCTGCCCTTGAGGGAGTCCACAGTTCCTCCTAGTTTAGTATAATCAGAAAACTTAGAATCATCAATATATATATATATATCAATATATCAAGGTCAATGGCAAAACTCCAATTGATTTCCAAGGGTCAAATTTTCAACCTTGGAGTTTAAAAAGGCCATAAAAGAGAGAATTATAGAGATGGATTAAGACAAAAAAGGATTAAAGCATGACTACAGATTTCACAGAAAAACAGTAAAGCAAAGGAAAAAGCCTATCAATATTATCAGCCATAAACAGATTTCTAGGTAAAGGAGGGAAAAGAAAGTCCCTGGCTGAGCTGGTGGTAAGATGCCAAGACCTCTCTTGAGAAGAGAGCTAAGAGTTACAGGTGCTTGCTAAAAATGAACACCACTGTTACTAAGTATGTTTAAGAAGCACAATGTGTAAGTGATTTTGAGGAAAAAAGCTTATTCCACTCATACTTTAGCCCTGAGATAAGGCATACATTGTCTGACTCCATTTATTTTTCTCACTTCAATATTTTCCAGCAGTTTCCAGAATGGTTGACACTGCCATCTCAAATGATTTAGAACTATCTTTCTCTCTGGTCTACCATCTCCAAATAATTATTTTAGAATATATCTTCTGCTTGAATTAGAAATATTGCCAAATATTCAGATAGACAACTTATTAATGTACAGGTCAACTGGATAAAATAAGAAGTATTTATTACATTGAAAAAATAAATAAATGTCAGACTGTTTTATTTGGAACAGTGTCTACAGAAAAACTGCTTAAAAGTTCCAACAGAATAATTTTCTGTTAGAAAATGCTGATTCAATCAAATTGACATGTTCTACAAGAAATGCTTTTGTCCTGGTTTCAGCTGAGATAGAGTTAATTTTCTTCTTAATAGCTGGCATAGTGTGGTGTTTTGGATTTAGGATGAGAATAATGCTGATAACACACTGATGTTTTAGTTGTTGCTAAGTAGTGCTTACACTAGTCAAGGATTTTTCAGCTTCTCATGCCCTGCCAGCGAGAAGGAAGGGGGCACAGCCAAGACAGCTGATCCAAACTGGCCAAAAGGGTATTCCATACCATATGACATCATGCTCAGTATATAAGCTGCAAGGAGTTTTCTCACTTTCACTCTTCTGATTCTCTCCCCCATCCCATTGGGGCACGGGGAGTGAGCGAGCAGTTGCGTGGTGCTTAGTTGCTGGCTAGGGTTAAACCATGACAGTCTTTTTTGGCACCCAACATGGGGCATGAAGGGTTTGAGAAAATAACAGCTTAACCAGAGAGTATTAAGGAATCTGTTAGCAGTTGCCGGTCACGATATTGATTCATCTGTTCTCGATATTAGCTAATTTAATCTGCACTATGCTCCTTTTTTTTGCTGTACGTGTTAAAGCTTGTTGTTGGTTTTTGCAGTTTGCTCTGCTCTGCAGTGATTAGTGATGTTTTGCCTGGGAGATTTGTTATTAAAACACTGACCTTGAGCTTCATCTGTTATTTGGGTTTTGTACTGAAGCCATTACCATAGTTTGGGTACTACCTCATGGAGAGAATGAGCAATTATACCTCTTCCTCTGAGAGGTTTTTCATGGAGGAAATACAGAATGGCACCTTCGCTACCTTCTTCTATGATGTTTCCTCCTTCATTACAATAACTTTTCAATATCTTGAACATCCCTGGGCAGTTAAGATACTTCTATTGATACTTCTTGGGAATACTGTTTCAGTTTTGAGAAAGGTTAATAGGAAATTTAAGAATATCATCCAGAGATCTGCCCCAAGGCTGGATAGTTATGAGTGGCAGGGTGTGTGGGATAGTATGGGCAAGTACCTAGGACAGTGGGCACCTCCGGTGTTTTGGAACTTCACCCCTGAACAAGTGCAGAATCCTGAAGAACTAGTAAAGTATTTGGAAAAAAGTATGTTGTCACCCTGGCAACTCCAGAGAGAAACAAATCACTGCAACTTGCTGGCTCATGCCTATCGAGCCCGGTTCAACACTATTCAGAACCCTCAAGGTGAAGAGAAAGTCTCTGGGTCTGATGACAAAATGACAGGCACTGTGGCTACTCTAGCCCCTGCGACAGGCAATGCAGCTACTCCAACCCCAGTGACAGGCACTGCGGCCACTCCAACCACCACGACAGACAGTGCAGCCACTCAAAACCTGGTGACAGGCACCGTGACTAAACCATAGAACCAGCCTGTGCCAGTATCAGTTGCCCCAATACACAAGAAAAAATACACAAGAAAATCAGCTCATTTAGTAAGGGATGAAGAGGAACCAAGGCCATCACGAGAACCAGAGGAGGAAGAGGTAGAACTCATAAATGAGATGGTAACCACCTGATTCCTATCCCTGAGTGAGCTGCGAGATATGCAAAAAGATTTCAGTTGTTGTCCAGGTGAGCACATTGTCACCTGGCTGCTCCAATACTGGGATAAAAGGGCCAGTAGCCTGGAATTAGAGGGTAGGGAAGCCAAGCAGCTGGGATCCCTTTCTAGGGAAGGGGGCATTGACAAAGCAATTGGAAAAGGGGCACAAACTCTTAGCCTCTGGAGGCAACTCCTGTCAGGCATGAAGGAAAGGTATCCCTTCAAGGAAGATGTTGTATGTCACCCAGGCAAGTGGACCACCATGGAGAGAGGTATCCAGTACCTGAGGAAATTAGCCATGCTGGAGGTGATTTATGGTGACCTGGACAACGAGCAGTTACCTAAAGATCCAGATGAAATCAGGTGCACACGACCCAAGTGGCAGAAGCTTGTATGGAGCGCGCCTTCATCATATGCCAACTCATTGGCAGTAACAGCCTGGAAAGACGGAGAGGGACAAACGGTGGATGAATTGGCTGGCCAACTCTAGCAATATGAAGAAAGTCTCTCTTCTTCCCTATGGGCCTACGTATCAGCTGTGGAAAAACTGTCCCGGGAGTTCCAGCAACTCGGAGAGGATATGTCCTACTCCCCACCTGTATGGACCAGTATCTCAGCTATTAGGAGTAAGCATTCCTCTGCTCAAGAGAGAGGATATAGTGGATACACACCACGGGGCACCCTGTGGTTTTACCTGCATGACCATGGAGAGGACATGAGGAAGTGGGATGGAAAACCTACCTCAAACCTAGAGGAATGGGTATGTGAGTTACAAGGAAAAACAATCAAAAAAGGGGGTTCTTGCAGGAAAATTGCTGCTCCAGTTTCCAGTGGGCAGTTCCCCAGACAGAGTAAAAGGGCTGATCTTACTTTTGATCTTAATAAAGGGACTCTTGATTCACATTTACAGGAAGTGAATAATGAATACTGACCAGGACTGGAGGGGTCCTGCCTCCAGCCAGGTGGAGGAAAGGGACAGCTGGGTTAATTGGACTACGTGGAGTTGATGGCCTGGCACATCAGAGCCACAGTCTTTAGTGGACACCAATGCAGTGTACTTTAATGACATCAAGCTATAAATGGGCAGAATGGTGGGGCAGTTTGCGCAGCAGTTCGCGCGGTCAGGGTGTGCGGGGAAGGCCAAGTGCCCCCCCTCCTAGTTCCAAACTCAGGCAGTGGTCATCGTCCTCCCAGGAGAACACCTGGCAGCTATGGTTACCCCTTGCATGAAAGCCTCCACCAGAAGGAATGCGGCAACCCAGACGGAGCTCCCACACAAACATGCCGCCATCCAGGTCTCCAGCTGCAGGGAGTGCCTGAGCCTGTCGCTTGTACCGAAGGGCAGTGGAGACAGCAAATGTCTTCGGTGTGACCAGGTAGATGATCTCCTCAGCCTGGTGGCAGAGCTGAAGGAGGAGGTGGAAAGGCTAAGGAGTATCAGGGAGTGTGAGAGGGAAATAGACTGGTGGAGCCGCACCCTACCGTCCCTGAGGCCAAGGCAGCAGGCAGAGGCCCCACAAGGAGCAGAGGATCCCCTACCCTCTTGCCGGCAAGCAGAAGAAGGGGATCCAAGAGATGGCAGGGAATGGAAACAGATCCCTGCCCGGGGAGGCAGGCGAATCCCCTCCAGGCCTCCTTCACCTTCCCAGCTGCCCCTACACAACAGATATGGGGCTCTGGAAGTTGAGGGCCAGGCAAGCAGGGAGGGAGGTGAAGGGGAAGGTCCAGCCAGGGGGTTGCCGAGGGCCAGTCAGTCACCCCCACAGATTACGACTGCCCCTGTTAAGAAAAAAAGGAGGGTAATTGTGGTAGGCAATTCCCTCCTGTGGGGAACTGAGGGCCCGATCTGCCATCCGGACCCATCCCACAGGGAAGTCTGCTGCCTCCCTGGGGCCCGGGTTAGGGACATTACTAGGAAACTCCCTGATCTGGTAAGGCCCTCCAATTATTACCCATTGCTGGTTGTACAGGTTGACACTGCTGATATTACAGAGAGAAGTCCTAAAGCAATGAAGAGGGACTTCAGGGCACTGGGATGATTGGTCACAGGATTGGGAGTGCAGGTAGTGTCTTCCTCAATCCTGTCAATGGCAGCAAAGAATGCTGAAAGGAATGGGAAAACTCACCTGATTAACAGGTGGCTCAGAGGCTGGTGCCATCGGTGGAATTTGGGTTTTTTTGATCATGGGGAGGTTTACATGGCACCAGGCCTGCTGGTGGCTGATGGAGATCAGCTATCTCCAAAGGGGAAAAGGATTATTGCCCATGAGTTGGCAGGACTCATTGAGAGGGCTTTCAACTAGGTTTGAAGGGGGAAGGGGAAATAAACGGGCTCGCTAGTGAGGAGCCCAGCGGCAGCATGGCAACATTGGGGGTGAAATCAATAGCCCATCTCAAGTGCATGTACACCAATGCATGTAGCATGGGCAACAAACAGGAGGAGCTGGAAACCCTTGTGCAGCAGGATAGCTATGACATAGTCGCCATCACAGAAACGTGGTGGGATGACTCTCATGACTGGAGTGCTGCACTGGATGGCTATAAGCTCTTCAGAAGGGATAGGCAGGGAAGGAGAGGTGGTGGGGTGTCTCTGTATGTTAGGGAGTGTATTGTATAGCTCTATTGTATAGAGCTCAACAGTGGTGATGATAAGGTCTAGTGCTTATGGGTAAGGATGAGGGGGAAGGCCAACAAGGCGGATGTCCTGTTGGGAGTCTGCTATAGACCACCCAACCAGGATGATGAGATAGATGAAGCATTCTATAAGTGGCTGGCAGAAGTCTCGCAATCACCAGCCCTTGTTCTCGTTGGGGACTTCAACTTGCCAGACATCTGCTGGAAATACAACACAGCAGAGAGGCAACCGTCTTGGAAGTTCCTAGAGTGTGTGGAGGATAACTTTCTGACACAGTTGGTAAGCGAGCCTACCAGGGGAGATGCCTCACTTGACCTGCTGTTTACAAACAGAGAAGGGCTTGTGCAAGATGTTGTGATCAGAGGTTGTCTTGGGCTTAGCGACCATGATATGATAGAGTTCACGATTCTTGGCGATGTAAAGCGGAGGGGCAGCAAAACTGTTACCATGGACTTCCAGAGGGCAGACTTTGGCCTGTTCAGGATGCTGGTTGGGAAAGTCCCTTGGGAGGCATTCCTGAAGGGCAAAGGGGTCCAGGAAGGCTGGGCCTTCTTCAAGAAGGAAGTCTTAAGGGCGCAGGAGCAGGCTGTCCCCATGTGCCGTAAGACCAACTGGCGGGGAAGACAACCGGTCTGGCTGAATAGGGAGCTTTTGCTGGGACGCAGGGAAAAAAGGAGAGTCTACCGCCTTTGGAAGAAGGGGCGGGCAACTCAGGAAGAGTACAGGGATCTTGTTAGATCATGCAGGAAGGAAATTAGAAAGGCAAAAGCCCCACTAGAATTCAATCTGGCCACTGTTGTAAAAGATAATAAAAAATGTTTTTATACGTACATCAACAATAAAAGGAGAGCCAAGGAGAATCTCCATCCTTTGCTGGATGGGGGGGGAACATTGTCACTGAGGACAAGGAAAAGGCTGAGGTACTTAATGCCTTCTTTGCCTCTGTCTTTAATAGCCAGTCCAGTCATCCCCAGGGTACTCAGCCCCCTGAGCTGCAAGACAAAGATGGGGAGCAGAATGGAGCCCTCATAATCCAGGAAGAAGCAGTTAATGACCTGCTACACCACCTGGATGCTCACAAGTCTATGGGGCCAGATGGGATCCACCCGAGAGTATTGAGGGAGCTGGTGGAGGGGCTTTCCAAGCCAATTTCCATCATCTGTCAGCAGTCCTGGTTAACAGGGGAGGTCCCTGATGACTGGAGGCTTGCCAATGTGATGCCCATCTACAAGAAGGGCAGGAAGGAGGACTGGGGGAACTACAGGCCTCTCATTCTGACCTCAGTGCCGGGAAAGATTATGGAGTGGTTCATATTGAGTGCG
Organism: Pelecanus crispus; assembly: GCF_030463565.1. Lineage (NCBI taxonomy): Eukaryota > Metazoa > Chordata > Aves > Pelecaniformes > Pelecanidae > Pelecanus > Pelecanus crispus. The sequence continues at coordinate 23,487,620 of NC_134646.1, forward strand.
CTCAACAGGCATGTGCAGGTCAGCCAGGGGATCGGGCCCAGCCAGCATGGGTTTTTTGAAAGGCAGATCCTGCTTGACCAACATGATCTCCTTTTATGACCTGGTGACCCACCTAGTGGATGAAGGAAAGGCTGTGGACGTCATTTACCTGGACTTTAGCAAAGACTTTGACACAGTCTCCCATAGCATTCTCCTAAGGAAGCTGGCAGCTCATGGCTTGGACGGGCGTACTCTTCGCTGGGTAAACAAATGGCTGGATGGGGAAGCCCAGAGAGTTGCGGTAAATGGTGTTAAGTCCAGTTGGTGGCCAGTCACGAGCAGTGTTCCCCAGGGCTCTGTTTTGGGGCCAGCCTTGTTTAATATCTTTATCAACAACCTGGATGAGAGGATTGAGTGTGTCCTCAGTAAGTTTGCAGATGACACCAGGTTGGGTGGGAGTGTCAATCTGCTGGAGGGTAGGAAGGCCCTGCAGAGGGATCTGGACAGGCTGGATCGATGGGCCAAGGCCAACTGTATGAGGTTTAACAAGGCCAAGTGCCAGGTCCTGCACTTGGGTCACAACAACCCCATGCAACGCTACAGGCTTGGGGAAGAGTGGCTGGAAAGCTGCCTGGCTGAAAAGGACCTGGGGGTGTTGGTTGACAGCCAACATGAGCCAGCAGTGTGCCCAGGTGGCCAAGAAGGCCAACAGCATCCTGGCTTGTATCAGGAATAGTGTGGCCAGCAGGAGCAGGGAGGTGATTGTTTCCCTGTACTCAGCGCTGGTGAGGCCGCACCTGGAATCCTGTGTCCAGTTTTGGGCCCCTCATTATACAAGAAAGACATTGAGGTGCTGGAGCGTGTTCAGAGAAGGGCAACAAAGCTGGTGAAGGGTCTGGAGCACAGGCCTTATGAGGAGTGGCTGAGGGAACTGGGATTGTTTAGCCTAGAGAAGAGGAGGCTGAGGGGAGACTTTATTGCTCTCTACAACTACCTGAAAGGAGGTTGTAGTGAGGTGGGTGTTGGTCTCTTCTCCCACGTAGTTAGTGGTAGAATGAGAGGAAATGGGCTCAAGCTGCACGAGGGGAGGTTTAGATTGGATATTAGGAAAAATTTCTTCACGGAAAGGGTAGTGAAGCATTGGACCGGGCTGCCCAGAGAGGTGGTAGAGTTACCATCCCTGGAAGTGTTTAAAAAACTGGTAGACTTGGCACCTTGGGACATGGTTTAGTCTAGTCTACCCTTAATTGGTTTAGTGTAGACTTGGTAATGTTAGGTTAATGGCTGGACTGGATGATCATAGAATCATAGAATCATAGAATGCTTTGGGTTGGAAGGGACCTTTAGAGGTCATCTAGCCCAACCCCCCTGCAGTGAGCAGGGACAGCTTTAACTAGATCACGTTGCTCAGAGCCCCATCCAACATGACCTTGAATGTTGCCAGGGATGGGGCATCTACCACCTCTCTGGGCAACCTGTTCCAGTGCTTCACCACCCTCACTGTAAAAACTTCTTTCTTATGTCTAGTCTAAATTTATTCTTCTTTAGTTTAAATCCGTTATTCCTTGTTCTGTCACAACAGACCTTGTTAAAAAGATTCTCCCCATCTTTCCTGTAGGCCCCCTTTAAATACTGGAAGGTTGCAATAAGGTCTCCTTGCAGCCTTCTCTTCTCCAGGCTGAACAATCCCAACTCCCTCAGCCTGGCCTCATAGGAGAGGTGCTCCAGCCCTCGGATCATTTTTGGTGGCCCTCTTCCGGACCCGCTCCAGCAGGTCCATGTCCTTCTTGTGCTGAGGGCCACAGAGCTGGACGCAGTACTCCAGGCAAGGTCTCACGAGAGCAGAGTAGAGAGGCAGAATCACCTCCCTCGACCTGCTGGACACACTTCTTTTGATGATCTTAAAGGTCTTTTCCAACCTAAATGATGCTATGATTCTATGAACTCATCTGTATTTCTGGAGTGACAGGGGGATCCCAACAGCTAACTGTATTGGAGGCTGAAGTGAGCATAACTGGGAATGAATGGCAAAAGCATCCCATTGTGACTGGCCCAGAGGCTCCATGCACCCTTGGCATAGACTACCTCAGGAGAGGGTATTTCAAGGACCCAAAAGGGTATAAGTGGGTTTTTGGTATAGCTGCCCTGGGGACAGAGGAAATTAAACAGCTGTCCACCTTGCCCGGTCTCTCAGAGGACCCTTCTATTGTGGGATTGCTGAGGGTTCAATAACAACAGGTGCTGATCACTACCACAGCGGTGCACCAGCAGCAATATTGCACCAACCGAGATCCCCTGATTCCCATCCATAAACTGATTTGTCGACTGGAGAGCCAAGGAGTGATCAGCAATACTCGTTCACCCTTTCACAGTCCTATATGGCCAGTGCAAAATTCTAATGGGGAGTGGAGACTAACAGTAGACTATCGTGGCCTGAACGAAGTTACACCGCCACTGAGTGCTGCTGTGCCAGACATGCTAGAACTTCAATATGAACTGGAGTCAAAGGCAGCCAAGTGGTATGCCACAATGTGTCCAGAGAAGGGCAACGAAGCTGGTGAAGGGTCTGGAGAACAGGCCTTATGAGGAGCAGCTGAGGGAACTGGGATTGTTTAGCCTAGAGAAGAGGAGGCTGAGGGGAGACCTTATTGCTCTCTACAGCTACCTGAAAGGAGGTTGTAGTGAGGTGGGTGTTGGTCTCTTCTCGCAAGTAACTAGCGATAGGATGAGAGGAAATGGCCTCAAGTTGCATCAGGGGAGGTTTAGACAGGTTATTATGAAAAATTTCTTCGTGGAAAGAGTGGTCAAGCATTGGAACAGGCTGCCCAGAGAGGTGGTGGAGTCACCATCCCTGGAGGTGTTCAAAAAACATGTAGATGTGGCACTTTGGGACATGGTTTAGTGGGCATGGTGGTGTTGGGTTGACCATTGGACTGACGATCTGAGACGTCCTTTCCAACCTTAATCATTCTATTCTAGTTTTACTTTCATTAAAAAATAATCCAGCCACCAAGCCAGGAAACATGAAATTAATTATTACTTTACCCTTGTTCGGTTTAGTGGTGGACTTGGTAGTGTTAGGTTAATGGTTGGACTGGACGATCTTAAAGGTCTTTTCCAACCTAAATGATTCTATGGTTCTATGATTCTAATTGATATCAATAATGAGTTTTTCTCAATCCCTTTGGCAGCAGAGTGCAAGCCCCAGTTTGCTTTCACTTGGAGGGGCATCCAGTATACCTGGAATCGACTGCCCCAGGGGTGGAAACACAGCCCTAACATTTGCCATGGACTGATCCAGACTGCACTGGAACGGGTTGAAGCTCCAGAACATCTGCAGTACATTGATGACATCATCATGTGAGGCAACACAGCTGAAGAAGTTTTTGAGAAAGGGAAGAAAATAGTCTAAATCCTCCCAAAAGCCGGTTTTGCCATAAAACAAAGTAAGGTCAAGGGACCTGCACAGAAGATCCAGTTTTTAGGAATAAAATGGTAAGATGGACATTGTCAGATCCCAATGGATGTGATCAACAAAATAACAGCTATGTCCCCACCAACTAGCAAAAAGGAAACACAAGCTTTCTTAGGCGTTGTGGGGTTTTGGAGAATGCATATACAGAAGTCTGATTGTAAGTCCTCTCTGTCAAGTGACCTGGAAGAAGAATGACTTCAAATGGGGCCCTGAGCAACAGCAAGCCTTTGAACAAATTAAATGGGAGATAGTTCATGCAGTAGCCCTTGGGCCAGTCCGGGCAGGGCAGGATATTAAAAATGTGCTCTACACCTCAGTCAGGGAGAATGGCCCTACCTGGAGCCTCTGGCAAAAAGCACCAGGAGAGACTCGAGGTTGACCCCTAGGGCTTTGGAGTTGCAGATACGGAGGATCTGAAGCCCACTATACTCCAACAGAGAAAGAGATATTGGCAGGATAAGAAGGGGTTTGAGCTGCTTCCGAAGTAGTTGGTACTGAAGCACAGCTCCTGCTGGCACCCCAACTGCCGGTGTTGGGCTGGATGTTCAAAGGGAAGGTCCCCTCTACTCATCATGCAACTGATGCTACGTGGAGTAAGTGGGTCATATTTCACAGAATTTGTTTGTAATTGTCCTGGTTTCAGCAGGAACAGAGTTAATTTTCGTCCTGGTAGCTGGCATAGTGCTGTGTTTTGGATTTAGTAGGAGAAGAATGCTGATAACACACTGATGTTTTAGTTGTTGCTAAGTACTGCTTATGCTAGTCAAGGACTTTTCAGCTTACCATGCTCTGCCAGGTACACAAGAAACTGGGAGGGAACACAGCCAGAATAGTTGATCCAAACTGACCAAAGGGCTATTCCATACCACATGACATCATGCTCAGTATATAAACTGGGGGGGGGGGGGTTGGCTGGGGAGCAGCGATTGCTGCTCAGGAAGTGTCTGGGCATCGGTCAGTGGGTGGTGAGCAATTGCATTGTGCATCACTTGCTTCGTATATTATTATTATTATTATTATTATTATTATTATTATTATTATTATTATTACTACAACAACTACTACCACCATTATTGTATTGTTATTATTATCATTACTATTTTACTTTATTTCAATTATTAAACTGTTCTTATCTCAACCCAGGAGTGTTTCTCACTCTTACTCCTCCGATTCTCTCCCCCATCCCATCGGGGTAGGGGGAGTGAGCAAGCGGCTGTGTGGTACTTTAATAATTGAAATAAAGTAAAATAGTAATGATAATAATAACAATATAATAATGATAATAATAATTATACAAAGCAAGTGATGCAGAATACAATTGCTTACCACACACCAAACAATACCCAGACAGTTCCTGAGCAGCGATCGCTGCTCCCTGGCCAACCCCCCCCCCCCAGTTTATATACTGAGCATGACAACATATGGTATGGAATAGCCCTTTGGGCAGTTTGGATCACCTATTCTGGCTGTGTCCCCTCCCAGTTTCTTGTTTACCTGGCAGACCATGGGAAGCTGAGAAGTCCTTGACTAGCATAAGCAGTACAACTAAAACATCAGTGTGTTATCAACACTCTTCCCTTACTAAATCCAAAACATAGCACTATGCCTGCAACTAGGATGAAAATTAACTCTATTCCAGCCAAAACCAGACAATTTGTTACTGCGATCAAAAAGCCTTAATCACCAGACATGTCTGATGCGTTTTCATTTTCTTCTGCATTATGCTGCTGTCTTGCTTTAATAATGTTTTCTGTCTATCGCATCTTTGTGTCATATCTTCTGGTTGTTGCAAGAGCATCACTTCATCTTAATTTAATTTGTCATTTTCAGTCATTTTGCAGTAATCAGTGCCTGTTTTGAAAAGCTTTCTCTTTTACTGAGGCATATTTTCACTATTTGATACAGTGTTCTTTTATCTTTTACACCTGTTCTATTTATCACGGTGTTGTTTCCCCTGTTATCTGCAACATGTCATGTTTTATGACTGTTCAGATGACAGTTTTGAGTTTAATAATAGATCTACTTCCTACCAAATGTGGTTGAGCAGTCACAGCAAATTGGCAGCAAAACTGTAGTTTACTGAAAAACCTTTAGGACACTGTCAGTCCAACGAAGTTAAGGTCTGTATTGAAAACAGTAATAAAGCACAAGAAAAAGGCACAAATTGCAATTCTTGTTTTTGTATTTTGAAGTTTCCTTGGTAGTGGTTTTAAATGCTAATGAAACTTCAAACCCAGGATGGTCTTCACTGGTAGAACAGCCACAGTTCGCATATGTTTTCAAAAGTGATTAAGGCTTTTTTTTGCTCCCCCGCCGCTTTTTTTTTTTTTTTTTTTAATAGCGGTAGCTGTAATTTTCTGTAACACATCTAGAAAAATGATTTTTCATTTACCTGGAAATGTGAATGTAAGCTTTTGTGCCTTGTCCCAGTAATTTGCAAGTTGTGAGGAAGTCTCTGCCTAATGAAGGACAGCTCCCTTGAAAGTCTCTGCATCTCAATTTCAAGAACCCAAAAGATATAGGGAGCATTTTCAATAGCTGCAGAGGGACAGAGACCCTCAGGTTGTTGCACCGTACAGGGACTGCAGTTGTGAAACCAGCCAAAATAGTTCCCTTCTCACTCCAAGCTGTTCTTGTTCCTTGCTGCAGCATGTCATCTTCTCCAGACTGCTGGCAAGACCATATTGTGAACCAGATCAGTGAATTGATCCAGGTTAACTATAATCCTTTTCTTTGCAGAGGCCCAGGCAAGGCACGGAGCAAAAGGTGGAGAAAACAATGGGGAATGGGGAAAAAATGAAGGGAAACAAGGCTTCCTGAAGCTAGTCTTGTTGCTCAAAGTCCCAAACTTGTGGAATGGCTGCCTTAGTCTCTCAGAAAAATCTTCTATGTTGTTATGCCACATAGAGAAGAAATTAGCCAGTAGGCTTTTCCAGAGTCTTACTTTTATAGCTTGTTTTTAAATCAAATGCTTCACATCAGTGCACCCAAAACCCCCTTGTGTACAATGATTGGGGATCTCTGTGAGACTCATTAACTGTCTGGGAATGGTTGAAGTTATTTGCAAATTGCTTGGGCCTAAAACTAGCCAGATAAACATATGTTTAAAGCCCTACAAGAGCGCTAGTGAACAGAAATTTTCAAAATACACAGCAACATAACTGCATGTGTCTGAATACAACTAAGCCTTAAATCCAGGCTGGTCAAACAAAATTTTCTCTGTGATAATCTTCTGAAGACTTTGAGAGGACATCCAGTTACTAATACCAACTTTAATCCAATGATTCCTTTTTGCACAAGGATTATTTCTTTATTTTTTCCATGTCTACAAGGTAACTCAGGTCCAGTGCACACAGCAAGTTCAAGACAGCATATCCCAGTGGGACTGGGACAAATGCAAATTGGGACTTCTGAGATACTTAGCTTTTGAAATAATGCTTAAAGTATATAGAAGGTGATTCATTTCAATACAGTTAACATGCTATGGACCTTAAGTCTTCTGCAAGACTTGACAGGACTGCAGGTGAATGAAAGTGTTATGACAAGCTTTCTAGGTTTATAAATATATAATACAAGGGAAACACATAATGTGAAGAGCGCAATATGGAACAGTCCTACATTATATAACTTATTTCATTCTCAATAAAGGTCCATTTAAAACCACCTGGAAGTGCCTCAAAAGGACAGCCCAAAAAATCGCTATGAGGACTGACTAATGACTGTTTGGGCAATCTGTTACAAGACAGACCTAAATCACACAGCAATCTTCTTCAGTGTTGCATAATATTGATGCCCTGGCAGGCAATCTGGGGACACAAAGTTACAAAACATAACAGGGCAAAGCAGGATGTCAAATGTTACGGATTAAGTGCCATATGGGAGAAAGAAATCCAAGTTACAGCACCAGCAGCTTCTTGCACTTTAGATCCAAAAATAACACTGAACTGAAGAGGAATCATTTCAGAGCTGGAGGCACCAAAGAGAATGTCAGTAGTCTGTGTCAGATGCAGTTATAGGAAAAAAAGAGTTCATGGTCTTAGAGGCATGACCTGATAGATGCTCAGATGACCAGAATGATGCCCTCAGCCTCCACTTAACGCAAAGCAGGAATAGGTATATTCATTGATATAATTTAGCTATTAGTCCAAGAGCAAGCGCTAGCTCTAAGCTGAACTTAAGCTGCAAGACAAACATGTGCCTTTACTCAAAGAAAATATTTCACAGCATCTATAAAGTTGATCACAACTTCAGTGACTTTTTTCTACACAGGAACAGGCTTAAGTATTATGATTTCAGTTCTGAAAAACACCTGCCTGTGCAGTTGTTGCTTTAGAAGTAATCTGTACATCACCAGCTACCTCCATTCCCATGTTGAGTGACAAATAGCTTATTTAAAAATCAGAACACAGGAGAATCTTTGGATTGCAAATGGTTACAAGAAATGTGCCCCGGTAAGCGTGACAAGTGGCTAAAAGACAAATCCAAGTCATATTAATTCAAGTAAATCACACACAACCAAAAGATAGTAACAAGCAAGCAAATCAATCTATCCAGTGCTCAGTTCCTGACCATCCCACTGCCACACTGAATTCTCAGCCCACAGGCAGGCATCCCAGCAGCCCCTGAGATGGGAATCCAAGAAAGCCAGCTGGCTGAGCTACCTACATCAATCAATAGGAAACTACATTAGAGGTAGTATATTGCAGGAATACTAACCAGCAAAATATTTACTAAACAGTTGCTAAATTAATAAGTATTTAAAAAAAAAATTTCCAGTGTATGAGCAAGAAACTAAAATACATAAATATTTGATAACACTTGCACGCAGAAAAAAAACATGGATTCTTCTCTTGTCTTCCACACCTACCTGGCCCAAGCCATGCCCATTTCAGGCTATCCTGAGAACAAAATCTGGATTATTCACCCTTTGTTTCTCTAGGACTGAATTAAAATTGAATTGCAAAACTCTGAAGGTCTCGGAATCAAGTTAATATTTACTTATGGTCAGGACACGGTGCAGTTGATGCACGAGAGGGAAAGGCCTTCCCTTTTGTAAGTGGTGGTAATCATACTGTCCCTGGCAAGACGCTGACCAGCTGGCCTGCTAATTATGAACTCCCAGTAAGCGGTGACATGCTGAAGTAATAGTTCCTCACTCAGCTTATCACTGGCTCAGACACACAAGCAAGTTATCATGGCTTAGCAAATTGCTCTTCAAGCACTAGGAACTGTCTGTGTGCACGCTCTTAGCCCATGGCAAATACAAATTAATTCAACTTAATGTAGTCTGCAGTGAAAGAAGGAGAAGCACAGCTGCACTACTTCACATTTGTCTAAAGCAAAGGGTGTGAACATGGCTGGTTACTATTGTTCATCTGGTGTCCTGTAACTTGAGAGGTAGTAATTAGTCACATGTCTGTCCGCTTAATACTTTAAGCTGCATTTGTAAAAAAGAGAGGAAGGTATTGCTCTTTGCTTCTCTTTGTATGCCTGTGTGCCAGACCTTATGAGCATTGTTTTAGATACTCATGTTTTCCAATTTGAAGCAACCATGTTCTTCTTGGTGATTAGCATAGACATGTAAATAAGAAGACATTGCAGATAAGCATTTGATGCATAAATTGCATTCACAGAGATTCTCCACATTGAGGGATATGAAGCTGAAAAAACATCAGTCATTATATACCAACTTAGACATGGAAGACTTATCCATCTTCGAGAATTCCAAAAGGCCATGCTTAGCAACTGTGATTCTGAGTAGAAATCTGAACATGAGTGTAGTCACAGAAGGCAGGCAAAACAGTCAGAATAGGTAGTGGTCACCTTCATGATTATTGCTTCTTTGCTTCTTCCTACTCCAAGAAATACCTTCTCAGAGTAAGAAAATATCTGCAAGGTGGATGTAGGCATTAAACTGCTCTATTGATTATATTGATCCTCAAAGGTGTCTCTCCTAAATGTGAAGAATGCTCTCTGCATACACCATATAAAAAACTTGTAGAAACCAACTGTTTGGTAGATGCCAGCTTCGGAAGAGAAGCAGAGACATTTTGCAGCTAGGAACAGAGAATTTCAGAAGCCAGTAGGGGGAATCCCAGTAGCCCAGCCAACCTGTAACTGTAACTTCCCAAAGGAGGATCGCAAGTGTGGTGTAAAACACACATAGCCTTCCCCTTGACCTGCTAATACAATCCTCAGACTTATGATAGGACAGAGGGAGGACCATGATCACTTCTTTGTTAAGAGAATCTCACTTGCGGATTGGAAGCATGGTCACCCCAGATGGGTGAATGATATAAGGACTCTGCACCTCTGATACAATGTTTGCTTCCAGGTATTTTTAGTTATGATAGGATGAGTGATTTATAAATTTGGAAATTTCTACTAGTTAGAAGGTATGTACAACTCAAATTATAGACCTGTTCTCCAATCTCAAGCAGCATAATATCCTAAGGAATATTTGATGGGTTTGCTAAGACATGTAAAAAAGTCATCAAGAGTGAGAAATGTTGACACTCAACAGCACTGTAAACAGACAATGGCTTTTAGTGCCTGGGAGTGTGATGGAAGGATGACTGTGAACACATGCCTTCAAACAAACTTGTAAATTGAAAAAAGGTGCAAGACAACCAGGAGTTGCAACTGTTTATCCAAAGTGATAAATCCAGTCCTCCTGGATGTATTAAACAGAGAGTGGTTGTCAATTCGCAAGACATCTTGTTTTCCCTATTTTGAAGGTGAACTTAGGCTGTTGGGCAGCTAAGCAAAGTAATTTGAGATTAACACAAAACAGACTTCAAGGAATGGAGGAAGAGAGAAAATGACACTTCAGGCTAGAGCTGGAATCTGTGACATGCAGCTTGCTTAGAAAAAGAGATGACCCAGATGAACATCATGAAGTTCAACAAGGACAAGTGCAAGGTCCTGCACCTGGATTGGGGCAATCCCGAATATCAGTACAGACTGGGGGAAGAATGCACTGAGAGCAGCCCTGAAGAGAAGGGGATATTGATGGACAAAATCTGGACACGAGCCAGCAATGTGCACTTGCAGCCCAGAAAGCCAATTGTATCCTGTGCTGCACCAAAAGAAGAGAGGCCAGCACATCGAGGGAGGGGATTCTCCCCCTCTACTCCGCTCTCACAAGACCACACCTGGAGTACTGCATCCAGCTTTCGGGTTACCAGCACAAGACAGACATGGACCTGGTTTGAGTGGGTCCAGAGCAGGGCAACAAAAGTGATCTGAGGGCTGGAATACCTCTCCTGTGTAGAAAGGCTGAGAGAGTTAGGTTGTTCAGCCTGGAGAAGAGAAGGCTCTGGGGAGACCTTATTGCAGCCATTCATACTTAAAAGGGGACTTATAAGAAAGACGGAGAGGGATTTTTTACTAGCGCCTGCAGTGACAGGACAAGGGGCAACAGTTTCAACCTGAAAGAGGGTAGGTTTAGATTGAATATAAGGAAGACATTTTTTACAGTAAGGGTGGTCAGACACTGCAGCAGGTTGCCCAGAGAAGTTGTGGACGCCCCATCATTGGAAGTGTTCAAAGTCAGGTTGGAGAGGGCTTTGAGCAACCTGATCTAGTGAAAGATGTCCCTGTCCATGGCAGGAGGGTTGGACTAGATGATCTTTGATGGTCCCTTCCAACTCAAACCATTCTGTGTTTCTCTGGTTCTATGATTCGTATCAAGAGAACTTAGTACGACTGCAGCCATGTGTAAGAACTAACTTGCTAAAACGAAAATTATATATGGTTAGCCACTTATGACTCTGAAGTAAATTCCACTCTTCAGGATTGTCCTGATGAGGCACTAAGCCAAGCTGTTGACAGACATAAACAGCCACACCATTGGCCTTTGGTATAAAATACTTTTCCCTAGCTACCCGCCTGGCATAGATTTGAATGACTTCTACAAAATATGCAATATGATGTCAGTTTAAATCAAGCTTGCTTATTGCCAGGAATAGTGTATAGCCTTAACACAGGAGTCTAGGCCTACCTGGGACCAGCCTGTGACAATGCATGGGCCACCTATCCAAATGGACACATTCCACTGCAGAATACACACTCCCATCACTGTATCTTTAAAGAGGAGCTGCTTACTTTAAGTTACACTGAAAATCTGACAACTCTGTCAGATATCTCTATGTGAACTGAATTCTTTTTAAAAATCTTATCACCATGTTAATGAAGGGAGCTGGAAAGGATGCAAATAAAGAAACATCAGAAGAAAAAGACTGGGCTTTGCACATATATATATATGTGTGTGTAGAAATCCAGTTGTATTTCTTCCCTTCTTTTGACAGAGAGAAAGCGCCTCGTGAATTTTTTTTTGTTTTCCCTTTCCACAGACTTTGCTATCAAATACTTGTTACCTGTTACTGCCAAAGGCAAATCTGAGGCTGGCTTTTGGGACCCACCTAAAATGCATTCTAGGTGCACCCTTGAATACAGGTGGTAGGTACATTGAATAGAAAAGTAAAGGGAGATCTAACAGTCTGGAGAATAAAGCTGATTACAAAGAGTCTCTTGTGGTTTAACCCGACAGGCAGCTAAACACCACACAGCCATTCGCTCACTCTCCTCCTCCCCAGTGGGATGGGGGAGAGAATCGGGAAAAAAAAGTACAATTCATGGGTTGAGATAAAGGCAGTTTAATAGGAAAGAAAAGAAAGGGATAATAGTAATAATAATAATAATAATAATATACAAAATAAGTGATGCACAATGCAATTGCTCACCACCTGCTGACCGATGCCCAGCCAGTCCCCGAGCAGTGATAGTTGCCCACCCTGGACAACTTCCCCCGGTTTATATACTGAGCATGATATCATATGGTATGGAATACCACTTTGGTCAGTTTGGGTCAACTGTCCTGGCTATGTTCCCTCCCAGCTTCTTGTGCACCTGGCAGACCATGGGAAGCTGAAAAGTCTTTGACTAGTGTAAGCAGTACTTAGCAACAACTACAACATCAGTGTGTTATCAACATTCTTCTCATCCCAAATCCAAAACACAGCACTATACCAGCTACTAGGAAGAAAATTAACTCTATCCCAGCTGAAACCAGGACAAAGTCATAATCAAAGAAAGTCTATCTTTGTGATGGGATACTTCAATTGACCAGATTTTAAATGAAGAGGTGGACTTAACAGAAATTGTTTCATGTTTGCAACAGAGAGTTGTTTTTCCTATGAATGCAAGGCATAAATAGGTACTCTTGACAATATATGCTATTTAGCTAGGCAGTAAGACATTAAGAAGTCAGCATTTGTTTCTAGAAAGAGGTACAATGGTGGGGGGGAAGAGCAAGTATTATAAAGAAAGAGTGAAAAATTTCTGGAACATGATAGCCAGCCTAAATAGTGGAGTGTTACTAGGATGTAAAGGTTGGTTGGGTGCAACAGCATAGAGTTGAGGTACAACAATGGAAAAGGTTTGCAATGCATTTGGGCAGGGATGACAGAAATAAATATCTTCAGAGGAATGAGTGTCAAGATGGAAAAGAAGCATCTGCCCCTCACAGCAATAAAAAACCAGCAACTCCAAGAAAAGGCAGTTATGGGGTTTTTTTATGATTCCAAAACAAATACAAGCCCCATGTTATTCCAAATGCACAGTAATTATCACAAATTATATTGGGACATTTTAGAGAGGTGCAATGAATAATCAATGACTTCCTTATACAAGAATAGGTGCTGCAGGGAGGAAAACCACCTAAAACAAAGGTCATTACTTATTTACCAACATACAAGTGATCCATGCCATCACTTAACCTTACTTAATTTGAAGGAAGAAATCAACTTGTCTTCCCAGAGTGTATGTGCACTTTGGTGATTCATTAATTATCCTAGCCATATGCACATGACAAACACACTTTTGGCAACCTTTCATTTCTGCTGTGCTTCCAAATTGCTTCAAATGTATTTTTAAAATTTAAAAACTAAAATAAACACAAAAGTATTGATCTACATTATGAAATTACCAACAGGGGAAAACAAACAAACAAATCTATGGAAATCACAAGTTAGACACACCAGTGCAACTACCTGAAGAGCAGTCCACTGTTGTGACACTTTTCACATGAATTTTTCTGCTGTTTCTGTTGGGTTTTTTAAGCTGAGTAAGTTAATAGATATGAAAGCTGTGCCCTCTTTTGGTTCTCTTTTTTTTACTCTGAGTTATATACAATCCACCACAGGTTCTTCCTATTGATCACTAGAACTATGTGGTTTTGCATCCAATCTGTCCACTCTCCCCATACCATGTAAGAAATAATAACTTGATGTGGCAGAGAAACTCCCTGAAGACTTCTGGAAAGATTAAATGTGCCTTTGTCGTGGTTTAGCCCCAGCCATCAACTAAGCACCACGCAGCCGCTCGCTCACTCCCCCTACCCCAATGGGATGGGGGAGAGAATTGGAGGAGTAAGAGAGAGAAACACTCCTGGGTTGAGATAAGAACAGTTTAATAATTGAAATAAAGTAAAACAGTAATGATAATAATAACAATATAATAATGATAATAAAAATAATAATATACAAAGCAAGTAATGCACAATGCAATTGCTCACCACCCACTGACCGATACCCAGAAGGCTCCTGAGCAGTGATCAGTTTAGTCTGGAGAAGAGGAGGCTGAGGGGTGACCTTATCACTCTCTACAACTACCTGAAAGGAGGTTGTAGTGAGGTGGGTGTTGGTCTCTTCTCCCACGTAGTTAGCGATAGGACGAGAGGAAATGGGCTCAAGCTGCGCCAGGGGAGGTTTAGGTTGGAAATTAGGAAAAATTTCTTCATGGAAAGGGTCGTCAAACATTGTCAAACAGGCTGTCCAGAGAGGTGGTGGAGTCACCATCCCTGGAAGTGTTCAAAAAACGGGTAGACGTGGCACTTGGGGACATGGTTTAGTCTAGTCTACCCTTGACTGGTTCAGTGTGGACTTGGTAGTGTAGGTTAATGGTTGGACTGGATGATCTTAAAGGTCTTTTCCAACCTAAACTATTCTATGATTCTATTCTATGATTCTATGTGTCTCTCCTATGTGTCTGCCAACGCCCCCCAGTTTATATACTGAGCATGATGTCATATGGTATGGAATAGCCCTTTGGTCAGTTTGGATCAACTATTCTGGCTGTGTTCCCTCCCAGTTTCTTGTGCACCCGGCAGAGTATGGGAAGCTGAAAATTCCTTGACTAGCATAAGCAGTACTCAGCAACAACTAAAAACATCAGCGTGTTATCAACATTCTTCTCCTACTAAATCCAAAACACAGCACTATGCCTGCTACTAGGAAGAAAATTAACTCTATCCCAGCCGAAACCAGGACACCAGTATAGAGAAGATAATGCAGCTACAAACATACACATAGACACAAACACTGCTCGAACCAGCTCACCTCAGTACACTTATTGGCAGCTTTTATCAAGGACCAAGGAACCTAAGAGAAAAGCAACTGCAGAGGTAGTATTTCAGTAAACATCCGGGGGGGGGGGGGGGGGGGAAAGAAAAAAGAAAAAAAGAGGAAGTACATGCAGGGAACTATGCATGTGAGGGGGAGTGAGCGAGCGGCTGCGTGGTGCTTAGTTGCTGGCTGGGGCTAAACCACGACAACTGGTTTAAATGTTATCACCTAGGGAAGGTGTAGTTTAGTGGGAGTAGAGTTACTGGAGGCAATGCAGCCTGAGTGAAAGAAAATGCCCTATTTCTTGCATACTTACTTGGGAAAGCTACAAGTAGAAGCGTGGTGTGTGTTGACCTTTTTGGTTTGCTGCTGCCCCTGTTGCTTGTCCTTTTGGCATCAGGGCAGAAATACAGGTTGCTCTTTGAACTGGTCAAGAAATGTATGTAATCCTAGTATGGCTGACTGTACAGATTCTGCAAAACCTCTACACTCAGGTCCATCCAAGGCTTCTCATTGTCAAAAAAAAGAAATGCTGAGTTGAATGTTTTCCTTTAAATGGGGGGCAAAAAGTACTCTGCTTTGAGGTGCAGCTGAGGAATGGTCATAGAAGCACAGAGGCTTTATACTGTTCTCTTTAACTCCCTTTGTTCTCAGTGGTGTTTCTATTGCACAGTTATCAGTGAGAAATCCTGTGATTTTTGGTTTAAAATCCTGATGGCTTGGGTTGTCAAGTTCCAGTCTCAAAACCTGGTGAGAAGGTACATGTAAGGAGAGACACATAGAATCATAGAATAGAATCATAGAATAGTTTAGGTTGGAAAAGACCTTTAAGATCATCCAGTCCAACCATTAACCTACACTACCAAGTCCACACTGAACCAGTCAAGGGTAGACTAGACTAAACCATGTCCCCAAGTGCCACGTCTACCCGTTTTTTGAACACTTCCAGGGATGGTGACTCCACCACCTCTCTGGACAGCCTGTTTGACAATGTTTGACGACCCTTTCCATGAAGAAATTTTTCCTAATTTCCAACCTAAACCTCCCCTGGCGCAGCTTGAGCCCATTTCCTCTCGTCCTATCGCTAACTACGTGGGAGAAGAGACCAACACCCACCTCACTACAACCTCCTTTCAGGTAGTTGTAGAGAGTGATAAGGTCACCCCTCAGCCTCCTCTTCTCCAGACTAAACTGATCACTGCTCAGGAGCCTTCTGGGTATCGGTCAGTGGGTGGTGAGCAATTGCATTGTGCATTACTTGCTTTGTATATTATTATTTTTATTATCATTATTATATTGTTATTATTATCATTACTGTTTTACTTTATTTCAATTATTAAACTGTTCTTATCTCAACCCAGGAGTGTTTCTCTCTCTTACTCCTCCAATTCTCTCCCCCATCCCATTGGGGTAGGGGGAGTGAGCGAGCGGCTGCGTGGTGCTTAGTTGATGGCTGGGGCTAAACCACGACAAAGGCACATTTAATCTTTCCAGAAGTCTTCAGGGAGTTTCTCTGCCACATCAAGTTATTATTTCTTACATGGTATGGGGAGAGTGGACAGATTGGATGCAAAACCACATAGTTCTAGTGATCAATAGGAAGAACCTGTGGTGGATTGTATATAACTCAGAGTAAAAAAAAGAGAACCAAAAGAGGGCACAGCTTTCATATCTATTAACTTACTCAGCTTAAAAAACCCAACAGAAACAGCAGAAAAATTCATGTGAAAAGTGTCACAACAGTGGACTGCTCTTCAGGTAGTTGCACTGGTGTGTCTAACTTGTGATTTCCATAGATTTGTTTGTTTGTTTTCCCCTGTTGGTAATTTCATAATGTAGATCAATACTTTTGTGTTTATTTTAGTTTTTAAATTTTAAAAATACATTTGAAGCAATTTGGAAGCACAGCAGAAATGAAAGGTTGCCAAAAGTGTGTTTGTCATGTGCATATGGCTAGGATAATTAATGAATCACCAAAGTGCACATACACTCTGGGAAGACAAGTTGATTTCTTCCTTCAAATTAAGTAAGGTTAAGTGATGGCATGGATCACTTGTATGTTGGTAAATAAGTAATGACCTTTGTTTTAGGTGGTTTTCCTCCCTGCAGCACCTATTCTTGTATAAGGAAGTCATTGATTATTCATTGCACCTCTCTAAAATGTCCCAATATAATTTGTGATAATTACTGTGCATTTGGAATAACATGGGGCTTGTATTTGTTTTGGAATCATAAAAAAACCCCATAACTGCCTTTTCTTGGAGTTGCTGGTTTTTTATTGCTGTGAGGGGCAGATGCTTCTTTTCCATCTTGACACTCATTCCTCTGAAGATATTTATTTCTGTCATCCCTGCCCAAATGCATTGCAAACCTTTTCCATTGTTGTACCTCAACTCTATGCTGTTGCACCCAACCAACCTTTACATCCTAGTAACACTCCACTATTTAGGCTGGCTATCATGTTCCAGAAATTTTTCACTCTTTCTTTATAATACTTGCTCTTCCCCCCCACCATTGTACCTCTTTCTAGAAACAAATGCTGACTTCTTAATGTCTTACTGCCTAGCTAAATAGCATATATTGTCAAGAGTACCTATTTATGCCTTGCATTCATAGGAAAAACAACTCTCTGTTGCAAACATGAAACAATTTCTGTTAAGTCCACCTCTTCATTTAAAATCTGGTCAATTGAAGTATCCCATCACAAAGATAGACTTTCTTTGATTATGACTTTGTCCTGGTTTCAGCTGGGATAGAGTTAATTTTCTTCCTAGTAGCTGGTATAGTGCTGTGTTTTGGATTTGGGATGAGAAGAATGTTGATAACACACTGATGTTGTAGTTGTTGCTAAGTACTGCTTACACTAGTCAAAGACTTTTCAGCTTCCCATGGTCTGCCAGGTGCACAAGAAGCTGGGAGGGAACATAGCCAGGACAGTTGACCCAAACTGACCAAAGTGGTATTCCATACCATATGATATCATGCTCAGTATATAAACCGGGGGAAGTTGTCCAGGGTGGGCAACTATCACTGCTCGGGGACTGGCTGGGCATCGGTCAGCAGGTGGTGAGCAATTGCATTGTGCATCACTTATTTTGTATATTATTATTATTATTATTATTACTATTATCCCTTTCTTTTCTTTCCTATTAAACTGCCTTTATCTCAACCCATGAATTGTACTTTTTTTTCCCGATTCTCTCCCCCATCCCACTGGGGAGGAGGAGAGTGAGCGAATGGCTGTGTGGTGTTTAGCTGCCTGTCGGGTTAAACCACAAGAGACTCTTTGTAATCAGCTTTATTCTCCAGACTGTTAGATCTCCCTTTACTTTTCTATTCAATGTACCTACCACCTGTATTCAAGGGTGCACCTAGAATGCATTTTAGGTGGGTCCCAAAAGCCAGCCTCAGATTTGCCTTTGGCAGTAACAGGTAACAAGTATTTGATAGCAAAGTCTGTGGAAAGGGAAAACAAAAAAAAATTCACGAGGCGCTTTCTCTCTGTCAAAAGAAGGGAAGAAATACAACTGGATTTCTACACACACATATATATATATGTGCAAAGCCCAGTCTTTTTCTTCTGATGTTTCTTTATTTGCATCCTTTCCAGCTCCCTTCATTAACATGGTGATAAGATTTTTAAAAAGAATTCAGTTCACATAGAGATATCTGACAGAGTTGTCAGATTTTCAGTGTAACTTAAAGTAAGCAGCTCCTCTTTAAAGATACAGTGATGGGAGTGTGTATTCTGCAGTGGAATGTGTCCATTTGGATAGGTGGCCCATGCATTGTCACAGGCTGGTCCCAGGTAGGCCTAGACTCCTGTGTTAAGGCTATACACTATTCCTGGCAATAAGCAAGCTTGATTTAAACTGACATCATATTGCATATTTTGTAGAAGTCATTCAAATCTATGCCAGGCGGGTAGCTAGGGAAAAGTATTTTATACCAAAGGCCAATGGTGTGGCTGTTTATGTCTGTCAACAGCTTGGCTTAGTGCCTCATCAGGACAATCCTGAAGAGTGGAATTTACTTCAGAGTCATAAGTGGCTAACCATATATAATTTTCGTTTTAGCAAGTTAGTTCTTACACATGGCTGCAGTCGTACTAAGTTCTCTTGATACGAATCATAGAACCAGAGAAACACAGAATGGTTTGAGTTGGAAGGGACCATCAAAGATCATCTAGTCCAACCCTCCTGCCATGGACAGGGACATCTTTCACTAGATCAGGTTGCTCAAAGCCCTCTCCAACCTGACTTTGAACACTTCCAATGATGGGGCGTCCACAACTTCTCTGGGCAACCTGCTGCAGTGTCTGACCACCCTTACTGTAAAAAATGTCTTCCTTATATTCAATCTAAACCTACCCTCTTTCAGGTTGAAACTGTTGCCCCTTGTCCTGTCACTGCAGGCGCTAGTAAAAAATCCCTCTCCGTCTTTCTTATAAGTCCCCTTTTAAGTATGAATGGCTGCAATAAGGTCTCCCCAGAGCCTTCTCTTCTCCAGGCTGAACAACCTAACTCTCTCAGCCTTTCTACACAGGAGAGGTATTCCAGCCCTCAGATCACTTTTGTTGCCCTGCTCTGGACCCACTCAAACCAGGTCCATGTCTGTCTTGTGCTGGTAACCCGAAAGCTGGATGCAGTACTCCAGGTGTGGTCTTGTGAGAGCGGAGTAGAGGGGGAGAATCCCCTCCCTCGATGTGCTGGCCTCTCTTCTTTTGGTGCAGCACAGGATACAATTGGCTTTCTGGGCTGCAAGTGCACATTGCTGGCTCGTGTCCAGATTTTGTCCATCAATATCCCCTTCTCTTCAGGGCTGCTCTCAGTGCATTCTTCCCCCAGTCTGTACTGATATTCGGGATTGCCCCAATCCAGGTGCAGGACCTTGCACTTGTCCTTGTTGAACTTCATGATGTTCATCTGGGTCATCTCTTTTTCTAAGCAAGCTGCATGTCACAGATTCCAGCTCTAGCCTGAAGTGTCATTTTCTCTCTTCCTCCATTCCTTGAAGTCTGTTTTGTGTTAATCTCAAATTACTTTGCTTAGCTGCCCAACAGCCTAAGTTCACCTTCAAAATAGGGAAAACAAGATGTCTTGCGAATTGACAACCACTCTCTGTTTAATACATCCAGGAGGACTGGATTTATCACTTTGGATAAACAGTTGCAACTCCTGGTTGTCTTGCACCTTTTTTCAATTTACAAGTTTGTTTGAAGGCATGTGTTCACAGTCATCCTTCCATCACACTCCCAGGCACTAAAAGCCATTGTCTGTTTACAGTGCTGTTGAGTGTCAACATTTCTCACTCTTGATGACTTTTTTACATGTCTTAGCAAACCCATCAAATATTCCTTAGGATATTATGCTGCTTGAGATTGGAGAACAGGTCTATAATTTGAGTTGTACATACCTTCTAACTAGTAGAAATTTCCAAATTTATAAATCACTCATCCTATCATAACTAAAAATACCTGGAAGCAAACATTGTATCAGAGGTGCAGAGTCCTTATATCATTCACCCATCTGGGGTGACCATGCTTCCAATCCGCAAGTGAGATTCTCTTAACAAAGAAGTGATCATGGTCCTCCCTCTGTCCTATCATAAGTCTGAGGATTGTATTAGCAGGTCAAGGGGAAGGCTATGTGTGTTTTACACCACACTTGCGATCCTCCTTTGGGAAGTTACAGTTACAGGTTGGCTGGGCTACTGGGATTCCCCCTACTGGCTTCTGAAATTCTCTGTTCCTAGCTGCAAAATGTCTCTGCTTCTCTTCCGAAGCTGGCATCTACCAAACAGTTGGTTTCTACAAGTTTTTTATATGGTGTATGCAGAGAGCATTCTTCACATTTAGGAGAGACACCTTTGAGGATCAATATAATCAATAGAGCAGTTTAATGCCTACATCCACCTTGCAGATATTTTCTTACTCTGAGAAGGTATTTCTTGGAGTAGGAAGAAGCAAAGAAGCAATAATCATGAAGGTGACCACTACCTATTCTGACTGTTTTGCCTGCCTTCTGTGACTACACTCATGTTCAGATTTCTACTCAGAATCACAGTTGCTAAGCATGGCCTTTTGGAATTCTCGAAGATGGATAAGTCTTCCATGTCTAAGTTGGTATATAATGACTGATGTTTTTTCAGCTTCATATCCCTCAATGTGGAGAATCTCTGTGAATGCAATTTATGCATCAAATGCTTATCTGCAATGTCTTCTTATTTACATGTCTATGCTAATCACCAAGAAGAACATGGTTGCTTCAAATTGGAAAACATGAGTATCTAAAACAATGCTCATAAGGTCTGGCACACAGGCATACAAAGAGAAGCAAAGAGCAATACCTTCCTCTCTTTTTTACAAATGCAGCTTAAAGTATTAAGCGGACAGACATGTGACTAATTACTACCTCTCAAGTTACAGGACACCAGATGAACAATAGTAACCAGCCATGTTCACACCCTTTGCTTTAGACAAATGTGAAGTAGTGCAGCTGTGCTTCTCCTTCTTTCACTGCAGACTACATTAAGTTGAATTAATTTGTATTTGCCATGGGCTAAGAGCGTGCACACAGACAGTTCCTAGTGCTTGAAGAGCAATTTGCTAAGCCATGATAACTTGCTTGTGTGTCTGAGCCAGTGATAAGCTGAGTGAGGAACTATTACTTCAGCATGTCACCGCTTACTGGGAGTTCATAATTAGCAGGCCAGCTGGTCAGCGTCTTGCCAGGGACAGTATGATTACCACCACTTACAAAAGGGAAGGCCCCAACAGGTGGCATTGTTAATGCATTTCTGATGTAACACATGCAACACTAATACATAGTTATAGTGGGATCTGAACTAAAATCTACTTAGAGTGGAACTGGAGTTTATTTCATTGGCAAGATTTTAAGGGACTTAAACTCTTTAAGCTGATGCTTTCCAGTCTATCCACACAGCAGTCAAAAGGATGCCTCGTAGTTCTAACAGAACTGCTGTGTTGTAGGTTTGTGTATATCCATGCAGTTCCGCTCAAGCACGTCAACACCCTTTTTAAGAATCTTCGTGCCTACCTGTTCCTATACCAAGCAGTAGTAATACCTTTTTCTGCCTCTTATTGCTGTTTTATTAAGGAAAATTATTTTTAGAAGTCCCATAATTAAATGGAATCAGTGAGCCACTGAACAAACAAACCATTAAATTGCATTGAAATCCTCTGCCTTCAAATGCGAAATCTAATTAAGGTTTAAACTACAATGTTAATTGCACAGTACTGAGATTCACCATGTATTATGGATTTATTATCAGTTTTCTAACTTGAGTAATTTCAGAGGCAAATGCAACTTCTGGGATCCATGTTATGACCTGGAAATGGACTTAATTACCAGCAGGAAAATATTTGCTTTATAGCTGGTTTAGGGCAAAATATCTGAAGAGTTCTTGCTAAGAGCTTGGGAACATAGAGCACCATGTAAATCACAATGTAGTATTAAGATTATCCTCAGAACTATTCACAGATAGCTTTTTAATTTTAATCATTTCAGCATAGTTTTGAGAGAACTGAACCTGCTGTTAACATTGCTGCAAATAAACAGATTCTAAGAAAAGACAGTGAAGAAAACAAAAGAATTAAACCAAATAATTTTTCATGGATTTAAGAAACCAAAGAAACTCTGTTCTGTGTCAGCACCATTCAATCCTCAGAAAAGACAGCATTTCAAAACAGATTTTTTTCTGAACTACTTTTCCTACATGAAAACTTTAAAAGAGGAGAAACATTCCTTCCTGTATGACTTTTGCTTTGTTTTGGGCTCTTGCCTAATTCATAATTACATATAAGCCTCCAACTGAGGCCTAACACTTAGGAATCTGATTATCTTTTCTTTTATAAAGACTCAGGTTAACTAAGGCTCAGCTCCTTAAAGGCATTATGTACTTACTTAATATTGAATTCAGCACCTAAATATCTTTGAGGATTTAAGTGTTAAGTGCCCATGGTACTTCTAGTAATGGGATTCCAGCACCCAGGTAAAATAGGCACTTTTGATTTTTTTTCTCATTGCTTTGAACCTTCACTTCCATACATATGAGTTTTTCATAAACATGCTTAGATGAGTGCAGATGACATGACTAGGCTGTTTGTAACTGTATTTCAGAATTCCTCGTTTAATGTCATTTGCACAGGACAAATGACTTCTTGCTGGACATAAGTGAAAAATGAACACAGTGGATTCATTCAAAATTGAGCATATAAATAAAAAATAGACTGTCCTTTAGTAAAAAATTTCTGCTATGTATTATCATCTATTTTTGCCAGTTTTCAGGGAAGGAATTTGTTTGCACTGAAGACAGAAGAAGGGTTATTCCTCAGATTGACCTGCAGACCTTTGTCTACAGGTGAGTACCACTGTTATTGCAGTAATATATTTGTGATTTTCAAGTTTGGTTGTCCACTGAAGTAAAAGGAGAGAGGTTGGTTTTGGCAGCAAATTAAACCTCATGGAAAACAAGCTGTTGGATGAAACTACCTACAGGTGGAAAATTTCTCATATCCAGAAGGAATCAGGCAAATGGCTCAATAGACTAACCTGTGGGCTGACATTTTTCATTCACAAAAAGAATCAGGTAATTTAATGAATGATTTGTGAACAGAAAATAGAACTAAATTCACAGCTAATACTCCTTGCAATAAATTATTCAAATTATTCTACTTTTTGCCTAAAAAACATAGCTATAAATGGCCTTCCTCCATAACAGTACGTTTTTTCATGAAGAAAAAGCACATTTGAAGAGTGTAATATCTGTCTCTGTGAATGAGCTGCTTAAAAATGACTATTAATGCAGTCATTTTTATAGCCTCTTTCTTGCATCCTGATTAAAGCAGGGTGCAATCAATACAAGTAGATTAACAGCTCAGTATATAAAATGTTAAGGATGTAAGTATCACATTCACTAGTTATACATATCTTTTAAATGAGAAAATTATGCACCAAGAGGTATTTACAATTGTTAGGCACTTACATCTGAGGACAATTGTTTAAAGAAACCTCAATGTCTAAGACTAGATAGCTTTCAAAAGAATAGGAAGTAGGCTGCTCAGTCCAAGCTCTGTTGAAATGCTTCTGCAATTCTTCAAAGTCTAATTCGTATCTCTGGAGGAGACCTAACCACCACTACATTTTCATATAGTCAACAAGAATTGTATACTGTTAAAGGATCAGATACTAAACCAATTACACAGATACACTAGAATGCCATCCACACAATCTCACTAATTCAGTATCTATTACTTTGCTTGAAACTGATGGGCATCTAGTTTGCAAATCTGTGAAAATAAATGGTCATTTTGGTTATCTGGCACTTTATGAAAAAAAGAGCCAGGCTCCTTAAATAAGACCTTTTTGTATCAGCAAGAATAAGACCATCTTAATTGTTGTTACTCTTGGGGCTTAACAGATACAAAGAGCTCCTGCAGCTGTAAGGCAGGCTACTGGTGAACAGGAACAAATCACAGGTCTAAGACGAGAAGCATGGAAGTAAAAGCTCACAATATAAACTCTTTTAAAAAAGAGTTAAGACATGCTAATGCTTTCCTTCATATGTCTTTACTAACCAAGCAATAAAGAGATGCCATACATCACTTTTCAGAAGATATTTTGAAATACGTACAGTATACAACCAGAAACACATTAGCTCTTGAATATTTTAACAGAAATGTAATTTTACATTTACATACTAAGGCTAAAAAGCATGCTTTTTGTAATCCAAGAGTTCAAAATGCAAATCATATGCTACTTTCCTGAAGTGACAGGTGCCCTTCATTTTTGTTCTAGGAACTAAATTGTGCCATTACTTTATCAGGCACTGGCCCTTCCTAAAGATATCTGCCAGCACATACCTACTGTTGGTCATCTTTAGATCAGGCTAGTAAGAATCACTTTCCCCTTTTGGAAGACTATGTGGCCCGTTGCTGTGAACAAGCAATCATTTTTAGCGCTTATCATGCATACCATGTGGCAAGGGGTTTTGCAGGGACTATAACCAATTTTCTCAGTATTGTGGAGTTAGGACAATCTACACTGCATTATTTCACATCCAGCTGAGGCTCTCCAAGGTTCTGTAATTTTAAAAAGTTGCTTTATACGATGATAAAAGGTGGGAGCAAGTTGTGAGGAATAACACACACTGCATAGGATACACACACTGCACTGCCTATCAGGAGAATACCAATTGCTCATCATGTGCTAGTCCCGTTCCATGGTTTTGTCTTGCCTCCAGGATATTTTAGATTATTTGATCCCTTGGACGGGACAAGCACCCCAGGAACTTCCAATATAGAACAAACTGCACTCCTCAGCATGAACTAAGAGGCTGGAATAAGCCTGGCATCCATTGCTATTTAAGCACAGAAGATGGGGCAAGGCAGGGACGGGGATATATAGTAATGAAATAAGAACGTATTCAGTCCCCCAGGACCTGGAACAATATCTTTCCCTCACAAGGGTTCACAGATTTTAGATTATCCTGTCTACATAGCAAAGGCTGGAGCAGCTGACCCAGAAACATGTTGCATCTAGTCCATAATATCAGACTAAGCTGTAGCAACACTGTCAGAAATGTATCAGATTTAAGGTTGTTCAAGGGACATCTGAATCTCCTTGGCTTTCCTCCTTGAGCATAGTCCTACCTATGCTAATCAAACCACACAGCTGTGGTGGGGAGTTAATAGCCTTGCATTCATAACGCCTTTTTTTTTTTTTTTCCTAAACTCACCTGTCTCTTATTCTGCAGCTTTCATACCACCCCAGATGTAAGGATTTTGCACATATTTTTGTAATGTTCTATAAAGTATTAAGTTCTCCATTCAACTGGTGCGTTAGTATTAAGGCATCATACAGCCAGCACATACTGTCAAGGACCCCCGCAGAGAGTGCTGTGATAGCAAATGCAACTATACTCAGAAGATGGCAGCTGCCAGAGGGGACTAACTAACAAGCTCTTAAAAGAATGCCAATTTTAACTTGAACTGACAAAAGAGACATAGTTCATGGAAAAGCAGGAGGTGCTTCCTTTCACACACAAAGAAAACTTTCTAGATCACTGTGCTGAGCAAAGCAGGTACAATTGTCCCCCCAGTCCTTTCTAAAAGAAGATGTCTTGAATAGAGACATCAACTCAAACACTTCTATTTCAGGCTAATTTAGTCAAAGAACTTGCACAACTAGAATAAAGATGATGCAAAAGCCAGTTATGCTTCTGAACAAATTGCTAATATCAATTCTCCAGGGAGCCGACCTTTCTGAGAAAGATTTTAAACAAATGCATAAATGAATCTCTTGGTAATCCTTTTTCTACACAGAACACAACTGGAGTGGGAGGTATTTGGAAGTCTTTGACTTTCATAACATATACAGGAAAGCAACAAAATAAGAACACTCTCATCACATCAGGATACTCCTGTAAACCAATGCTTATTTTTTCTGGTTATACTTGCTGCTAAAAGTCCTCAGAGCAAAGCTATTAAAAATAATAAAATAACAGTTTTTTTAAAAAATAATACTTTAATGTCATAGGAGGAATTATCAATTTTATACCAGGATATAAAGATAATACAACCTTATTTATTTTCCTATCTGTGCTAGCCTTTACAGGCCTAGATAAGGATGTAGCATAAAAAAGATGCATACTTTATACCCACTATAGAGCATACAGTGTTCCTCTTTGTTCCACGTTTTTATTGCTTTCCAGTCACAGCTTGTGACAATTCACAAATTTTATGCCTAGATACCTGTTCTGCTTTCTTCAATAATAATTAATCATCCTTCTGTTGCCTTTAGGTTTGTCTTCTATTCTTGGGCTATTATTATCCACATGCCCAGGAAGATGTTATGTGTTCCTTCTGTTACTCGTGCATCCCTGGTAGAAACAAAACCTTGTTTTGTTAGCATGCTATTATTTTCCAGAGGAGTTATTTTTGTTTTATAGATCTGGTAAAATAATCGATACTCTGTAAAATGGGCAAAATCTTGCTCTTTCCTTAGAAGTCTGACTGCCCATAAATTTATTTTTGATGAGAGAGGTATATGGGATGCAACGTTTGGAGTATAAGATATAGGGGCTCTTGTTTTTGAAAGAACCTTGATATATCATTATTTTATTTGTATTATAGTGCAGAGGCTTCATCTCCCAAGGACCATAAGAGATTGTTATTTTTCTGACGTGCCTGCACACACAGTTAATAGGGAATTTTTACTAAAAAAACCCCCAAACTCACAGATTTCTATTGGATGCTGACAATTCTTTGAAATTTTCCAGGAATATGTTTCTATGAAATTATCTATGAATGTTTCATTTTGAAAAAATATCCTCAGAAATATCACATTTTAACATTTCCTAAAATAAGCAATATTTTTCAGTTGGAAGCATTTCATTTAGAAATTTAAATGAATGCATTGTAAGATGATAAAAAGTTACCATAATTGCTGGGGTAATTTTGTTCTTTCAACTGTTTTGATTTCTCCCCTGGTTTGGGATGTGATTTTATTTTTAATGCCAAATCTTTTCAAGGTGTGGAAAAAACATCCCTTGTAAGTATCTACTTGCAGCTTACAACAGGCTCACCTAAGAGCAAGAAGATAAACAGAGAGAGGTGATGGGCTGCCCAGGGGAATAACAGAGCTACAATGGGAAGGATCAAGGGAGAGAAGCAAACTCTCCTCTTTGGAATGGCTCCTTAGAAATAAATGAAGTCATTGAATTCCTAACAAAATTTTTCCACAGACTGCATGATACGGAGAAGAGTTGCTAATCCAGTATGTAAGAACACCATTTGCCCAGTGAATCCAGTCACAGGTAAAGGGAGACTGGGAAAGGATTGAAAGCAAGTCCTCAGTACCAGACAGTAGATAAAGAGGCAATGACATCATTACTAAGTGCTACACAAAGGCCTAATTAAAGTGTTACATGCTTTTACAATTTTTCTTTTCTTTTTGTCCCATCCCACAAGGAACACTTTGTAAATCCTGCCTTGTCAGCTTAACACATGCTGACAAATATGCATCAAATGCTTGAGTAAACTGGGTTTTATGGTGTTTGCAAGATTAAGGCAGGATTTGTTGCTTGAGGAAAGTGGATCATCCACTTTCCTTTGTGGGTGATTTCCATTACAAACATCTCTCCTTATATTACAAAAGCAGAATTGAAATCCTGACCCAAGCAGCTGACTTCCAGCCTCTCTGGAAGTACAAGATTTCTTCCCTGAGGTATATTTTTTCTGGTTTCATTTCTAAGACTCTCAGAGACTTAACATTCCAGTGAGTTAAATGTGCATCACACTGAAACCAACTAGTCTTTTTTTATTATTGTTTGGGGTTTAGAATTTGTAGATGCCGCTGAGAAGTTCCTGTTATTACATGCCCTGTGGTGATACTTCACTGAAGAGAAGCTGTTTATGCTTCTATTTTGCAAATATTTTTTTTTGCATAGGCTACTTAGTAGTTACTTCCATAAAATCATTTCAGATCTGTAGGATTTCCAGAGCTACACCATTCTTCATTTATTAGCAAAGCCATCTTCCCTCCACTTAGGGTTTTTTTCTCTCATACCATCATAAAAGCAGTTTTATGTCCTTCTTCAGCTGCAGCTGTCATTTACTACTTACCACCTTCTTCTTAATTTATCTTTTCTGGGTCAGCTTCTTCTGGCCCATGGCAATTTTGGTGTCCTCAAAGTGGGACACTCAGACTTAAGTTAGGACTTGTCAACAGTGATGAATATTAAATCTAAATTGTTTTGGGAAAAAAAATACCACTTTAATGTCATTTGTGTTTGCAGGAGGACTTTTTGAGTAAAATAAACAAAATTACTATAACAGTCTTGACTTCAATTCACCAATGTGCACGAATACCCTTTTTCTCTCCTTTGTCCCCCACTCCCCTTTCTTTACTGGTAGGGGAGAAAGGGGAAGAGACAAAAGGGAAAAACAGTGCCTAATGAAAGAGAAGCATGTGTGTGCAAATATGTATGTCTATAAGTAAAAAAAAAAAAAAAATTAAAAATCAGTAAAAAAAAACATTTAGGATAGTTCTCAAAACACAGCATAAAAATAATTTGGTTATTGGCAACTTCTGTGTTTATAAGCATGTCAGGGGCTGTTGGAAGGGAACTCAGCTGTAGGCTGAATGAATTCAAGCAGCTGATGACCTTGTATATGTAAGTACATTACACACCCCCTTTGACTGATTTTCATGTCATCTTTAGGCTTTTTGGTTTTGTTCTGTTTCATTCTTAGAACTCAGTACACATTTTTTTCTAACAGCATATAACAGACTACAGGCTCAGGTTTTTTGTTT
Source organism: Pelecanus crispus (assembly GCF_030463565.1). Taxonomy (NCBI): domain Eukaryota; kingdom Metazoa; phylum Chordata; class Aves; order Pelecaniformes; family Pelecanidae; genus Pelecanus; species Pelecanus crispus. The sequence continues at coordinate 23,516,815 of NC_134646.1, forward strand.
GGAAAAATAACATAAGACATTAACCCACCTGTTCAAAAATTGTTATAAAGCAAGGAAATGTGAGGAACTCTCTGAAGGATTTGAAATTTCTTAGTCCAGGCAAAGACTTCTGTGCCCCTCTGCACATTTCCAGTTTTGTAGCAATATTTTTATATAAGAAAATACTATGGATTAGTGCAATCCTTTTCAGTCATTCCCATCTTCCTCCTGAAGTTTTTCTAGCAGCCCTTAGATAGCTTCCATTGCCTACAAACATCTGCCTTTTAAATATTGATGTCTGTGTAACAAGATTTCTTTGGAATAACCCATTTGTTCTTCAATCACTGTGTAACCACAGACATGTTTAAGGCCTCTGTCCTTGAAGATGAACAAGGTATCTCCTTAATATATAGCATTCCCTTCTGCAATACTGCACAGGTGAGCACAGGAGGGATGAAGGCTGCAGTGGTGACTTGCCTACCTCTCAAAATGCGTTCCTATCTTCACAGCTTATTTTTCCTTCACGTTCTCACCTAACTGTGTTCAAACCACCCCTGCCTCTACTTGCAAATATCCAAATCCGACCTTTTCCAGTCCTTCTTCTAGAAGCCATTGTTTCAAGCTGTCCCACCTCTAGAGTAATCCTCACTGTCTGCCTTGCTCAAGAATACACATGGGAACCTTTTTTCCCAGCTGTGGCAATTTTCAAGATTTAGAAGCCTGACATATCAAACCTGAACAAAAGCAAATTTTAGGGAAGGAAATGGGGGAAAAGAAATACTGCACTATCACCCAGAGTAGGACCTAAAAGTGCCCAGGCTCACAACAGGTTTTCAAAGTTCAGATGCCTACTCTCCATTTAATTAAAATTAAATTAATTAAATTAAATCTTTTATTGCAGAATTCTCTTTCAGGTCTACGTTCTACACATCATTGAGTTGGCATTGCATTAGTTGTGTGTAGATCTTTGTGAAAATACATGTTATTCTTCTATGTCTGAAAAATACAGCAAAGCCAGTGTTCATCTCTGCTCAGTGAATATTTTCTATTTTATTTGTTGTGTTCAACATCCAGAACAAGCCAGCCAGGGGAGCTCAAACTATAGCAGTGATATTTTCATGTGTACCAATAACACTGGCCTACTGCTGTTCCTATTGACTTCAGCACTAAATCAAGGCCAAATCAGTTTTTAAATACTGCTAACATGTTGTTTTCAGTAGTGTAATTCATGAACATTTCATTCACCCTCCTTGAAATCTGTGCATTACTTTGCTGACCTGTTATTTTTAGCTACTCCTCAGCTACTGTCAAATCACGCACTATATATGCAGCAATATTCTGCTTCAGTCATCTTGTCTTCTTATATCTAGTGTAATTAATATTTGTTTCACTAACTCTTGCTTAGTACAAAAGACACAGAAAAAAAAACATGATCTAATGCATGGAATGGCTCCTCTCTGAGGAAGAATTAAATAGATAGTTTGCAGTTTGGAAAGCAATTGAACAGGTATATGACAGAGGTACCTAAAATTATGAGCAATATGAGGAATGTGAATTGGGAACAATTATTAATTGTGTCTTGCAATACCAGGTATGGGGAAGCAAATGAAATTTTCAGCGAATACTATTTTATACAGCATATAGTTAAAACAGGAAACTCACTATCCCAGGAAGTTGTTGAGACTCAATACAAAGAATTCAAGAAAAATCAATGGAAAAAAACGTTACTGAGGGCTAATAAAAACCACATGCTGGAAACAATGCTATATGAGTTTCCTAAGCCACAGACTGTGGGAAGATGGAGGACATAAAGGGAGAAGCCAAACCCTATTCTATGTGTTCTAAGCATTTAGCCATTGTCAGAGACAGGTAGTGAGATGTTCTGAGTCACTATAGTCACTCTTTTTGTTTGTGTTTTAAAATTTGAAGTACTTAAAACTCTGATTCTTTTCACTATATTACTACAAATAATAATAATATATTATAATTACTATTTATATATAATATATTATATATTATATATAATATTTGTATATATTTATAATATATTATAATTACTAATTACTACTAAATTATTACTACAAATAATAATAATATATAAATAATAATTCCTACTTGGAATATGGTAAACACACTGCATTTCTGGTGTGCCAAAGAAGCATTAATTAGCATACAGATGTGTGCCACCTAATACATACTAAGTTTGTCACATGTTATGCTGGGAGGCAGGAAGAGATAAGTGATAAATATGGTTGAAGATGTGAGTAAAATACTGAATATAAGTATATATAATATATATTATATATAATATATAATATACTGAATATAAGTATAATACTGAATATAAGATTCAGTAAAACTGGATAAACTGGAATTAAAGGTTCTAACTGTGAACTTAAGAGCCTAGGGAAATGAATGTGATTGCAAAAGAGTGGGATTGTGAATGAAGAAACAAGAGAGGAAGAAGTCTCAAGATTCAAGTGGAATTAACATTCTCAAGGTGCTTTTTACTCTTGAGTTAAGTTCTTGTCTCTACTAGTAATTTTGGATGGACCTTTCAAATGCAACAGTCCACTTGTGATTCTATTTTCTTGTCTGTCCTATCGACACATCCATTATTATCTGAGGTATGGGATGGTTAAAAAACATTGGCAAAACATTAGGTTTCCTGATTCTATCCTTAAAGTAGAAGTTACTCTGTGTGGGAAAACAACCATGTTCAGTTGTTCTGAATCTGGTTCTCACTGGAGTTAGAGGAAAACGTGCCTATTTTGAGGTCAGGTGGGAACAGGTCAGATATTCCGGTGCACACAAGTGGATGTGGTTATGTGTTGACTCCAGCAAGAAGCAGAAATGTAAAGGACAGTTCACGTTATAGCGTAAGAAAAGAAACCTGAACACTAAAATATGTAACTATTAACTTTATATAAATGTATTGTATGTTTCCATTCACCAATGTAATTTTTAGGTAAAAAATAGAGAAGTACCAAATTTCTTTTTCCTAGATGGTCTGATAAACGGTCATAGTCTAGGGCTCTAAACTCAGTTTCTGACTTTGCCACAGACTGACTATGGTCTTGGCACGTCTGTTACTGTCTCTGGGCATCAATTCTTCAGCCTCAAGGTAAAAGTACTTCCTTGATCTGTCCTCCTTGTTCTGCCACTAAATCACTCAGAGGAGGACCTACTGCTCTCCACAACAGTACACATAGCCCAGGGATGTTCAGCATTGTTAAGCAGTGAGACTACCATGCACATAACAGTGACTAATCCATACAATCTCTCTTTATGTGCTCTGGAGCACAGGTTGAATTACAATACCTGACGGATAATCTGACAGGGAAAGAAATCCCATCAATTGTGCCAGAGATTTTTGTGTCCAGATTACAGGGTTACATGTTTGTCTGCCAGATAATGTCTACTACGAAAGCTGCATTGCTTTTGTAACTCCTAAGGATATTAGGAAGAAGGTGTCTAACCCTATTCTTTGCCGAATATGCAGCTGAGTGGAAATTAATGTAAGATGGGAAAACTTTTAGCACTCTGCAGGGATGATCAAATTATCACTTTCTATCTAGATAGCAGCAACTGCACTAATTGCCGTGCTGTGTTTGGCTTCTCTGTGACACCACTATCACCAGAACCGAATTGCTTCACTGATCAAGATCCTGAGCCTTAATGGCAGTAGAAAAGATGCCACTGGAACAGGTCAGAACACTATTTCAATCAAACGAAAAACCTAAACAATTGAAAATATACTGCAAAATAAAAGCTGTGACATATTTCCAGTTTGGACTAGCAAAAATTTAATTTACACAATGATGACCTGATTTCTTTTTAAAATGCCAAAATGTTTCACCTTATTTAGTTATTAGATTTGATTTACTGCCTTGGATAGCTTATATTTTAATTCATATTCAAATATTAAACAGAATCCATGAAATATAATATGTTGTGAAAATAAATGTGAGCATTACAGTCCAAATGAAATTATTTAAGTGGATTACCATATTAAAATGACTCATGCTTCTCTTAGAAAGCCAACTGCTTGATATTAGTGAAATGAAATGGGAACATCAGAGCAATTTGTTTGAAATTTTTCCTTATCAAAACTCCTGTTGACTGTAGCATATTTCTGTGAAACATCTTGATTTTGATGCAATTGCACTTTCTGATGGAGAATCATTCCACTAATTGTATTCTAGAGGATCCAGATATTGCACCTCATCTTTCTTCTCTAATCTAGACTAGAGAAAAAAAAAAAGTTCTGCAAATTTCCCTTTTTTTTTTTTGGCCTCTTGCTGACTGAGAAGTTCATAAATGGGCTCAATGATGTTCTGGGATTCACAATGTCCAGGAAAATTCCTGTATGTCTCTGTAAACCAACTATGCAGGGTCCAACAGAGTTGCACAAGGGCACCATTTGGAAGGCTGTAACTCCTCAAAAGCATTTTAAGGCATGCATGGGGAAAGATTTTCTTTATACTCCCCTGCTTCTTGTAAAACCTGATGATAATGGGGAAAAGAAAGATCTTTCTTTTTGCCCATTAGATGGCCATAGGTTGGTATGATTGAGCTCACTGTGGGAGGTCTGTTCTGACAGAAAGCAGCTAGATTCAGCTTTTCTACATACACTTTAGGCAGGTCTTCTCCCCAAAGAATAATGATGAAGACAATGCAAAACACACACACTTCATCAGAGAGTGGGACAAAGACAATATATTTGCTTCTCTGTTACCAAGGATTTTGCTACCCTGCAAGCACAAAGACACAAAATAAATCACTTACAGAATAATTCCAAAATTAAACATAAAAATACTGGAGAAGCCTGATTCAAAAAATAACAAAAAATTTAATAGCGGTTCATATAGTCCAGTTAGTCTCAATGAGTATGATTTGTTAGCTCTTACTTTACAAAATACAAACAGTGGAAAAGAGATGTCCCCAGTGAGCCAGGGAAAGACCCAGGGGCAAAAACCTCATCTAGTGCTCCACTCACTGAGAGACACTGCTCCTGAACAATATCACTAATGTTGGGAATGCATTGAATAATTACATACAGCTTTTAATTAACAGTTAAAAATATCTATGAAAACATTGGGAAGCCATGGCTTTGCTGAAGGCTAAAGAGCAATCTGAAGAGTTTTATGAGGTCCTGCAAAAGTGGAATTTATCTGACCTAGTGCAGCCTGTACAATACATACACCTGGTACTGCACTATCTACCTTCCTAGTCAATGGAGAGAAATATTTGTCAGTTCCTCACTTCCCAGAAAGACATCCAAAATAGGCCAGCTGAACTTCTCATTTAAAGTCCTTTTAACTTTTCACTAAATGACTTGATAACTGCCTGAGACAGACATCTGCTCTGTAGCCATTTGAGATTAGGTGACAAATCTTACCAAAAGTGGTGTTTCTAAAGACTTGTTTGTGGTCACCACTGCAGTCAATTAAGAAAATGAAAAACCAGGTACAATATGATGCATGAAATACAAGATGGCTCGAGGACAGGGCAGGGAGAATTGCATGATGTGTTGGTAGCTGCTGAGAACTAGATTATCCAAAGAGCTCAACCCCCAGAAACCATCTGAGGTGAAAAGGAGCCCACCCCTTAATTATTCTCAGTAGAAGCTGTTCAGATCTTCTTTTTCATTTATAAAATCTGATCTCTCACACATACCCACTCTCCCTCAAACTGTCCAATTATCATTCCATCCACTAACCAGCTGTCCACCCTCCTTCAAACTGTCCAACTGTTTGAATAAAGTGGGACAGAAAACTCAAAAAACCTGCTCCTGAACCCAAAATATCAGTTAGACTTTTCAGAAGAACATGTTAAGTCCTACACACCATCTTCAAATATGATGTATTTCAATATGCATCTCCTATTATAAAGTAACTTTGGGACATACTCTTAAAAAACACCCCGATGACAAGATGTTTAGGGTCTAGTCTTGTAGTATTCAAATAGAAACAATTTAACTGGGTGGGGGCATGATGTTTACTTTGACAGGATTGCAGGACAGATCTTAAATTTAACAGTTGTCTCTGGTTCAGGGCTGTCTGGAACATAATTCATTTCAAGGGGCCTGAGCTACCTTGATGGATGGAGTGATGCTGGCTGTTTCATCTTCCTCTGGGTTGGACTCTGGCCAATTTTGCTGCGTGGTAGGATTAAAAGACCTTGAAACTCTTTTGTATGAATTATGGATCACTGCTATGGTGAAGAGATCTGTAGATCACAGTTTGGAGGAAATGAAGAAACCAGTGATGGAATTACAAACTTTAGTGCCATATTGCACTGGCAAGTTCTCGGTAGGAGAACTTATGTTACTTTAAGCACCTACTAGACACGAAAAACACACACACACAAAATTGTTATTTTTATAAATCCATAAGAGAATTCACAGAATTCACAGGATAGTGAAATCCTCCAATTTTTATCAGCTTCAGCATGTGAAAACTAATCACATTTCACCATGAATATGAAGATGCAGGTAGAAAGCTCAAGGATGGGCTGCAACCAGAGTTGCATCACATCGTGGAAAAATTTGCCTCCTCTTTTTTTTTGGTGCAGATTCAGTGCTGTGGGAAGAAGCCTATTGCATTATTCCATCCTTTAGCCACATCAGGTGCACAGTATCACTATTTCTTCCACGGATTCAGCACTCTTATATTAAAACAACCCATATTTAATATGAAGTTGTTGGTTTAGGGGTTTTTTTGGTGGCTGAAGCAGCTGATAGGCTCACAATAAACATAGTAGCTTAAATCCAGAATATGACACCATCAATAGCATTGATCCTGCTCAAAATCTGCAGCTGCCTTACTCCTGGTTTTAGTGAGGATGGCTTTTGACCAAAGCCAGAAAATGCACAGCACTATTCTGGAAAGGGTAATTAAAAGCTTAAATTGGGTGGATACCCTACTCGTAAGCAAGTGTGAAGCATGACAACTAAATTGCATCAGAAATGAGGGAGAGTAGTTTCATTCAGAAATATCGCTCCAAACTATTATCACCTCCAAAACAATGTCCAATATCTTCACCATCCCAAGCATGTCCTCGAGCAACTGTAACAAGCCATTATAACAATCATTAAAACATCAGCTTTGCCTTGTTCTAATCTCAGCCTTGCCTTTGCTAGCATATTAAGGAGACAGCATGGTCTGAAAATCTATACCAAAACCTGAAAGGACCATAACATGTGGAGGTAGAGGAGACAGTTGCAAGAAAGCAGTCTTCCAGGTTGCTACAATCTTACCACACTATGGATTTTCTTTCTTCAAGTCTTTGAAATTTTCAGTTAGCAGGTAAGAAACGTGACATTCAGCTATCACACATCCCATTCAAAATACCTGTATTTGCTCTTAATGAGTAACTCACCATCAGAAATTTGTAAATAGTTTGCAAATTCATCTGTCAAATAACATACAGGTCAAATTTCCTCATTTTGGAATAAAATAGTCAGTAGTTCTCCCCAGCGCTTCTCTGACTATGCCAAGCACAGACATATTTGAAATGTATTCATGTAAAAAGTTTTTGCAACATTCCCTTACATCACTGTTTACAGAAAGGAAATATCTGGTTATTTTATACTTACTGTATTGTGAACATGCAAAGTGAGAAAAAATTCTCTGTTTTTCATTGCTGTGAACACAAGACTGCCCAGCTTCCTCTCTGCTGGAGGAACCAGCATGGAAACCAAAAAGAAAAAGCCCTGAAATAAGAGACTAAGCTTAAGTTCCTAGCAGTAAGACTATCCACAGGTGCCTGCGTGACTAAGAGGAAATTTGTTTCTTCAATTTATAACCACCACAGTTGCATATGATTGTGCACACATGGTTGAAGTGGCCAAAGCTGTTTGTTGCAGTCACTCCTGACTCCTCTTCCAATAGTCTGCTGCACCCTTGCTGAGACACCCAGCCTGATCACACATGGGCACTTCGACTTCTGCTTCAGAGCCAGATCCACTGTGTCAGACGATGCTATAATCCATACATAGCAAACATTTCTACATGTTCTACAGTCATACAGTTACCATCAAGAGCTCTTCTTCACATATCACTTGTACAGAGCTCCTTCACAACTACTAAATAATGCCGTCTTTCCCTCCTTCCCCTGTTTTTGCCTATATCAAGGTTGTCTTACCAATTGGATATTTTTGCTCTAGATTGTCATTAAATGTTTGGATCTCCTCTCTACCCTCTCGTGTTTGCTGTATGTGACCCTCCTCAGAAATACAGCACAGAAGCCAAGAAATAGCACACAGCTAGAGGCAGTCAAGGCACTCACTTGTCATCCATTTTATTTCTGCATACACTCATGTTTCTACCTTTCTTCTGCCAGAGAGCTGTCAATCCTTTCCACACCTGCAGGGCAAGGTGCATACACATACATACTTCCCATGCAGCCATGCATCATTTTTGCTCCTATTTCTCCAAGGTATCACCGGGAACACGTTCATCCTGTCAAATTATCCATGTTGGCTCATCCTACTGGGAAATTTTAACCATCTTTTCAGTTGGTTGCATTCCACTGAAGATGTCTCTCTCCCCTGCCATCACCCCACTTTATCATTTCCTAAACTCTTGTTTCCTCAATATTTTGCTCCCTTTCCCTCCACGGTAGGTATCTTCAGATTAGCAGTCACTTTACCATGGAGGGCAACCAGTTTTTAAACTAAAACATGGACCAGAAGGATTAAAAAAAAAAATTACTCGTATTCTTCTTTATCTTTCAATATATTAATGATACTTATAAGAATTCCCCAATATACCTCAGGTCATGTTACAGTACAGTAAAAGCTATACACATAAATAATTGATCATTTGGTTTCCTAGTTATTCTAAATGACTGACAGTGCTATGCTCCAACTTCCCAACCCAAATGCCAAGCTAGCAGAAGATACAGAATACACACCTCATCTCTCCCATCCTGTCCATCTTCCCTCTGCATTTAGATGAAAACCACAAAAGCAGCAGCAAAGCTGTAGAACTCCTTAAACAGTGGCTGGAATTGGGTGGAAAAATCAGTAACACTTCTATAGATTTATGGTGGTGCACAGTGACTACTGTCACAGACTTCTCAATGGTAACTGGCTTCAAATTTCTCACATGGTTCTCCTGAAAGAATAGCTGAATGTTTGTTTGCAGAAAAGTAATATACAAGCTATATGCTGTATACACTTTGCTAAAGAAGTAGGGTTAGTACTAGAGAGGAAGTTGCATTGTTCCTGGTTTTCACTGCTGCATTCTGCATCAGTGTTAAATCTTCTGGAAGTGAGGAAGGAGCAGGAATCATTTTTTGTGAGAGCAGGTTAGCAGGACAGGTTCTGGAGAATCTTCTGGAAAAGGGCACAGAGCAAGCAGATGGAGACATAGCCTGAAGATGGGCTGCAGTTCAAATTAATACTAGAAGGCAGCCATTGGTTTTATGTTGCTGTCTCCTCCTTGTCTTTCCTGAGAAGGCTGAACCATATTTGTTATTGTCATACTTACCCAAATTGCCTCCTACCTTCACTGTTAAGAGATTAGTATGAATCAGGTCTGAAAGACCACCCTTTGTAGTTGCCCTCTCTCCAATTTCTTCATTAAAAATGGCTCTCGATAAGCTGCAGGAACCTGCTAGACAGTCTCTGCTGCTCAATTGCATTCCCAGCAGATCCAGATCCAGGTAAACTCCATACCCAGCTAGTCTCACACTTTAAATAATATTCTACTTGCTCAAGAAAATAACCCAATTCCCCAGATCTCCCTAGCTTAATGCTCTGAAGTAAACGCCTACCTTGACAGAACCCTTTTCTTTTTCCCTTTTTTATCACTGCCCAGATGTTTTACACTTCAGGGCATATATTCTTGATACACATAGATAATTGACAACTGACTAATGTATTCCTGCTTCTTCACCTTGGCCATCTTTTATATAATTCAGTATTGGTAGTAACAGCCATGCTTGTGGTCCATTAGTGCTACTGACAGTGCAGTCCCTACATGACTGACTAACAGATATAGGCCATTTCAGTAAGGAATTTCTACTTCAACAAAGTGAGTTAAAAGCAGTTGTCTATTATTGCTTCATACAGGCCTGTCTGAATTTCTTTTTTCTCCTCTTTCATCATAATCAATACCTGGACTTGCACAGAACCAAAAAAATGAGGATGAATTAGCATAACAACATTTTTGTACTAAGCAAAAAAGAGATGGCTCAGGTTCATGCAGAGTTAACACATACAACACATCTCACCACTTTGAAGAGGGTTTTCTGCAAAAACATGTGGGTGTGTCTCAGGCATTTCAGAGGTTGTTTCTCTGAGCTCATAGTTATGCAGTACAAATACATACATGTAAGTAAATACATACATATGTACAGAAATATAGCAGTGTATCAAACAAAAGTGGTCACAGCTTTAACATGGTCTCTGGGCAAAGTTCCTGAGATGGGAAAAAAACCCAAATCTATATTTATGGCTCATTTGTAGACTTCACCAGAAAACTGAAAAGCAGATTAAGTCACACATTTATAAATATCAATTGTTGAACACGTGGTGGACTGGAGTGTCATGTTTTCCATGAGATCACATGTAGTAGATAGCATGGTTTATGTTTCCAAGGCAAAAAAACAAACAAACAAACAAACAAAAAAAAAAAACCCACAAAAACCCAACTAGAAAATAAACACAGTAGTTTTGGACCATCTCAGTCTCTTTAGGCTGAGATTTAAAAAAAAATTTTGAAGGAAGCTAATGTTTAGAAAGTGCAGTCACTATGGTAATTTATGCATATTATTATTTTAAGAAAACATTTTCTCTAAGATACACAGACAAGAATGTTATGCTGATATACTTGTAAAAGATTACCTAAATTTATTTGGGCAAACAGATCTCTTTTGAAGCTAGGTCTGGAAATTAAATGAAAGGCCATACATCGCAAATCACAGTTTGAATTAAGTCACACCTGGTAACGAACAAAACTGTTTGTACTAACAGATATTGCATGGCCTTTGTGGAATAATGGTAGCAGCCTTGTTTTTCCTTCCTATAAAGAAATTACTAACACTAGTAAACTAGCATAAATAATACCAACTGGCAACAGTGCCAATGCTTTCTGAATGGGAAATGAAAGGAAGAACAGTCCAACAGTGGTATTTGCAAATTGATTGTTGAGTACTTGGCTACAGGAATGGCACCAGCACAGTTCCTGCTTGTGTTGTGTTAGATCATGCGCTCTGCGCTTTGAATTTGCACTGGTGCACTGCTTCATACAAATGGATGATTTCCTCTTGCCCTCTTCTCTCCTGGTTGCGTGTAACATACTGAGATTTTGCCAAATATGCAGCATATCTATGGAAATGCGGGAGGCACCGCATTACACAAGTCACAAGCTTCCTCTCACACTCTGGACAGTGTTTAAAAAGCTTGCAAAATTCTATTTTCCCTACCAAAGGTCAAGCACAGTTAATGTGTCTCAATGCCATAAATGACAGCAATGTTAGGAAGAAGGCTCAAGGGCTTCAGCCACCCCTTGATACAGTCTATTGCAGCACATTCTCCCACTCACACTACAAGGCTGCACAGCCACTAGTTCCCTTTCCCTACCCCATCCACAGCTGCCTCTAGCCCTTCATTTCACAACCAAATTCTCAGCAAAAACTGTGTTAGATCTACCCCTATTTCTATCAGCCTCCAGTAGCTTATGACATATAGATTCACGAGATTTACAAAAAAAATGCAATGTGGCAACTTACTGACTTACGTAATAAACTCCAGCTTTCATCTATGCATGTAGCTGAGATGGCTTCTCAGACATTGACTGCTGATTTGGAAACACAGCCAAGTAGTTAGGCCTTATGAAATATTTTGCAGTTGAGATGTGCCTTCGTAAGAGCAACATATTTTTGTTGTGATCATTATGGAAGTACTTTTGTATGCTGGGCTTCATACAGCTAGAGGCCATTTTGGTATCTGCAGAGCTCTAATAACAGCTTGTGCTCTTATCTCCTGCCTCCCATGTTATTAAAATAAGCAAGCAAAAGTTTCTGTAGACAGAAGGGCTCTCAATTATTAGAAATTTCACCATACTATCCAGAAAACAGCTCTGTTTGCAGACTATCCAAATTGTTTCATGATAATTTGGCAGATTTCTAATTCAGAAGGGAGGAAAAAATTCTGTAAAATTTACAGCAGGAACTTGCAAAGCTGTATTTCTTAACAACAGAGCTGACTCACATTTATTCATTACTTACTCCTTATGGTGGGTTGTTACTGGAATTCAGTCCCAGATGGCAGGTTAAGCTGCAGAGAAGTGCTCTATATTTACAATGCTGATGAGACATGCAAAAGTGAAATGGTTTATTAGGAAGGCAGGCTACTCCATAGGCCTGCATACTCAGAAGTGTAATTTTCAGCATCTCCCTTTGCAGACAACTGCTTCCTGCCACATCTTTGGCTGAAGACACCTTGTTTATTCAACTTTTGGAGTAATACAAATAAAGGGGGCAAAGGAAAGGAAAAAAAAAAAAAAAAAGATGGCAAAAGATTTAGATTTTTTTTTTTAAACAGACTACCTAACTGAATGTGACAAAGAAAGGACAGTATAGTCAGATAATTCATTTGGCCCTCAATCCACAAAATCAGTTAAGCACTGCTTTACATTTGACCTGTTCTTTGCTGTGCAAGGGCTTTGTGGTTTAAAGGAGGTGCTGAAGTTTCTGATGGGAAATAGGTCCCAGAATCCAAACCGTATGCCAGATACTGTCCTGGTTGCTCAAAATGCCCAGAAACTTCCTTCCCCAGAGCCTAGGACACTCTTTGGCAGAGGCTGTTTCATGTGCTTACCTGCTTCTGTGGGAGAAACTGTCATAGCCATGAGGTTGCTCCAACAGGTGCCAAAATCCCTATAGGCCTTACCATCATATAATAATACCTGACTGCAGGTTATGTCCTTTGACACAGCAACAGGTGCTTGCTTACAGACACAGTACCAGCTACACAGGGAGCACAACAGATAGCCACAGTAGATGCAGCAGCCACCAACTCACATACACTGTGTGGAAACTCTCAACCCATGGCTGAGCAATCTCTTGCTACAGCTAAGTTCTCCACTGCTCCAAGGCTCCGCGTCCCTGGCTACATGTCAATCTTGCTGCTGGTTCACTAAGTCTCTTTCCCCCTGCCACCACTAAACTAGGGTCAGCTTGTGCTGGAACACATTGTCTTAGCTTATTAACCCACGTCCAAAAAAAGCTGCAGTGCTGAGAAGCTGGACCTTCCTCTACCTATGCATATCAAGCAGCCCAGGGGGAAAGAGTGGGAGAAAGTTGTTTAAAACATGGTTAAGACCAAATCCCTTCAGGAGAACAAGTGAAGAGAAGAATTAAGGGAACCTACCAGGACAGAGGAGTACAAGAAGTTACTAGAGAACTTCTCCCAGTCATAGAAGTCCTTTCTTCTCCACCAGAAGCATGGCCTCTACAATCTGGGAACTGAGTTATCTCTGTGGTATTAGGCCAGGCAGCCTGAGCATTGCTCTATGCTTATGGCTGTCAGTTTGCATTGTGTTGCAAATTTTCAGGAAAAAAGTGACAGATATATTTCAAGATGTCTTAATCCCCAGAGAGCACTGCTCAGGAATCTCAGAAACAGATCGGTATCCTGATTCAGGTTTGGGAGACATTAACACAAGTAAAAATTGATCAGTTTATGTCTACTAACATAAGCACAGGGCACCACACGAAACGCACTTCATACATTTATTGAAGCAGGATGAAGAATGTGAAATCTCTTAAGTGTCTTATTGGAGCTCTCTGAGGTGGCTAGAGTCTCAGAAAGACTCCCCACTTCTGGAAGTAACCAAAGATACTAAGGAAAACACATTGCCAGAAATTAGGATTCCAAATACAGGAAAAAGCTCACAGTTCTGTGCAACATTACCCTTCTGGGTTGTTTGGGGGTTTTTTTCTGGGTTTTTTTGGTCACTTCAGGAGCACTCACTTATAATGCTCTAGTTATAAAAGCCGTACCTTGGGTACTTACATGTTAGCCAACTTTAGAGCAAAATTAAACATAATTAGAAGGTCCATGGTCTTAGACCATGGAAATTCAGGATACTCCATCTGTGCAAAGCTTCATCCTGAATGGGCCTTTATTTTAATCAAATATCTTCACTGGGTAAAAAACTGGCTGGGTGGCCAAGCCCAGAGAGTTGTGGTGAATGGAGTTAAATCCAGTTGGCGGCCAGTCATGAGTGGTGTTCCCCAGGGCTCAGTTTTGGGGACAGTCTTGTTTCATATCTTTATCAACGATCTGGATGAGGGGATTGAGTGCACCCTCAGTAAGTTTGCAGACGCCACCAAGCTGGGTGGGAGTGTCGATCTGCTCAAGGGTAAGATGGCCCTGCAGAGGGACCTGGACAGGCTGGATCAATGGGTCAAGGCCACCTGTATGAGATTTAAGAAGGCCAAGGGCCAAGTCCTGCACTTGGGTCACAACAACCCCATGCAACGCTACAGGCTTGGGGAAGAGTGGCTGGAAAGCTGCCTGGCCGAAAAGGACCTGGGGGTGTTGGTAGACAGCCAACATGAGCCAGCAGTGTGCCCAGGTGGCCAAGAAGGCCAACAGCATCCTGGCTTGTATCAGGAATAGTGTGGCCAGCAGGAGCAGGGAGGTGATTGTTTCCCTGTACTCGGCACTGGTGAGGCCGCACCTGGAATCCTGTGTCCAGTTTTGGGCCCCTCAGTACAAGAAAGACATTGAGGTGCTGGAGCATGTCCAGAGAAGAGCAATGAAGCTGGTGAAGGGTCTGGAGCACAGGCCTTATGAGGAATGGCTGAGGGAACTGGGGTTGTTTAGCCTAAAGGAGAGGAGGCTGAGGGGAGACCTTATTGCTCTCTACAACTACCTGAAAGGAGGTTGTAGTGAGGTGGGTGTTGGTCTCTTCTCCCACGTAGTTAGCGATAGAATGAGAGGAAATGGGCTCAAGCTGCGCCAGGGGAGGTTTAGATTGGATATTAGGAAAAATTTCTTCACGGAAAGGGTGGTCAAATATTGGAAGAGGCTGCCCAGAGAGGTGGTGGAGTCACCATCCCTGGAAGAGTTCAAAAAACATGTAGATGTGGCACTTTGTGACATGGTTTAGTGGGCATGGTGGTGTTGGGTTGATGATTGGACTGATGATCTTAGAGGTTCTTTCCAATCTTAATGATTCCTAGCTTTTACTTTCATTATAAATAATCCAGCCACCAAGCCAGGAAACATGAAATTGCTACTTAATTCCTACCCTTAGTTGGTTTAGTGGTGGACTTTGTAATGTTAGGTTAATGGTTGGAGTGGATGATCTTAAAGGTCTTTTCCAACCTAAACGATTCTATGATTCCATCTTCTGTTAATTAGCTTCATGAACTCCATCTGCCAAACTGAGAGTGGGTTGTGTCTGTGCATTTCCAGGACTCTGAACAATAGACTATAAGTAACTATTGAAATGATGCATATGTTGTAGCACAAAGACCTGAAATACTAATGCATGGCAGAAATAATTAATATTTCATACACAATAACTTAAAAAGCAAGAAAAGTATTAGTTTATGTATTTACTGAACACATGCAGGGAGGGTCCTGATTACCATCAATTAAAGTTTTCATCAAATTAGGAACAATTTTCAAATGCATTATTATCATAGTTTAAGTAATTTTTATTTTCCTGAAATGATATAGGCTTCGAATAACCAAAACAATAGACTTTTTAGAATATTCTGGCTTCTGCTTTTAAAGAAGTGGTCTTATCATTAATGGCCTTTTTAGTCCTAAATTCAGTAGCTCCTTTGGCTGCTGCTGCAGCACCATGCTTGAAGACACTTAAGAACATGCTGACTGCTGACAAAGCACAGTGAGTCATAGTTCAGAGATGCAGGCCACCTCAGAGGCTTGCTCAATGATATCCACACAGTGCCAGACTAAGTATACATGGAAATAATAGGGCAAATTTGCTCAGGCAGAGCTTCTGGATCTAGTAACAAGTATCTGTATACCCTAGAAATGAACTGCTAGTACCTGACCAGACGTGCAGGTGAAAAGCTGAGGAAGGAGTGAGAGCTCAAGCACTCCACCAGCTGGACTGGTGAACGTATCTGACAGATGTGGAAATAAATCCTTCCTCTGCCCTACTTCCTTGTGCTGGTGGTCTTTACATAAAGGGTAAAATGGTATTTTTCAACAAAGTAGTCTTATGCTTTTGTCCTATAAATATTTACTCAGAGGTTCACCCATCAAGACAGTCCATTTGTATGTTTCAACTCAAGCACATGGTGGAAATGTGCAAAGGTGCATGTTTGTTATGATTCCTAGATTACCAAGTTACAAAGCCCTATCGCCCTATATTTCTGCCTATAAAGTTGCCTTAATTTTAACTATAGTTCAACTGAAAACAATAAAACATGCAGAAAAAAAAAAAATTCATCCCATTCCATTTCTATATGCTATGGTATAGCATATGATAAAACTTTCATGCAGTTTGGGGATGGCAGAGATAAATCAACATCACACTCCCTGGAAAATCCTGTCCCTCACAATTTTCTATGTTTTCTGCAACAATTCAGCATAATTTTGAGATTTCAGGAAAAAAAAAGTTGGCTTTCTAAATGTGGAATTACCATCCAATATAGTGTAATTTCACACAATGTTATCATGGGGAAACATACTTTGAGCAAAGCAGTACAATAAATTTGGGCAGATCCCATCACTTGTAGATCTTAATAACAACTCTCAAAATATCAGTTGGTATGTGCAAAAACTTAATGAGCCATACAATGATCACTTACAGAGACTGGAACTGGAGTTGGCAAAATCAAGAGGAGGAAAATATGATTGTTTCTCAGCCATAACGGATGAGGAGTTAACACAGAGGAACTGCAGAGACAATGCTGCATTTCCCCCAGTGGACTAGTTATTTGTTCAGAATAAAGGTTACTGCCATTCATTTGAACAAAATGGGCATTGTATGTATCTTAACTGTCAGGCAAGATGCAACTGAACGGTGCTTTTGTTGAGCACAATCAAAGGCATGAGAAATGTATGAATAAGGAGGTCTGTTTGGTACAAACTAGGTAACCTCCTGAAATATCTCATTGTCCCGGGATAGCATCAACTTGCTGTTAGAATAACAGTATTTAGCCCTCTGAAATCCTGCCATGTAGACAATGACAAACATTTACTACCTTCCAATTGAAAAAGTGCTTGTCTGGACTGCTGTCCACTTTCTTCAGACACTTTACTAACCTGATATAAAAAAAAAAAATCTAGCATGGCTATGGGGGCATTGATGAGGGTGTACTTCCTGGAGACTGATTTACTGAGTATATGTTATTTGGGCATACGATTTGTTCTTGCTCTTGGTGCTTCCCTGGGGCAACACACCCATGCTTTGATTCTTAAACTATGAAAACATGCTATGCTGCATGAAAACAGCATGATCTAGTCCTAAATATGCAGTTCCTCTAGCAGAAAAGAAAAGGCAGCTGCTTCTTTATGTTCCAGTCCTTTCACATTAACTTTACATAAAAAGAAAGAACAATTTTAAAAGATGAAAATTCAACGGAGTTTAATGATGCGGTGACTCTGGGGTCTGATCACAGCAATTTAGCTACCTACAGAGTCTTAGTATCTCACTTGCAGGCTTTCTAGTCTGTAGTTTGAACTAAAAGCCCAGGACAGACTTTTTTCAACTTTGCACAGAAGTGGGTTTTTTTGAAAATCCTAAATTTTTTTATGTTACTGTGGCCAAGTAACTTCACAATTGGAAAATGACAAAATAAAGTAGTCCAGGTAATTTTACTTCAGGTCCCTCATGCATCTCTAATTACATGATTTTTATTGTGTGTTCTTTTATACCATGATAACTATATGAAGAAACATCATGGGAGTAATTCCATGAAAATATAATATTGCAAACTCTTTTTTCTGAACTACATGTTCACAGTGACAAGCCTGCAAACTTGCTTGCATGCTTTTTAACATGAACAATATAATGAATTTTGTCTCAACCATATCTCAGTAATCAAAGCATCCACACCTCAGGCAGATACCCAGTAAGGGAAATTTCAGATCACAGAGTTAAACTTTTTCCAGGTTTAAGTGAGTGAAAGCTGGGTCTCAAAATGAAAAATGTCAGGCAAGTTTAGCAAAGGACGGTGCTGTAGATAATGTCTGTAATAAGAAGCTTTCTAATACTTTCCATGTATGTGCAAACAAATTAGCTGGAATTTGAACTAATACCTAGCTGAATATTTCAGTTGTTTCTTAGCCAAGTGCACTGGGAAAGATGACAAACCAGAATTTCTTGGCAAACTGGAAAATCTCAAGGAGGAATGACATTCTTACCATTCTGAGAATTCCTTAACACCGCTTAGTGTTTAAAAAACAAGAAAGGCTTAATTAAAAGCCCAGGTTTTATGTTACACTGCAGATGGGGGCTCGAGCCTCAAAAGCCCTCTTTTATTCTACACAATAGGAGCAAGGATGTATCACAACATGTGCTGGGACTGCTGTTCCCTCTGAAAAAGATGATGAAACAGGGTTCTCTGGTGGTAAATGAGCAGAGCCTATTTAAATTATTTGGATTAGCAGTAAATACAAGTGCTTTCATGCTTGTCCCTCAGGCTGGGCAGGGAAAATTAGAAAAGCTCTACAGTGCCTGTTTCAAAAGTGAGGCAAATTCATTGTGCTGTGCTTACGCTCAACTTCCCTATAGATCCCAGAGGGACTGGAAGTAGCAGTACTGATCTGAATGCAGGACAAGTAATCCCTCAAAATTACTTTTAAAAATCACAATGGCCAGTGACCCTAAAACCACCATGTCATCAACGAACTTTGCTTCCCATCCTTTAACCATCTTTCAGTCTATAAATGAACCTTTCCTCCAGTACCATGGCAATGTTGTTCCTTTAATGAGCTTTGGCATGGAAACTTGTCAAATGCTTTTTGAAACCCCAAATATATTTTGTCCACATGCTTATTGCATCCTTATTGCAACTCTTCCTGTATGCTGTAAATAAGTCCCATGAAATAAAAAGTCATGCGAGGACATTTGAATCTGACCA
The DNA here is from genome assembly GCF_030463565.1 of Pelecanus crispus. Taxonomy (NCBI): domain Eukaryota; kingdom Metazoa; phylum Chordata; class Aves; order Pelecaniformes; family Pelecanidae; genus Pelecanus; species Pelecanus crispus. The sequence goes on from NC_134646.1 coordinate 23,535,880, forward strand.
GGAACAGAGGTTTTTCAATTTTATTAGGAGATAGGTGTAGCAATCCTTGAGACAAAGCAGCGTGCTACAGAACTGCCTTTACTTTCAGAACATTGCCAGCTGTAAAATGTACACTCTTCCAGCAGCAATGATGTAAGAATCAAAGCACAAAATTTTTATAATTACTAATAATTTAATTAAACTTTTAGAACAAAAGGAGTACTGTGCTGTGACAGCAGAGCTGTCACTGCCAGCATACACCTCATTGCCAGGGACAGAATATAAGGAACACAGGAAACATACAATGATGCTTCACCTGTGTACATCCTCCCAATAACCAACTAACTGCATGCTATACATTTCTGGAGGCTGCTTCTTAGGTAGTTTCAAAATAATTCTCAATGCCATTCATGATTATTTTTTTCCACTATTATGTAAAACCACATTTTTATTACATTTGGGATAAAATGGATAAAAAACCCTCCCTGCAACATAAAATTCCATGGTTTAGTTTTGCATTGTGTAAGAAAGAGATTCACTGTATGTACTGGAAATCTGCTGCTTTTTATGAAAGAAGAGTAAATAAAGATCCCTATTTGCCTTTCAAACATCACATTTCTATATACGTCTTGTAATATCCTTCTTCAGCTTTCATTTTTCCAAGTGAATGAGAACAAGTCTATTTAATCAGTTCTTATACAAAGTCTGCTCCATATCTTTGACCACGCTTGATCTTCCTTGTACCTTTCCTAGCTCTACAAAATCCTTTCTTAGATAAGGCAATGAATATATCATGCTGTCTTGAGGTAGGCACAACAAATTAAAGTGACACAATGATGTTTTCTATTTTTCCCTTATTTTTTTCCCCCAAATCCCTAACATTCTATTTGTCTTTCTGAACAGTGATAAATGAGAAAATAAATAAGAAACACTGTGACCTCTTTTCTGAGCAGCTCAGTTAGAGCACCCGACTATGCACATGTACTCCTGAAGCTGTTTTCCGTACACATCACTTTGCATTTGTCAGTGCTGAAATTCATCTGCCATTCCATTAAACACCATCCTAATCTTCACAGTCAGTTTAAGTTTGAATAATTATGAATTAACTTTGTCATCACACTACTTACCTTGCTTTGCAGATCATTGATGAATATAATGAACAGCAAAATCCCTACAGGATACAACTGCATATTCGGGGGGTTGGAACTAGATGATTTTAAGGTCCCTTCCAACCCAAACCATTCTATGATTCTGTGATCTAGGCTGATATAGAATCAACCCTTTAGTTCATATCTTTTTAGTAACCACTAATCCGGAAGAACCCTATTCTCTAAGAATACTTAATCTTTAAAAATACTTAGTGAGGGACATTCATTTCATGGGCTTGGAAACCTGAGTACATAACACCAATAACCCTGCCCCAGTGTTTACTGATTCCTTTCAAGAAAAGCAACATTCCCTCTGAGAAGGCCACACGGAATCTTTAGCTGCTAAATATATTGATATGATTTTCTATTCTCTCCCTTATCATCGTTTCATCATATCTGCCATTGATGATAGAAGTCAGACTTGGTCCATAGCTCTCTAAATCTCTTTGGATCCCTTCTTTAAAACTTGATAACATCTTCTGCTTTCTATATTCCTGGACATAAGCTGATTAGAACAATAGGTTTAATATCACTGTTAATATTTAAATAAATAAATTCTCCTTCCAGTTCTCAGTAAATACTGCCTGAACCTGGCAATTCTTTACTACCTGTTTTAGCAAATTTTTCTAATGCCTCTTACATTGACAGTTCAGTTTGAGGCAATGTCTCTGACTCTGGCCTCTCTCGAGGTCTATAAGGTTTCAGGCCCTTATAAAAAGGCTGACATAGAATCCTTCCTAACAAACACTGACAAAAGTAATTTGTGCTTTAACGCAGCTTTATCTTTTTTTAGTCCTCCCTTTGTTCATCAGTCACCTATCTAATCTACAGAGTACCCACATCTTTCCTGGGATGAACATGTTGGAAAAAAAAAAATCTACTAGAAATTTTAATGTGTTTCACAAGCTACTTCCCAAGCTATTTTATGCCACCTGCTAGGAGCTGCTTGTGTTTAACTTGACAAATTTCATGATCTTTTCCAATTAATTTAAACGGAAGTTCAGTGCAGAAGTTGTCTTATCTGTGTCTTCTTTGCCCTAGTTTTCTTTTATCTACATTTTCTGTGTTTAAAAACTTCCTTTGTTAGTCCGATTTCACTGCTTAAGAGAACAGTGTTACAATACACTGCTTTTTATTCTGTGCTTTCATTTCCTTTGGTTACTCATTTACACAAGCCTTCCTATCTCTGTCCAGAATAAGAATAAATGTTATTCTTCATGATTTCAGTGGTTAGAGGTTTCAGCATATCAACTACTGCTTTTTATTTATCTTTAAGATCAATAGAATAATCAAAAGAGCAGTAGTGTTACTTACATGAAAAGGCCAAAGCCACAAGATTTGAAAGCAAAGTTAGCTCTGGTGTCTAGGGGAGAAATAGGTAGGCAAAAACACATCTAGGATTTTGAGAGTGTTCTTAAAGATCTAATTACTAATTCTCACTGAGAGTTAGAACTAACTGAATGATGGATTTACCAATGCGTCTGTGGCAATCTTACCATCTGCCCCCAAACTTTGTGACTACTACTGCACTACTACTAAAGTATGCACACTTCACACATACGACTGAAGCCTCTTCATGTCATTATGGTGCTTTTTCAGTAATAAGAGAACTGGAGTGGTCCCTTAAAACATAAAGCTGTCAAACAAGATGGGAATATCTTAATAAGCTTGAATGTAAAGTTTAAACAGAGAATGAACTGAAGACAGTGACCAGAACCCTGGATATTTGCTTAACTTTATCATCACCAGAACAAAAATAAATCTCTCTGGAAGAGTTTTGATGTGACATTAAACATGGCCTTTTAAGTGACTGATTGAAATGGGATTCTTTAAGAAAGAAACAGACATATACAAAATGTCGAATTAAATACTGCATCCATTAGTATTAGTCTTATTTAGTTTAAAAATCACTCTGCTTCCCACAGCATATTATGTTTTTTTAAAAAAATGCTCTGCGTCTAAAGCAATAGTCAGAAATTAATTCTCTCCTGTCAGTATTACATAGGCTACTTGGCAGCAAGTTTTCAAATAACCTATTTTAAAGTCATGCCAATGCAAAATAAGCTAATAGACTGAACATTTCAGGTGGAAGTGGAAGTAAATTAAATCATGATCTGCCAGGGATTTCCTAGGGAAAAAGCAAGAGGAACTAGAGCAATGTCAGGTCTCCTGTTTTCCCACCTAGCATCTGGCATTCCCACACCATGAATCCTTATGTTTCCCCAGCACCATCTCTATCAGTTCAGCTTTCTGTACATCCCTGCTGAGCAGTGTTTGTTAAAGTATGCCCTTCTTAACCAGTTCTGTACAAAACAACAGATTTGAAGGGCTAGAGCCCCCTAGATTAAAGAGTACATTTTCTAAGAGCACCTCTGAGATTTAGAGGACTGAATTTTATCACTTGTAAACTGCATCCCAGAGTCTGAACTTTCAAAAGCTGTCCAACAAAAATACAGTGTAAAATCATGCTGAAGGTTTCAGTTCTCCTTTAAAAGAGCTCACTCTATGTGTAGTGCATCTCAGTCCACTGAATTTGACAGTAAGTGTCAGAAGCAATTTTTTTTTGTTTTTTCTTTGTTCTTTTTTCTCACATCCCATTAATGGCCTTGACTTGGTAGCTTTTCCACAAAATCAAAACTGAGGATGCAAGTGCCTATCCTGAGCAGTGACCCTCTGTCAATGATGGCAGCCTGGTGCAAGAAAAGTCCATCTACATGCTGTCTTGGTTTTGGCTGGAATAGAGCTATTTTTTTTTCCTAGTAGCAGGCATAGTACTGTGGTTTGGATTTAGTAGGACAAGAATGTTGATAACACACTGATGTTTTTAGTTGTTGCTGAGTACTGCTTATGCTAGTCAAGGACTTTTCAGCTTCCCATGCTCTGCCAGGTACACAAGAAACTGGGAGGGGGCACAGCCAGAACAGTTGATCCAAACTGACCAAAGGGCTATTCCATACCATATGACGTCATGCTCAGTATAGAAACTGGGGGGCGTTGGCCGGGGAGCAGGGATCGCTGCTCAGGAACTGTCTGGGTATCAGTTGGCAGGTGGTGAGCAATTGCATTATGCATCACTTGCTTTGTATATTATTATTATTATTATTACTATCATCATTATTGTATTGTTATTATTATCATTACTATTTTACTTTATTTCAATTATTAAACTGTTCTTATCTCAACCCAGGAGTGTTTCTCACTCTTACTCCTCCGATTCTCTCCCCCATCCCATCGGGGTAGGGGGAGAGAGTGAGCGGCTGCGTGGTGCTTAGCTGCTGGCTGGGGCTAAACGACAACAATGCACTCTACATTTCAGGGATTTAGAAACCAATCCCAAGTGAACTGGTGCATCTACACCACACACTGCATGTGGTATAGTTACTTCCATGTGCCAGGACTAATTAATTTTGTGTCACACCTCCACATACAGCTGCCCAGTCTCTACTAAGCTGGTGTGTGACATTCTCAGCATTCCATCTGGAAAAAGAGGCACCATGGCCTTCCATTGTCCTGCGATATGCAAGCCCTCTACAATTTGAAGTACCTACAGCAACCACTTCTTTGTACAGAGCCCAAACCAGTAGCTGTGCATTAGAAATATGACGGGATCAAGTCCCTCAGACAAAACATAGACAGAATAGATGTCTAGATTCTGAATCTCAACAGCACATATCAAGAGACAGGGCTAACCTACTCAGCCCCTGCAACAAACAAGATGCATCTGTTGATGTGTTAAAGCATGTATTTCAATATCTACAGGAACTTCAGCCCTAAAAGTTGGACTTCAAGTACCTCTATATTTAGCTGTTAGTTAAGCATGTACTTCAAAGAATTTTCTTTTAGGGACTCGGAATATAAAACACCAGTTGGCTTCACAAGTCCAAGACACCAAGGTGACTTCAAGTTTTAACTGGCACTGAACCTCAGGGGAAACTTCTGAAGATGGGAGCCATACTAAACACTTTCCACACATGTGAAGGACAGATGCATTTTGCAGTAAGCAGGCTTCTGGCTCCTGTTCCATATCTAGTTCATAGACTAGTGATCTGAAGATCATCATCCCTGAAGTGCTGAGGCTTGAAGAAATGATGACACTCAGGTATGTAGGTGAAAGCTATTCTAGATCCACTGGATGATTAGAGCCTGTTCTTAAAAACAAACTGCTTGGCTTCCAAAAAAATGAATATATAGGGGATTTGTGTCTGTTATTTATTTACATCACATCAAACACAATGAGACCATAAACTTGGCTGGGATTTCTTATGCTATCTCCCTAACAATGAAGCACTATTTTCTGGGTTTAATACAGCTTTTGACACAAGTCAGAAAATTATAGCAATAAGATCTATTATATAGGTAAAGAAAAAGTAAGGAGAAGGTCGGGAGGATGTGTTCATGATCTAAAATTATTTAGAAATTAATTCAGATCATTCTCTGCATTGTTTCATTCTCTGCATTGGTTGCTGCAGAAAGGGCATGCTTATTTGGCAGATTAACTGAGTGAATAAAGAGAAAAAAATATTACCTGCAGTTTCCTACCCTGAATTTTTAACTTACTTTAATTCAGAGGAATGAACTCTTACCCATTCCTGGAAGTTTCATAAAAAATTATTTTAATATCACGTAAATTATAAATTTTCTAAAGTCATATAACTTTGTTCCAGCTACATAAAAGAAAGCTGACATTGTATGACCAGGTGATTAATTTGTTCAGTTATAAAACCAAGAACAGAGGACAAGATCACTTTGAGGCTACCAAGGAGGAAAAATGTTTAGAATAAGATTTGAAAGGAAAGAAATAGTCTGAGTGGTTTACGATCACAGCTTGTACTTCAGCAAGTATTATGTCATGCATTAAGTTGTAGGATGCTCTAGACAGCCCTAACAAAGCCAGCTAATACAAATAGCCTTCACAGTTGGAGATTTAATCTAACCTATCTGATATTCCAGAATAAAATTATTTCTAAATGTTTTTTATTTTGTTACAGAGAAAGAAGAACTATGATATGTTTTTTAACTGTCCTCAAATAAGGATGTGAGATGGCATTGGAAGAAAGCTTTTTCAAGGGCTTTTGGGACTGCAGTCTAAAAGGTGGTAGCCTATTGATTGACTAAGCTAGATTCTTACTGAAAACAAGTCAAATTTTGACGTATGCAGCCACTATTTGACCTTTATAAATCAAAGAACAAAATGTAGTGGAAGTCTCCAAAGCATATTCACACTGTAGAATACCACTCAGCAGTTACTGCTGCAGTCCCATGGCAGTACTTCAGCAACTCCATGCAATGAAATCAGATCCAGCAGATCCCTTGACCATAAAAAGAGACAGAATAATGTATCACAGCATGTAAATAACCTCCTGTAGCTTCTTACAGACATTGAACCAAACAGGTAATGTGCATCTTCACACAGGTATCATGGACGTTTTGGGTGCTTTAAAATACAATATGATTCAATAAGGAAGAGACAGATAAACAGACTGGTTTGCATTCTCTTTACAAGGAAATCTCTTTACACAACGTACAATGGACCATATAATGGAGGGTTTTAGGTGTGTCAGATGAAATGACTCAATATGCTGAAATTTTCACAAACTGTAAGAAAAGTTAAGCTTCTCTAAGTATAGCTGATAGAAAGCTTTTGTTAGATAGCAAAAGGAAATCTGTTCTGTGATCTGTCAGGAAGGAAAAGCCTGGGAGAAACAACTGTTGTCACTGAGTATGGTCTGAGTAGAGCAAGCTGTTATCTCTTGAGTATGTGTGACATCCTCCTCTACTCCTGGTAGTGCAGCACAACAAAAACGTGAACCACAGAAGTAAAACTGCTCAAATCCTCAAGCACAGGCTTAGGTAAAGCACCAGCTAACATAGATACATAGCACATGTACTGTTTATACAGCTCTCCAAAGTTTGAAGTTCTCTGAAAAGCTGTATATGCAACAGATAGCAGTCCTTATTTCCATTCACACTGAAGAAAAGGCATTACACATTTCCTTCCTTTCAGAGAAATACATGTAATTAAAGTCCATGTCATATGAAAACTATATCCTTCTGGCCCTTAATTTCCTTCCATTCGTCTTTGGAAGTGATTCATGGTGGTGTTTTTATTTGGGGGGGCGCGGGGGGGGGGGGTGGCTCAGAAATCTGAAAACAGCTCCCAAGTTTCAAATCATGGTCTGATTGCAGTTGTTATGAAATGGTCTTCTCTTATTTACGTTTCCTCTCATATTCATTTTCAAGATGCAGCCCAAGTAACAGGAAAAAGGGACTAAACCGTCAGCACAGGAGTCAGGTAGTGTAATTCTGGAATAACAAATGAGCTTGGTAGAAGAGCAAATGGCCTCTGTTTCAAACTGGGCATGTTTTTACTCAGTTTGGAATGAGTAAACTGAACTCTGCTAGAACATACTACACATTTTTCTCTAAGAGACCCCAGCAAATGTACTTCATGGCTTTTATTGTTTATAAATATAATTGACAATGTGGGTCTTTTTAGAACAGGCCTTTCTAAAGATTATAAAAAAAGATTTTAAACTAAATCAGATGGTCCCAAAATGCATTTGATCCTGAACTGGCCAACATTTTGGTTCCTGGTTTGAGACTATGTAGGGGGTGCTAGAGGAGATTAAGGAAATAGGTAGTACAAAATTGAAGTATTCCTACTTTGGGAAAGAATGGTGAGATATGGAAAGAGAGAGGAAAGGAAGACATGAGTTAAGAGTTAACTATTCCTGGTGCCATTGGCTATTCTCAAGTAATCTACAGCTGGAAACCTTTCACCCAGACAAATCCAAGAGATAAGAAATGTAAAAGAAGGGAAAGAAAAAAAGTATTTTCTTTGCTTTGCTTTAAACAGATCCAGAATAAAAGTCAGGTCTTCTGATTAATTTCTCCCCTGAATTGTATCATTTGGTAATAAAGGCACCTCTACCCAAGAACCTTTTGGTTTTCTTATTCCATTGTAGCTGCTTGAAAAATCCCCTTTACCTAGAAGGTATGATTTCAAGAAATGCAAATAAAATGAGCACAAACCTAAAATATATTACCACATCACAAAGAGCTGCATCCAGAGGGAAAGCTGCAAGCATAAATAAATACCAACACTTGCTTGAATACCTTCATCTTTTCAGTATTTTCAGCTGTGTGTTCACCAGGGAATCATCTGGTTACTGGGATTTTACACAACTTTCAGCAAAATTGGAGTTCCAAATGCAAACTTAATAGCTCAGGAAGGTTACATATGCTTCTCCCAGTGGGGGCTAAAGGTCACAAACCAATGCACAGATTGAAATGAAACACACAGAGCAAGATTTCAAGGTGTGATAAAGACAATTTGTTAAGCACTGTTTCATGCTTCATATCATTCATTTTCTTCAGATGAGTACTCTGGTGTTTCATAAGAAGAGAAGCTCTACTCAACATTAATATGTAGAGAATTCCATAAGGCAATTAATTTAAAAGGCAAAGCTGCTAAGGAGACATAAATTAAGGATTTATTCTGTTAAACTATAACATCAGAGAGTATCACAAAACAGAGAGGAGGCTTGTCATCTAGAAGCACACTATTAATTACCACTGTTTCATGACAATGCTGTTGACTCTGTCAGGTGAGCCATTTCTAGAGATATGGACAAACTGACTTTACCAGACAGCTCTTTGCTTTGGGCTTCACTCACACTCAAACCTCAAAGGTTAGGAGTAGCAACAAGAGGAGGCATGTCCTCATAAGACATTGGACTTGGAACAGGGAGATTATTCTCTCAAGCTGACCTGAATTGTGAGTTTCAGTAAGATTTTCTGCCCCTCTGAGGCTCAGCTTTGCCAGTAGCCATCAATTCTGGTTTTGTTGACAAGGCTGGAAATACCAAGAGACATGGAAAAACTTCTCAACCACGTTGCCTTTCCAGAGATGATTTAGTTATATCAGCCTCAGTCCCAACTCTGCATGCAATCTCCAGAATTGCCTCTTTCCTTACATTTAAACAAACCTGACCCTTGACTCTGAAAAAATGTATTTTTGTGTTGAAAATCTAGAGCTAAAACTCAGCTGTTCTTTCATAGACCTCATTTTCATAACATTTAAATTACTCAAACCTTATTTATTCTTTTTTTTGCACAGTGGTTAAAACAAATAAAGAATTTAAAATCCAGAAACTAAGAGAACAACAGTCATGAGCCATTGAAATATCAAAAATGTGATGAGGTCATTGATTAAAATATTTCCTTCAGCAAACAGTAAATAAATGACAGCGTGAACTCTCATTTGGCTCAGGAACTGAAGCTAGCACAGCTCACTTCAGTAGCTACCAAAGAATCATTGATTATGGGGGATCAAACTCTTTGCTAGCTCACTAATATCAAATCAGAGAGATTAATCATGGACTGCAATCCAGAGAAAAACTGTTGCAGGACCCGTTATTGCTTTTGATCTATGAAGGCTAGATTTACCTTTGGCAGCTCCCAATGATGAGGCTGGCAGAACACCTTGGACACAGATGAATATGTCCACTGTAGTTTTACTGAAACCCCTCTAAGAATCTTACTAATTCCATAAAACTTTTTAAAGCCTTTTTGGGAATACAAAATACTTTTTAATCTTTATTTAACCTAATTCAGTTGTTATGAGAGGCAGTCAATTCACTGAAGTACAAAAGGATGAGGCTTGTAATTACAGATTAGGCATGGGGCTACTGGAATTACTTGGAAATAGTATTTCATTGCATGCTGTAAAGCAAAATAAAAAGAAACAACTGATGATTATCATCTCCTATTATGCTGTCATGTTGCGCTGACTTTCCAAATCTTTGCTACAGCAATATGACAAAGGTGTAACCAGGATTTCCAAAGGATTATTCATTTTAATCAGGGGAAGCACATACATTAATTATTTATTCACAATAAACTTCTTCAAAATAAGTTAGCTGAAGGGCTTACTGATGAAATTTTAGTTTAGGCATCTCATGCAAAGATTTTTCAAGTGGAGAAGAGAGTTAAGGCCCTCAGCAATACATAACTGACTCTGTCTCCTAGGTCCCCAATCCATAAAATTACAGCCAACAGACATTGGGCTAACAACTTCAGGTCTCCTCAGAAAAGAAGTATTTTAACTCCTAAGAAATTTTGCATGCTGAGTTTGAGGCCTATTATTTTTATTTCTATGAGACATCATATGACATTATTTTCATACATAGAACAGCACTGTTTTCCTGGGAAGTGAAAAGTTATCCTTTCCCATGCCTTGCTACCTACTCTGGGCACCAAGCTCTATTTCTTGTCTGACAAACTCAAGACTTCTCTCACATCAGCAACTTGCATTGTTAGGCCCTATTACTGATACTTTCCTACTGGAATGAGAAATAGCTTTCTCAAAAATATTCACTCTCTTTGGCAAGAAATAAAAGATACAGCACAGCTAGTGCTACTAGTAGCATGAGCTTGTGAGTTCTCTGTCATTGTTTCTGATACACCGCCTTCTTCAACAGTGCAGCAAAATTTTGACAGCTCAAGTCTATCATATTTTTCACCAAAAAGCCTCCTGTTGATACTTTTTCCCACAGAGAAGAGCAAATATAGCTTGCAGTCATACCTCATTTCCTGTCCATTTTTCTAGGTCTGCATGATTTTTTTTCCTAAAATAAAACTCTTCAAAGCCCACAGTAACCTCACTGCATTTGGAATTCTGTACATGATTCTTTTCTATACAAGAAAATCTCTTGTATAAAAAGAACACGAATGAATAAGCTCTTCTTACTCATTTAGTTTCCTGTGCTGAAGTCCTTCAAAGTCCTGAAACCTTCCCAAGAGATAAAAAAAAGTGAAAGAAAATGCTCTGCATCTTCAGAAATCATCTTCAGAAACTTACAGCATACTAATTTAGCTGTATTCTCAGGAAGGATGAAGCTGCTCACTTCATTAAAAGTGTTTCAGTTTGGGCACCAAAGAAACCCAAGAAGTCAAAAGCCAGTTTTTGAAAAAGTACCATAACATTAATTTAGGTTTATTTGAATTCCCCTATGCTGTGCATTTCAGGAGATATTGTCAGACTAACCCATGAACACCTTGTGAAAAAAACATAATAGGGTTTTACTTGGAAAAGAATTTGCTATAGGTAACAATATAGTCAACTAAGTGAAAGTAGGGCAAGAGATTCTGTATCTTCTTTTACCAAAAATGGACCAAAACCTTAAACATGAAGTCAGTATTAAACTTCTGTTTTCAATTGGAATGGCATATTTTTATAAGCAGTCATTTACAGTAAATATTGTCATATAGACATTGAGCATACAGGAAAACAATGTTTTTCTTTCCTTTTCTTTTTAAGATCAACTCAACCAGCTTCTGCAATGAAACTAAAAATGAAGATTTACCAAGGCCATACTCTTAAGCCCTCGACAACTTCCCAGAACTCCCTTGTGCCTTTCAGTGACAAGCTTTCAGAACACTCTGGGGAAATTATTCCAGTGGGTGTTTCTATACAAAGTAGAGAATACAACTCCTCAACAGCAGATTGACTCTGATTGTACATCTCATATTAGACAATCCTAACTCTCAGCAGGATTTTCAGAGAACGACTATTGACTTACTGTCCCTTTGTCTCAAACCAACAACCTGTAAATCATATGACAAAGTATATGGGGAGTTTACTTCTGAGGCCAGACAGGGAGATAAAGAATAAAGATGCCCCTAAAAAGATTGAAACTTGAATCATTGATTTCCTGAGGCAAAATTAATAGAGATTTTTTCTCATCCTTTAGAGTTAAATCTCAGAATTCTCTCCTGGTGAAAAGTTTTCTGTTGGCTAAAAATCAAACATAGTACCAAGTAATCCTTAAGGTAGTTTCTTCTGTTAAACTTATTAAACCCAAATCCAACTCTTTGTAGCAGTTTAATTTTGTTTTTTTGCTGTTCATCCATAGTGAAAACTCTCAGATCAAAACAAATCTCAGACTCATGTAAGGATATGAAATCCACACACGGAAGAAAAAAAACACACATGCATTTAGTATGCCAAACATTAAATGTATTTTATTGCTAAGAATTGTTTCATGAAACAAAAGTAAAATTATGCTTAACAGAAATTCCACTTCAAAGGGCTAAAGTTCTTGATACTTCTTTATTCTAGAAGAAATTAAAATACTTCTAAAATATAGTATCATAAGCCTTGTTCCAGTGTTGGCTGCCCTGATCTCTACATTATAATTTATAATCAGGCTACACATTTTCCTCTTAACAGATTGATAACTGCTGCTTATCAGATCCCAATATGAAGCAAACTGGGGGGAGAGGGGGGACGGGGCCGGGCAGAAAGAAAACTTTGTGGTAATTAATTCTAATATCGTTCAGCTCTGTCTTGTAATGTTGTAAAAGTGCCTGCTCTCAGCACTGGTGCAAGCAAATATGTTTAGATTGAAAAAAATATTAGGAAGATGAAAGGAAGGTGAGAAATGGCAGACCCGACTCATCCCATATCTCGTGTAAACAGCATGAGACAGAGGATCAGCTGCTCAGAATTACTCAGTTCTGGCCTCATTCTGCTTGCAGCTGATAGCACTGTGATTTCTACCTTCCACTCAAAAGAAAAGTAGATTTAGCCAATGGCAGGTGTTGACAATCCTACCTTAAAATGCTCAGTGAAATATTCACAATAAACTGTCTCGTGATCTGCCATTGCTTCAAAACATTAAAATAGCTGTAATAATTAAACATTCTAGTGTCTTACAGTATTGATCCCTAAGGAATTACTACCAATTTCCATGTTTTCACAGAAGGTTATTCTTTTCAGCAAGAGCTAACCTTTGAAAGCTTTTTCTAGAAAACTTAAGTTGAAGTGAGGTTAATTTTGAAGTGATGGAAGAGGTGAAGAAGGATTCTGTCTTGAAGTCATAAGACTTCTTGTTGTGGTTTATAGCCCCTGTCAGCAACCAAGCACCACAGCTGCTCACTCACCCTCTCTCCCGATGGGGGAGAGAATCAAAAGAGCAAAAGTAACAAAACTTGTGGGTTGAGATAAGAACAGTTTAATAATTGAGGTATAATAATAATAACAACAACAACAACAACAAGAAATGCAATGACAAGGAGAACAATGAGAGAGAGAAAAAAAAAATCCCAGGAAAAAACAAGTGATGCAACTGCTCACCACCCACCAGCTGACGCCCAGCCAATCCCTGAGCAGCGATCACTGCCCCCTGGCCAACTCCCCCTACTTTTTATACTAAGCATGATATCATATGGTATGGAATATCCCTTTGGCCCGTTTGATTCAACTATCTTGGCTATGCCCCCTCCCAGCTTCTTGCACGCCTAGCAGAGCATGGGAAGCTGAAAACATCCTTGACTAGCATAAGCAGTACTTAGCAACAACTAAAACATCAGTGTGTTACCAGCATTCTTGTCCTACTAAATCCAAACCACAGCACTATGCCTGCTACTAGGAAGAAAATTAACTCTATCCCAGCCAAAACCAGGACACTTGTGCATCCTCAACACTCATGAGAGACATGGTAGAAGAAGAAAAAATCTTTCTAAGTGTGAGACAAAATAATTACTGAACTGATGTGTCATCTAGAAGCCTCCTCAAGCTCCACAAAATAAGCCATGTTTGATTAAATTCAGTTGGCTGTTACTCAGTTACTGCAGTTGTTCTAAATGAAATGCATGGAAAAAGTATGACATATTTGTCCAAAGCACTATTTAAAAATGAGGGGTAGAATCTAACAAGATTCTTTAAAGAAAGTTATCTCGAGGCAGAATATTCTAGCCCATGAATTTTAAAGGAAGGTCATGATCACTTCAAACTTTCTAAAAATGCTGAAAAATGATGTTTTGTCCTCTTCCTCCCCCACATCCTGAAGCAAAGATTTTTTATGAGAGAATTAAAACAGAAGGCTTATGGAGAACTAAAATTTTAAAGTGAAACTTCTTTCCTTTTAATGGTAATGTTAAATGTCAATTCTAAATGGAAAAAATTGTTATGAAATGACAACTTCAAAATAAGATATTTTAAAATCCATCATTCTTGGGTGTTGACGAATTACAGAAATCTCCCATTTCCAATGTAAAAATGTTACACTTCTAAATATGTAGATTTTTCTGTGTTTCAATTTGGGACTGAGACAGAATTTTTCAGGTTTTCCACAGAATGCATTTTTATTTTCCAAAGAACTAAAAAGAAATTGTATTTTGAAAAATCATATTTCAATCTCAGTGCATTGACTATTACTTCTACTCATGCACTGACAGAACTCTGCATGCAGTTTCTCTTAGATTAATATTTTTTGTGGTTTAATTATCGTTAAAACTGACTGACTATACAACAAAAATCCATTGAATAATCTGACAACTGACTGAAGAATTTGCTGACTACCGTGTTTACTGAAGGAACATTACATATGTTCTGTTATATAGATTAATAGAGAAGTATAAATGATTTACAACACAAGCTGCAATGAAATGGACCTTCGGGCTGCCTCTTGTTCATACTGTAAACAGTGACACCGTCAGCATTCACAAAGGGGAGTACAAAAGGTATGACTCAGCCTTGCTGCTATCAAGAAGACAGATGGTTTTAGAAAACCACACACAATTAGTCCATCCTATTGAGCGTTTTTCATTCACTCTGGCACCAGAAGGCCTCGGAAGAACAGTGTCTTCTTGGGGATGGGGTAGCTGGGCACACTATGAAGAATGACCATGTCTTTTCAAAGCAGTATCTCAGTAGAACACAAACCAGCTATTCACCTAAGAGGAAACCAGATGTGAGGGCATTTGTGATCCACCACTGTGGATATAATGACTACTATTCACTGATTCCATTTTCCTTTTCTGATAGCAGCCACACTCATTAGAATCTTCTTAGAAATCAGAAACAATTCAGCACCTCATCAGGCAATGAATTAGCAACACATTGACTTAACAATGTGCTGCTGACTGCACTGCAGTGTGTAGGGTTAGGAGTAAAACTAGTTTATATGGTTTTTTTTTTCATTTAAAATTGTGTAGCACTGTGATTGACTGTCACTTTACATCACCCAGACTAATCCAAAACATTAAGAATTATTTCCTATCAACTTGTTGTACTTGTGCTTTTAGAGTGCTTTCAAATTAATTTACAATCTTTCTATTGTTTTTATCATTAATATTTTCTTCTCAGTTAAAGACAAAGTGTTGTGAATTTAACATTTCCTTGCACCATATACACTTACTTCCACCTACTCCAGTAAGTATAAAAAGCAACGAAAGGAAAAATTTGAACTTTTTAATCTGCTTGTCCACTGTCTTGAGGATAATTTCTAAGGGCACAGGACACTTGAGGAGGATCTACAGCCAAAATGCTTGCTATACTTGGCGAGGTTTAAGGTGAAGGCAATTATGATTCTGAGGGCCATCTGAAAAGAGCTGTTGTCTAGAAACAAACCTCATTATTGCCATGGAAGATTCTGGACTACTGAGGAAAAGGTAGGAGGATAAATGCTAAAACTGACAGTAAAAACATGATACATATCTTTCCTTTGGCTGAATATTTTGTATCCAACTCACTTTGCCAAAGTTAGAGACTTTTAAAAAGTCAACAGCAAGAACAATACATTGACACTGAGGTCTTTTGAAATCTCCATTCCACACAGCACTAGTTGATGGCTATGCAGATATTTGCAGTGTTGGTCAAAAAAACCCCTGATTTTAACAGTTAATAAAAGACCTGTTATGTCACTATTTTTAATACAAATTAATAAAAAAATAATAATCTACCTGGCAAATTCAAACGTAATCTGCTAATTGGCTCAGAGACACCTGTACATCAAATCCTTCCATCATCAAATTTCCCTTTCATTTGGGACAACAAAGCATGCAGTAATACAGAAAGTAACCAAATACAGGCTTGGCAGTCTGTAACACTTCATAAGAAAATCTTTGCCTACAAAAATTACTCAAGTTTTCTTTTTTCTGTGGCACCATGACTCTTCAGGATATTGAAATCTGGACAGGGTCAAAACCTGTTGCTACCTCAACACAAGAGCTTTCAATACTTGTGAAAGTGCTGCCTCAGACTAAACAGTGTTTGTAGCAACTACTATGCCTTATTCTACATGAGGAAAAGTACCTACACCACATTGAATGCTTTAGCAATATCATAAATAAAAAATGCAACTAAAATTAGCTGCCTTTTTTTTTTTTTAAGGCACTAAACAATTTTTTCACTTCAGTGATATTAACATCCACATGGGAAAAGGAGGCAGCAAGTAACATTATCTGTGTTGAAGTATTCAGAGCACCGTGCCATGCACACTTCCCTTAACACTTGCAAACCTTCCTGGAACCCCTCTACAAACACAAAAAGGCTGCCAAGCCCTGGAGAGAAGCATGAAGTTGCCCACATGATGTTCAGACTTTGGTGAGTCATTAAAGCAAGGACCTGCTCTATTAGGATCACCCTTCCAAGCAAAAGGCCACTGTTTGTCTTCTGTTTTAAGCAAAAACAGTTACAGACATTTTGGTAATTAATTTTATTCGCTGGGAAGAAATGCACAACATAAGCAATAACTGCACAGGAACAGCATATATCAAAGGCTTGTATTAATTATAGTGCACATTTACCCCTTTTTTCCATGTTCTGAACATGGTATATCAGACTTCTCTGAAAAAACAGCAAGATTTAATTCAGGCTTTTTTGGCACCAGACAATACGCTCAAGAACCCACTGTGGTCAATTCTCACCCTTTTTATCATGAATCTCATGACATTTGTTATTTTACTTAAAGCTTCATTTCCTCATGGTAATTGATCACAGTGACAACCCAACATCCATCACTAAAAAACAAGTTTCTGACCTCAAGTCAGCAGATTTTTTCTGAAGTATAGCAAAACAATACTCTAAGAACTTAGAAGTCATTTTGCAAATGTTTATAGTGATTTTTAACCTCTTCTTTTCCTCCCTTCTTTTCCTTATTTACTGAAAAATAGAAACATTTCCAATGATTTTTCACATGGCTCCTAACAAGATTTAAGGGCAAAACTTTTTTGAAAGAATTAGATATTTGATGTTTATAAATAAAATGGACAAAGATGCTACTTCATTCCTATTTTTGTCCTATTGTTTTTGCAGCATCTTTTCCACAAGTTCATATTTAATAAGACATCAATAATACATTAGAAAAAAGTGTGACAAAGGATTGAATTCACCTTGCCTATCTTCTTTGATGCGTCTTGTAGACCCTGACATCTGCATAAGTGAGTTAAGCTCTCTTTGGGCCTAGGGGAAATAAAAAATTACTTTGCCTCATGTTTGTTCTCCTCCCAATGGAGATAAATTTCACGTACAATAAATACAAAATTATATCTGTAGATGGAAAGGGTTGTAGGTGTGTTCAACTGGAATATCACATGCATCTTGTGAGAAGAACTCAGGTTGCATTCTGTTAAACCCCTAAAAACTATTTCTGCATGTAAATCACCAGGGATGAAAGTAAACTACTAGATTGCATGCTTAGTCAAACCACTCCAATGCATGCTTTTCCAAGAGTAACAGACTTGTTTCTTAATCTGAGGAATTTATTTATACTGTAAAACTACAATTCTTAAATCAGGTTGTGGCAGACTAGCATGACTACATTCTCCACACTCATGATTCCTGTAATTGGAGAATTTGGATCAGATCATATCAGGTCTGATTTATGAATGTATTTGGAGACATAAAAAGAGCATATTTATGCACCCTGACTTTTTTTTTTTCCAGCAGCACCTTAGGTGTGATCGACTAAAACACATTCTGAGATTGATTCTCTCCTCTTTTCATATCTCTTTCCCATGCTCTGTTTTTTATTCACCTTTTATCTCTTGCTTATCTTTCTCTATTTATTTCTTCAATTATCTAAACTGTTTTTTCTCAGCATCCTCCTCTCAGTCCTTCTGTGGTTTTCATTATTTTGTCCTCTGTGTAAAAAGTACAGAAAAAGACCTTTCCTCAAAACCCCTGAGGTTTTCTTTGTTACAGGCAAGTGGAAGACGTCACAGCCTGTGGACAGGTAACCTGTACCAGAGAAATTTTTCAAGGATTTACTCATTAATTTAGACACTCTGTATTAAATCAGGTAATCATGTACTTAAGTTTTCAAAAATTAATAGCATATAAGGACATTCAGAAATGTTTTGTTAAAACAGAATCATTCTAGACTTCTGCAGCATTTTTCAATATTATCACTTAGCTTCAGCTCATCATTCCTGGTGGATGAAAAAATTGGACATGAGCTGTCAATGTGCGCTTGTAGCCCAGAAAGCAAATTCATCCCTTCCTTCAGGCATATCAACTGTGTGACTCTGCTTGTCATCCACAAACTTGCTAAGGGTACAATCAATCTATGTCATTGATGAAGATACTCAACAGTACCAGTCCCAGTGCGGACCCTTGAGGAACACCACTTGTTACTGGATATTGAGACATTGACTCTAACTGCTTGGATGTGGCCAGCCAGCCAATTCCTTAACCATTGAATAGTCCATCTATCAAATCCGTATCTCTCCAATTTAGTGGTAAGAATGCTGTGGGGGACTGTATCAAAGGTTACAGAAGTCCAGGTAGATGACATCAATAGCTTTTCCCTTGTCGACTGATGCAGTCACTCCATCATAGAAGGCCACCAGATTAGTCAGGCATGGTTTGCCCTTGGTGAGGCCATGTTGGCTGTCTCCAGTTACCCTGTCTTCCATATGATTCAACATAACTTCCTGGAGGATCTGTTCCATGACCGTACCAGGCACGGAATTCAGGCTGACTGGTCAGTAGTTCCCAGGGTCGTCCTTATTACCCCTTTTAAAAATGGGTGTGATGTAATCAGCTTCACTTTAAAGACAGGGTGCATAGATGCAAAGCAACATAGTGAAGGTCATCCCAGAGGGCCACCCTTGCACAAAGTGTAGGTCTGGTTTTGAACTGCTGAGTCATGATATCCATTAGAAGACCAATCAGTTCACATATTAAAAAATGACAGCTTTAGAAAATGCCAGAATTAAAAGCATCCATGTAACCTCAATTGACAAAAAGGGTACATTTTAGGACAACTATTTTAGCTGTAACATGGGGCAGTTCACCAGCTGACTTTGAGTCCAGTATAAATCCTTATGATTACTTTTGAGACACAGAAACATGCCTTTTATACATACAGAGGGCCTAGGCTGCCTCTAAGCCTGAATAGCAGCTATGACTAGAAGGCTTTCTCCATCTGGAAGGAAAAGCCAGAGCAATAGACTGATGGGGATTTTCCCAGAAATTGATTTGTTTAGATGCATAGAAGATGACAATTTCAAGGTGACTGGTTATGTTGCTTGGGAGGCACTTAGTATTAAGCTTTCAGGACAAGACCTCAATATCATGCTTTCATCTTCCTGGTGAAAGCAACCCTGATCAGTCTCGGAGGTAGTTACAGGCTCTTCTAGAGGGATGTTCTTATGCAAATGTAAAGCCACCACCATTTGCCAGATAAAACAGAAGAATACTGCTTCACACACCATTAAAAAAGGGCTAGTTTGAGCTCCCAAAAGTGAAACTAAAGTAATGTAAACTCCTTCTAGTACCTATGGTTTGTGTGTGCTTCCTTGCTCCAAATTTAACATATCACAAAAGAGATTTTTTATATTGTTTTTTTGTGGGTTTGGGATTTTTTTTTTGGTTGGTTGGTTTTTACCAAATGCACTGATCAAAGCTAGGAGCTTTATTTTCATTCAAGCTTTTAACATTTTCTTGATTTGTCTGCATCATTTTCATTCAGAATAGTCTGACTGAAGTTGTTCTGACTCACTGAATTCTTGTCATCATATTTTTTATTTCTTATAAAGGGTTTATCACGCAGCCCTGGGAGATGTATTTGAAAACCTGAAAAGCAGTATGAACACTGTATATTTGAAAAGAGAAATGTAACTAATTCAGATCTTCAGCCAAACTTCTCCGCTGGGTCCATAGCACTGATCTCAGATTAGTAATTGACCTCTAGTTTAGTCTCATTTATTTATATATTTATATATTTTGGCTGTTGTACAGAACTGTGGCTTAGTGATACTGCCCCAAAGCATAAATATTGGCATAACTCTGTCTTTTGATCCAGTACCCAGTGCTTTGTTTTATGAATTCATTTACTTACTTTTGTTATTTTTTTTTTAATGCAAGCAGGATGATAAAACAAGAATTATTATTTTAAAGATATTATTTTGAATTTAGAATGGACATGTTCTCAAAGATTGCATTACTTTACAGGTTCTCCAAGGGGCAGTGTGGGAATAGTTTCAGTGACCTCAAATGTCATCTTTGTTGTTTTCAGGTGCCTTTGATTATTTCAGTTATATCAGGTCAGGATTTTATACTCCCCATTGGCTGAAGCTTTGTTTTAAAGTCAATAATGCATGCAGCTACATCAAAGATCCCTACTTGCACTGCTCTAACAACAGTCCTTAAGATGAATTGCAGCACCATCACTATTTCTGTTTTGGGTTGCCCTTGGCACAGCTACATTGGCTTCTTATTACAAGCAAAAGGCAGCCCAAGTCATGAAAGTCACACTGCCCAGCTGAGGAGGGAGAGGATGTTTCCAGGCTGCAGAATGAATCTTTTGATCTTTGACCTCACATCTGATTCAATCCCACAACGAAAATGGCTGTCATTTAAAAGGCACTTAAATGCTTTTCACATTATCCAATGAAGGATACAATCCACAACATATCAGACACTTGCCAAAATTGAAATTAGTGCCTTAGACAGGAGAGCTGTAAGTAGCCACTACTAAATGCTGTCATTTCAGGCACTTGTACAGAAACAGCGTCCTAAGTATAGCTTACCTTACAGCCGATGCCTAAAAAAGGTCATTTTGCAGTGATGACAGAATTCAGGCTTTGCTGTAAATATGCCTGAAGACTGTCCACATGTCAGGAAAATGCCCCAAAGTAGAGTAGAAGAGACAGACAGAGAAGACTGGGATATTTTGCATTAAAAATGGGGATGAGTAAGAATGAACATCATAAATATAAATGAAAATACAGATATTCAAAAGACAGCACATCTGAACGTCTCAAAAAAGACCAAAAGAACTTGCAATGAAAACCAAGTCTGACAAATGCAGGCAACAAAAGAGAATTTTTTTCTCACAGCATGTCAGTAGAAGATGAGATTTTGCCATAGGATATCTATGAAGCCAAGAACTTAGCAGAGCGGGATGTTTCTATGGATAGAAAAAACATCCAAAATTACTATTATAGTTACAATTTTTAGGAACGGTATAGCACCTCAGCAATTTGAGGGTAACAGCCCTAATGACTAGAGACAGCTGAGACCTACTGTGGGAAAAGCATAGAGTAGCACCCCAGGGTAACCCTATCTCTGGGGCTTTACCATTCCCCGAGGCATCTAGAATAGGCCACTGACAGGCAGAGGACAATGAAAAAGATGGATCTTGGGTCTAATCTAATTTGGCAATTTCAGTCTCTCCAAATTTTATACAATTTTTTTCACACTAAGCACAGCCCTAGCACACACTGTCTAGTCCTAACATTAATGGCCAGTAACAACCACAAGTCTTTTGAACAAAAATACTAAACTTATAAATAAGTACAAACTAAATTATTACCCAGTTTGTGGGGGTGTAGAATTGATGTCCTACATGAGAAAAATCCTATTACTTCTGGCAGAGTTGCCATCCACTGTGAAAATACCTAGGAATTACAGGAAACTGAGAGTAATTGATGGTGATCAAAGAGCAACTTCTTAGACTAAATCAGTAAAAGTTTAGAAAAGGCTCAAATGTGTTCCAAAACTGAAGCAAATCAGCACTGTTACTAACAGTAATCAACACTAACTGTTAGAATCATAGAATCGTTAATGACTTCCATATGAGAGGGAGTGCTTAGTGTAGCATTACTGTTTTAGGGCTATATTCTCCTTTCTGAGGACAGAAAGCGCATCTTTTTGGCTTTGAATTTTTCTGCTCAGCCTTTGTAGCTTTCCAAGGACTTTCCTCTCCTTTCTGGCCAGACAGTTCAGGCGTCATTACGTAGCACAGCAATCACCTCTTGCTTAAAAACGTCTTCACTTTCTTCTTACATTGATTATTTTGACAAATAGGATTTGCCCCAATCTGTATGTAAGACAAAAGTAAAAGTTTGTGATTATTCTTCTTTTTCATTTCACTTCCAGGTTCTTTTCAACCAATAGGACAATTCTTTGTCTCCATCAGGCATTCTCTATCTGGAACTGGAGTCACTTGACACAAAGCAACAGGACTTTCACAAAATAACAGAAAGGCAAAGGGGAGGGAGGAACAAAGACTCTAGAAGTAATTGCTACTTGGAGTAATGAAATCTAGCCTCCTAAAAATCTGTATACCTTTTTCCACAGTCTTCACTCATCTTCCGAGCAGCTCCCCATGCTAGTCTCCCCCTCTACTCCACTCTTATGAGACCCCACTTGGAGTACTGTGCCCAGCTCTGGGGTCCTCAATGCAAGAAAGACACCTGTTAAGAGTGGGTCCAGATGAGGGCCACAAAAATGGTCAGGGGGCTGCAACACCTCTCCTGTGAAGAAAGGCTGAGAGAGTTGGGGTTGTTCAGCTGGGAGAAGAAAAGGCTCTGGGGAGACCTTACTAGGAGAGTTTTATCCAGGGACTGTAGCAACAGGACAAGGGGCAATAGCTGTAAACTGAAAGAAGGTAGATGTGGACTGGCTATAAAGAAGAAATTTTTTATGATGAGGGTGGTGAGACAGTGGAACAGGTTTCCCAGAGTTGTGGATGCCCCGTCATTGGAAGCATTCAAGGTCAGGCTGGATGGGGCTTTGAGCAACCTGAGCTGGTGAAAGATGTCCCTGCTCATGGCAGGGTGTTTGGGCTAGATGGTCTTTAAAGGTCCTTTCCAACCCAAACCATTTCATGATTCTGTGATTCTATTCCTTTGTCTGAAAATGTCCGGTTCTCACCTGGCTAAACATACACACATGCACAGAGCTTAAGCTCTGTCCCATATTCTCTAAGACTTCCCCTCCTAGTTACACTGACTGGCTATCCAAATGATGCCAGCAAAAGTGGTAAGAGTCAAATTCTCCTTGCTCTTCCCACAGGGAGGGTATTTGAATCACAGAATAATAGAATGCTTTGGGCCAGAAGGGACCTTTAGAGGTCACCTAGCCCAACCCCCCTGCAGTGAGTAGGGACAGCTTTAACTAGATCAGGTTGCTCAGAGCCCCACCCAACCTGACCTTGAATGTTTCTAGGGATGGGACCTCCACTACCTCTCTGGGCAACAACTTGCCACTTTTCACAAAACTTGTAAAAGAGTAGTATTTGAGACCGATTTGACTGAAATTGGACAATGAGTTTAAGAGAACTTTAAGAGGAAGGTGGTGATGGACAGATATCTGGAACATGGAATTAGTACTTTCTAGAAAAAAGCAGACAAAGTGTAGAAGGTCATAGTGTTGGATCATGGCACATTGTAACAATGCAAGTTAAAACAAGCTCAACAGTTTCCCACAGATAAATATTTCAGAAGGGAAACAAGACCAATCAGTGCCACATGCCAGACTGAGGTGATTATTTCTTGTAATATTATGTTAATTATTATTTAATAGTGGCATGGGTAAGAAAAGAAGCAAAATTCATTATTCTTTGATATGATAGCAAAGGAACTGATGTACCTTTGCAACAATACATGAAGAAATTATCACAACTTAAACGTGACTTGTTACTTTCCAGTCCCTTTCCAGCCTCATTTGCCCCCCCCGCCCCCATCACTTCTCCTTCCAGACAAACAGATTTCAAAAGCAGAAACAGCTATATTACACAGTATCATGCATACAAAGAGTCTAGGTACTTTGTAATGGAAACAGATATATGTATTTTCTTCATAATTATTATGTTATAGTAATTATTGTGTGTTCCAAGAGAAAAGTCTGGAAAGCTGCATGTGCAAATCAGGTTGCAAAATAAGAGAGATGATAATCTGAACCCTTTATTCTGCACTCACTTATTCTTTCTCTTGCTCTCATTTGGGGAAGACAGAGGTAAAGCTACCTGCAAATAAAGTTGGCTGATCTCTCTACACTTCAGTTGTTCATTTTAACTGTGTGGATGCAGTCTTCAGTAAATGGGGATGTACCTCAGGAAAGCCTTTAAAGCTTTACCCATATTTTAAGAGCAAATCTAGATTTCTTAGGACACTGGTCTACAAAGAAGTGCCTGTCTCCTCCAAACTATTCAGTGAGAAGGCCAACATTTATTTACTGAGCACTGATTAAACCCTGCTTTGAAGGCAAAATTATTAGTGTCCTCAAGGCTTCTTCTTTTCTGTAATCACTGTAACATCTGACAGCTTTTTAAATATTAACTCTTTTTTGCTTCATCAAACTTCTATGAAGTTTGAAAGTGATTTTTGCTATCTTACCAAGACATAAGGCAGTGAGAGTTGAAGTCAAAAGTATTTAAAATTAGCAGATTCCTAAATTACTGCCTTATTTTTCACGATGTTTAGCATTATACAGCATTTCACACACACAAACCAGATGTCCTAGTAGCTTTAATAGCAGTGGTAACTGTTCAGAATCTCTGCAAAACAGACCTCATGCTTTCAGCTGGAAACATGAAAAAATTAAGAGCTCACAGTTCCCATTCACAGAAGATTTAACTGACTTACTCAATAACAAAAAAAGTCAGGCCAGGTCTTCTGAAGTGAACAATCAGCTATGCTCCAGCCCCCTCAATCAAGTGCACCTGTGCAATGGATGAGTCAGAGCCCTGTAGGAGGGAAAAAAAAAAAAAATATATATATATATGCCCTTCTTTTAAGTTTCATATTGTAGCGTTTCATAATACACACATGACAAGGAGGCAAGTGAGGCTGTACAGACAACCTAAATTGTAACACATCCTAAGCCTCTGTATTCCTCTCATTTTTATGTTTAATAAACTTATTATGCATTCATACACACATACAAAACCAACAACTGTCTGTCTCGTTTACACAGACTGAGGAAGGGGGATAGAACAGTGTCCTTAACCCAAGAATGAGTTTGACACAAGCATCATGGTTCTCCTGAGGTGGATTTGCAGTTGCTGTACAAAGCTCCATTTCTCATGCCCTATTTGAAAGGAGGTGACATCTCCAGACTTTACCACAAGAGGACCTAAGCAGCCCTGATCTGTCATGCATTTCTCTTCTCACCAGAACTGCAGGGAGGGGAAGATCCATGATCTCTGAGTGGAAAACTGAAGCTCAGTCTGGCTTCTTCAGCTCACCAGATCATCTTGGGAAATTGGAACCCAGCTGGTGCCTGCACAGGAGGCTGGTGCTCTATTCGTATGGCTCTCCTTCAGGCTAGAGACCCTCTCAGCTGCTCTCCATAGTGGTTTCTTTCTGCTCACCTGCTTGACTGCCTCACGCTTGGCAGGGAAGTACTCTGACTGTTACAGTTCCACAACACCCACAGAAATATCTCATTTTCACAAAGACAAGCTGGATTTTCATTGCATAATATACAATCAAATTTCAGTAAACCAAGGAGTGAGAAAACTGCATTTTGCCACATCTTTCTTATCACCATGTTCCCTTTTCAAATGGGAAAAAAACAAAACAAGGTTTTGAGCAGCTTTCGTGTTGACTGTAGTCTCCCTCACAAAATGCAGCTAGCCTTGTTTATACTATAAGCAGACCTGGAGAATCTGTAAAGGTTTCTGCCACTTCTAGTTAGAAAAAAAGCAATGTTGTTTGAGCCTTGCACTTATAAAATATGCTCATTGACCACTTGCAGGTCTGAGGTTTTTTCTTTTGCCAATAGGTAAGGAGTACCTGAGTGACACAACAAATCAAGTGAAGGTTACATTTTCTAGAAGAGACTCTTATGGCTGAAATAATTTTAAATAAATCCAGAAAACCAACCAACCAACCCACCCTCCACTTTTCTTTCATCAGTGTATTTCACTTGGACCTATTGATGAGAAGAGAGTAGGCATTAATTATCCTTTCCTGCATGTTTACATACTACATCAAGACAAAGTTTAATTTAGTATTATAATAAACTTAATGGAGCATGCACAATGAGTTGGTGGGTTTTTTTTCCTTACCAGTTACTGTACCACTTCCCTATTGTAATAAAGGGGACCAATATGCAATGAAACCTAAGAAAACAAACAAACAAACAAAAACCCCCAAAAGGAAAAGTCTTGGGTCTTTTTGAAAATGCCATGCTGTTCATAATGGCATTAACAATTGCTGGGCCAGGCACTGGGAAATGGTGGATACAGATTAATGTAATGTTATAATGTTATAAATAAAAATTAATTATATGTTCAAGAAACACTTTAAAATTCAAACAGCTTCTCAGGCAATTTAGTGATGAAAACAGCAGTTCACCAGAAGTTGGTTTCCTCTGCTCAAAAAGACGTCCCAGTGCACCTGGAAACTAATTGTCCATCTGTAGAGCTAAGAAGAAGCAACAAGCAACTTCCCTCTCCCCCTCTTTCTTTCATCTCTTGCCCATATTGCCACTGCATAAAGTGCGTATGATTTTTCTCCCCCAAGTACATCAGTACAGATGTAAAATAAATCTATTGAGTTCAGTGAGGCTCAGTGACAAGAACATAATTCATAAGAACCTTACACAGAAGCAGAATCTGATCTCTGGACTTACTGGACAAATTAAATTAAACAGAACTGTTCAAGTACTATCACATCATGTGAAAACACATCTAGCAATCTTTTTGTTCAATATTTCATAACATTACAATGCAGCAAAATACCACATGCAATAAATACAATGCTGTATTAAGATCTCATGTAAAAGTCTGTGACAAACATTTCGCCCAGACAGTGTTCTTCTGCAGTTCTAGTGTGTCCTCATATTCAGGAACCAACTTGCCAATTTAAAAGGTTAACTGTCATTTTTCTCAATGTTGACTGTGCTGTTTTTCATGTTCTGTAGATTGCAATGTTCCTGGAGATGGTGGGCTTTTTCCTTCATCACAGGCATTTCTGAAAGACACCAAGCTTCTTCATTTCACATAGAAGTCTATGCTCAGTACCCATCGCACTGTTCAGGATTCAGTAGCTACGAATTTTATGGGCTATCTACCATTCTGGCAAATCCTAGCTGGGCAAACAGAGCTCTCCAAGCCAACACGCCCACAGCTGAAGAGCCAGCCCATCAAAGATCTGTAACAGAGGTGTCACATGCCTAGGTCAGCAGGCACAATGACAAACAGCATACACATTGATGAAGGAATTGCATGCATTTCACTGCCCACATGAGAAAGACCACACAACTTTTACTTTCTTATGCACCTCATCTCCTTGCCCACCCCAGATTCCTACTACAATGTTGAACTCAGTCTAAACTCTATCATGGCCCTTGGGAAACTTCTGGGATGGGCGCTGGTTTAAGGACAAAATTATACCGATTTTCAAACTGGTAGATGAGAGGAAGCATGGTGACTCTTGAATGTCATCATCATTTCTAATGTGCAGATGGTTTTATTTCCTGTGAGGGAACAGCATTTTACACATTCCTGCACTCCCCATCAATAGCCAAGCATGGTGAAAGGAAGGCTGGTGAAGCTTTGCATTTCTTGTCATCTACCTAAGTTTACAAATAGGAATGAATACAATGAGATCCTGAATTAAAAACCTGAAGTCCAAGAACTCTTCCAGCCCCAAATTTCTTTATCTAGTCTTTTTTTTTTTTTTTTAGGCACTTTATATGTGAGATGATTTGTGCAAAATTCCTTGCCAGATGGGAACATGCAAATTTGCTTGTCTTCCTGCAGCATCTGAGGTGGAAAAGTCTAAGTATAAGCCAGTTAGGCTTATTTGACAGTTACATCAGCTGTGGCTTTTTGCATTAGGCTGAACATACAGTAACTGCTTTGGAATAATCAGAAAGCAGCTCTGATTTGTCAGACCTTGATAGGGACCTGCACTACAGGGGTACATGGGAAATATCACTGATAAGCTGCTGCATTTATTACCTAGAAAAATCAATTATCTGCTCTGAGGTAACAACAGTCTCCTGGAGAGATGAGAGAGAAATAGCAGCAAAAGAGGATTAATGGAGCAGTTAGTGTGGTATTGATTAGGCCTCTGGCTTGTGGGTCTCAGTCTGGATTTGGCTAAAAAGAAGCAAAAGTCAACCCTACCCAAATAACAACTGAATAGATTTTTTTCAGTGCTAAGAGAAGCAGACCCTGCATGCAAAAAAATACACAGTGAGTGGGGTGGCTGTAGTGTTTTATGTAGCTCACAGTCTCCCAGAATATTAGTTTTATGCAGAATAAGTCGTGCAACTGCATAAAGTTTTCATGCCATTATCCCTGCCTCCTTCTACCACTAACTTGAACTGCATTGGAGGTGAAAACCCTGTTCATTAGGCCAATGTTAAGAATGGAAACTACCAGAACAATAATTCTGACTAAAAGTTATATGACAACATTTCCCCAGATAGAGGGAACACCTGAGTATCTGGTATTCTGCTTTCAAAGAAAGCTTCAGGTTGTTTGTGCTTTTGCAGAGCACAAAGAAAATCCACCCTTTAGCAGTGCTTCTTCATTGGTTCACAAACTCTAGGAATCGAGATGGTTTCATGCTTTCCAACAGAGTGGGTAGTCATGAAGTGAGAAAAATAAGCTGTGGCAGTGGACTTTTTCTCTTTCTCTTCTCAAAAGATGAAGGCCTTTCCATGTTTTGCACTAGGTCTGATGTTACTTAATATAGTCATTTAAGACCTGGAAATGGCATAAGCAATGAGCTGGAGGAACATAAAGGCAATGCAAAACTAAGGAAGTTAGTTAAAAGGAGTTCAAATAAGGAAGAATGTCAAGGGGCTGAACATGCCATCTGATGACAGGTAAAAGTAAGAGTTAACAATTAAAAAATACATATTTTATATGTATCTGATGCACCTAAGGGCACCAAAATCCACAGGTTCCAATAATTCATCTTGACATCAACCAAATTCCTCTGTTTTGGTTCTTACACAAGTAGACCCGTTCTACCCAGGGTAATGATACATGCGTAAGCAAACATCTTATTGTTAACTGATACATAACATGGTACAATGCAGAACAGTATACAACTCCTGGCTGCCCAGAACATTGCAACCACTTACCTCAGGAAAACAGACAGCACTCAAGGGAAAAGGATGTGTAAGCAGCACAATTTATATGCCTGCATATCCATTGCAATGTCCCGAAGAACGTGCCCAGATGTAAATTACTGAAGATCATAATCCTTTAACAATGCTTTTTGTCAAAAAGAAGAGTTTATAGAAACTTCTCACTCATGGAAAAGAAAAACAGACAATCTTTTCCCTTAACATATTTTTGCTTCTCTATCACACCCACCCCCACCTGAATGTCATCCATCTGTCACTTTATTATATTTTCTCAAAATTCAAGGCTACCTCCTCTAGAGATTTTAATTTTTGAAAACATATGTTGTTGAAGGCAACTTTAACAGGAGGAGACTAGGTGAAAAAAAAAAAACTACCCTCCAAAATTTTAAAAAATATAATAAAGTCAACATTCCATGCAATTTTTTTTTTTTTTTGAGATTTTGCAACCAAGTAGCTAAAACTGGAAGCCCCTAAAACCAACAGTCATTCAACAATAACTTAATGTTTCAAAAATAATACTGGTGTCAGTGACTGAAGAGACAGTTCTACAGCCACATACCCCTGAATAGAGCAGGCTACTATCAGAAAGGACTGTCCAGATCTCCCTTCTGACCTCATTCATACTTGCATTCATTTGTCCACAACATAAACTGTGACAAGTGAGTTTCCAATCAGATCTATCCTTGAAGCCAGTACAGAGATGCACAAACCTCATATGGAAGGTAAGAGAGGAAACCAGAGGCCAGTCAGCGAGGGACCACCTGTCTCAGTAAGAGCCTGTACATCTGTAGATTAAGCTGAACATGGAACTGCAGCCTCAGCTTTTTATATAACCTCCTTTTTGTATCACTGAGCTTTGGGGTTTTTTTTAAACATACATGGGTAAATAATGTGTGAGAGCACTTCATTCTGTGCATCTCACAGATGCATTTTGCCCAGAAGTGATCCAGAGAGTGACTGGCTCCATGCAGTAACATCACGATAAAGATAACAGGTCTTAGTAAAATGCTGCTCACTTCTTTAAGCATTGTGCAACTATAACCATTGCCTCTTCAGCAACTGTAAATAATTAAGTGACTTTAACGTTGCTTATTAGAAACAAATTTCTAATTCTGCTGGGTAATGGAAATGAGAACAATGGGTGGTTTCTAGCATTAAGTTTCATATGAATCTAAGGAAATGGGGACTTTTAATTGTTAAACACTTCCACTTGCTAGTACACACAATAACAGCAAGCAATTAGTACCAGAGTAGCATCCAGTAAACTGCAGCAGAGGACCAAGCAGTATAACAATACAGCCAGCACCAGTGAGCCCACAAATCACACAGATAAAAGTTTCAAAGCAGCAGCAACTGACCTGCATCTGAAAAGCTAAAACTCCAGCTGAAATGCAGCAATTTCTACAAAAGCTATTGCAGAGGGATATACACCTCATCCCGTGCACACAGCTAAGTACAGCAAAGCTTTCCGGACAGCCTTGCAGGAGCCAGACACTTTCTCATTCCAGGTCTCAAACCTGCAGTCCACTCCAATCCTAGATAGCACTAGTCCCCAGCTTGCACATTGCATCTCAGTGATGCTTGACACTTCTGTACTGTTTCTGGAAGAATTGTTCCTGGGAAAAAGTAACACACAAGATAGATTGGATCTAGATTTAGAGCACTGGCCGCCAGTGAGGCAATACTACTTAAATCACTAGGTCACCTTCCCAAAGGTGCAATGCAGTTCAGCAGCAGTCATTAGAACACAAGTTTAGTGAGTCTTTTTTACCTTGCTCCATCAGTCTATCAATAAAATATCAACAATTATCTCTGTATATTTATTATTTATGTATTGATATGTCAATGACACTTTTGAGCAAGCTGTATATAGGAGAAAGTTATTCAGAAAAAAAAAATCTGGAAAGTCAGAATACAATATTTCTAGAAGCAGTTAAGTGCAAATCCCACAAAACACAAAATTATTTCTTAGCCTCAGTTTCACTTTTGCACAACACAATTATAATTAAAAAACTAAGCAGAGTAAGAATATGAAACAAGATAACAGCAGTGCTGAAAAGTTTAGGCCAGAAAACTATGTAGAAATCTATTCCAATGCAGCACTTAAATGGATATATTGCAACAAATTGGATACTGAAATGTCTGAATAAAGCATAAAAGTGTGTATTTTGCTGTATCCAGGTGAAAACAATCAGAAGCAAGAGCATATACCAAACTAACTTTGGTCAAACTTAATAATAAAAATCCAAACAATTCCCTGAAATTGCCAAGCTATAGCATTCAAAAGAGTACTACATGCTACACTCTTCCAACGTACTGAAATTAGTTTGGAGGTCACATGTAAGAGACTAATTTCTTTAGCTGTATCTGTCTATTTGTAGCAATGACACTTAAAGCATTTAAATATATTATTCATCAGAGTCTAGAAGCAGAGACTCAGAAGTGACTCCTTTATACACTCTATGGAAGCATTCAGTAGTGGAGGCCTGGGAACAAGGCTCAAACCATGTCTTTCATGCTGTGTATGTTTTATTTAAGCGAAGCACTGTCCCAGCCACTCATAAATTACTGATGTCTTGTATCCTCCAGTCCATCTGTTCCTGCAGGGCTGAGAAAGGGAGGGTGTTCACTGATTCATAGGCCTTTCAGCTTTTCCAGAACACACCTTGTATATTTATCTGCTGCCTTCACCATACGGACCAACTGTTACTAAGGAGGAAAACATGGATGTGGATTTGAAAACAGAGCACAGGTCTTTGGTTTGGCCTCAGTAAATCTTTCAGCATAAGATTACTATGGAATCCATATCCTAGCTATAATCAGCAAGAGGCCCAGTTACTACAACAGGGTTTGTTACTCTTGTTTTGAGCATCCAAGCAAATCCTCAGGGTCCTAGTAAGACATACCACAGAGCCAAGAACATGTTGGTGAAGATCACAAGGGTGTGAAGAAGGAGGTGAGAATAACGCTTTATTCCAAACATCCCCATTAAGTTTCCTTCTACAGAAGAAATGCAAAGAGGTGGAGCTGGATATAAGCAAGCACTGGTTATGTGAAAAAAAGAGGATTTCACAAGTCCCTTGAATTGCTAGGTGACATTTCCATTGTACAGAAGGAAACTAATTTCTCTGCAATGCAGTCGGAATTAAGTTTTGCCAGGCCTAAGCTGAGGGTCCAGGTGTGTTCCTCCTAGGAATGAGGGACAGGAGACAACTGCTGCTTACTAAAGGATGCAAGATCCTGCACATAGCACCACACTACACTGAACTCCTCTCTCTGCAGCAACCCACCAGGGCTCTAGCACATACAGACTGCAGCCCTCTCACCACCCATAACAGTGCGTAAACAGCAAGTGTTGGGAGAACACAGAATAGCTGAAGTGCAAGGCAGCAGAGCTTCGAGATTTGAACAAAGCAACCAGAGCTTCAGGAGTTCACCCCTCAGAAACTAGTATGAATATCAAAAAGAGGACAACACCTCATCCTTCAGTCTCATGAGGCATACAAGTTTCAACTTCAGCTGGAGCCAAACCCACAGCAGCTGACTCAAGATACTACATAGTTAAACTTCCTTAATGCCTCCAAAATGATGAGAATCACCAATGAACAACATTTAAGGAATTTGCTGAAGCCTCAGAAGACCACAGGTTATAAAGACAAATGATGCATGCTAACTGTGCTGGGCATCTAACCAGAGGTTTTTTATTTCTCCCACCTGCAAATTCAAAGTGGTAGAAGAGTGGAGTTGTTAAGAACATGCTTTCTTAATTACATTAATATGTCCCAGGCTGGCTGTCCCAATCCCAATCCCAATCCAAACGTGCCAAAGGAAATAAAAAATCTGTTTAGAGTTTGGGGTGTTAACTTGACAATTTGCAACTTCCTATTCCCATTGCAAGCCAAGGAATCCTGTTAAATGCAGGGAGTCAAGAACAAAAAGATTTTACCTGCCTTTGTGATATTCTTTCAAACCATTGACTAAATTCTGCAGTATCTGTTGCAAAAACTTACCTCCTCAGGCTTTATGGCTGACCTAGATTATAGGTCTGTTTGGAATAAGAAATATTTTCACTGAGTTATGGTTAAAAAAATTTAGTTGAAGCATGTTCTGGTTCACTGCTGAAGCATCATGGAATGAAAGCAGGTACATTTTACTTATTTGCAGTGATGTTACAGGCACAAAATATAGCCAGTCCTATGAACAATAAACTCACTTGACTATTCACCCTTGGTCTTCAAGAATTTTACAGCTTTTCAAGACATGCTGAAATTATCGCACCAAAGGCACATCACCAAATAAAGTTCAAACTCAAAGCTGACTAGTAAGCCAGTTTGCTTTGTTTTCTGATGCAACATCCCTCTTGCTGCCCACATTGGGGTTGCAGAACAGGGGGAGACACTGGCAACATGATCACAGTTACACTTCCTAGCAATTTTCTCAAACAGCTTTCTTGAAAAAAGCTGCTGCCTTCATAAAAGATTTTACACTCCTGGCATGTTCTACTGAAGCAGATCAAAGCCATCTTTCTCTTTTCCTCCTGTGCAGTAATTGTTTCCCACCTCAAAACTTTCAAGGTTTCCAAAGTTCCCATTCTAAAGAGACCAAACACATTTCCCTCATCCCCACAATGGAGAGAAAGACACAGAACAGCTACTGGGAGGTGGGACAATGACAATACCACTACCCAAACAGTTTAACATCTATTAAGCTCAAGTCTCTACTTAAGTTAGCTATGCTTGGTAACTACTTTCAGGCATACCACTATCTCACAATGAATAAAAATCAATTTACCTCTCATGACAGACTTCCTATGAGTGTGGTTACTACAGAGTAGTTAAACTGTTCTAAAGCTAGTGATAGTTTGCTTCTTTGTAATGTTATGGAAATAATACACTCCCCTGAAATCCAAGTCTGTAATCTGGAGCTGAGAGAGAGAAAAAACCCAATCTAAGTAGGAGTTTCTCAAAATCCAGTGAAGCGGTTAAACTACCAAACCCCTAGTTCCCCCCATCTCCAACCAGAAATCCTACCCTGGAGACAAGAATCAAGGAGAGGATTATCACTACTGGCATATTTATCAGAGTTATACTTTTGTCTAAATATTTTAATTCCCAAGGATTTTTTTCTTTTTTTTTGAGAAAACTTCAAACTAGCCAAACTAGAACTTCAAGCTATCCAAAGACTCACTAATTCCAGTTAGAAGCCATGCAGACAGCTAGTGCAAACATCTTGTTCCACCTAGTAAACCATCAAAATAGCTTTTCTGAAAGCAGTTTACACCGCTTCTAGATTCAGACTCAAAATGTGGGTGGAAAAAATCATATGCCTGCCTGCAAAAGGGACAGTCACCTTGACAGAAATCCAAATTGTCACCAATATACCAAAAAAACAGCTCCTATGATTTCAACACTAAGCCTCTATTTTCTATAATAGTCTGAATAACACATTGTCTTAATTGAGACACTTGAGCTTATACTAAAGTATAAAACAAACAAACAAAAAAACCAGTCCACATGATAGTCTAAAAAAATAGTCCAGATTTTTATGGTTTTTTTTTTCTTTTAAAGAAGAGTGGAAAAGCTAATCTCTGTCACATCAAAGTACAGCTCATCTTACTTCTAGAGAAAAATCTGCCTTGTAGATTAGCATTCAATTCACTGTGGATCTGCAAATTCATAAATCAAACAGGCTTACCCCATGTTCCAGTCCCTCAACACAATAGCTCTGGTTCCCACAAGTTCCTGGGGCAATCCCGTATGAAGCTTTAAGGAGTGTTTGGAACCTAGTGATACAGGGCATGAGCTGAAGGAAGAAGGAATCTCTGAGCTGATGGCTAGAATTTGGCATAAGCAGACAGCCTGCAAGTAGGAAATAAAATGGTTTTGCTTCCCAAAACTTATTGCAGGGAATTCCCATGCTTAAGTAGGGAGTAATATAAGCTTCAGAGAGCTGCTTTGTAGTTACTAGAAGTAATTGGATCAGAAGACAAGGACAATACATGATGGTGAGGTGAACAGAATTATTCTTGTGGGGTTTTGGATAAGTACATTGTATGCAAGCAAAACTCTAGTGACCTAGGACAAGCCAAGGAAATAACACAAGACTGTACACTGTTCCCTGCACAAAGAAACGTATCTCAGAAAGGTTCAATAGAAATGGGTGAAGCATGACCAAAACTGTCTTCATATCTCTCCCTTCTTTATGAAGCAGAACTACAAAATAAAACCTACTCTGCTAAAAGAAATAATATTCCACCAAATTCTAAAATAGTTTTTTGTGACAGAGCTTCCAGACAGACATGTATCACAGTATTAGATTTCAATAAATGTTACAAAGTACTGTCTGCTTCTCAAGAAAACAGGATGCACAAAGTGGCTTTTTCTAGACATCAAAAGCACTAAATTATACTTCCATGACCCTTTAAGGGGAAAGACCAAGTATTGCTTATGTTGCACCTCCAAGAGCGCAATATTTGGGGAAACTGTTGAGAACTACAGCAACAGAAAAAAATATTTAGTGGACAGGGTGATTTCTTTTTTAATCAGAAGATTCCAAAAAGCACTTCGGAGTGCTTTTAGAATTTCTTAATCTTTAGCAATCGAACTAACAGCCCAGTGAAGGCCCTCTGACAGGTAGAGATCAACTGCAAAGGACCACTGTAGCCATACCAGGATGTGAGCAGTACAGCCATGATTTTAGAATGAGATGCTGTATACACAGAATTAAACTATACTTTTGCATGCACTAATGGAAGTGTGGGCTTCCCCTCCATTAACTAATCTGTGCAAAATTGGGACTTACCTTTTCTCTGGTACCATAGCAGCAGCCATTGAATAGGAGGACTAACTGTGTGATCCAGAAACGTCCTTTATCCAGGCCATCTGCAAATCCTACAGAAAAGGAGTACTCCAGGAAGTGAGAGTTTTATCATCACTATAAAGTTATTCCACAGGTGAATTTCAGCTCCTTCTCAAGGCTTTCATCTCTTTATACAGATTCCAGTTTAAAAAGTGCTAAATATCCACTCATGTTAAACTAGTATACATTCTACCTGTTTTAGTGAACTTGTATGCACACTTAAAGTCTTACTGGTCCATGCATTACAACCACCAAACATATCGAGTAATCTGTACATTAGATGCTTTCTTTCTGCTGCCCTGGCTAAGCAGCTGATCTGAAAGGGCCAAATTAATGAAAAATAAACCAGCAGTTTTAAACCTGAATCCTAGACTTCACAGACCTCCTTAAACTAAGCACAAACAATTGCCACATTTGGGGCCTTTTTATTAACTACAACATTTTTCTGTTCTCTTCTTTATATAGCTTCTGAGATCGCAGAACAGCACTATTAATAGCAGAAAAAAAAGGATCTAAAATAAGGCCATGCACTTAATATTTGCAGGCAAACTCTGATGAAAGCTCGAACAAGTATCAGAAAGCAATTTGAAAGAAACTGATTCAATGTTAAAGTAACCTGTTTTGACAAATTCATTTGTGTGTTTGTTTCGCTTTTTAAATTTCAGATGAGGCTCAATTCATGGGAGATCTAAAAGTCAAACAAGAAAGGGACCAAAATATGTCTCCATTTTTCTTTTTTATTTATTCCTTGGAACACTCTTCATTGTCTTTTCATAATTAGAAGAAAATTCCTTAAAGACAACATAACAGTAGCAACAGAGGAAGAGGCAGAATTCAAAATCAGGTACATGATTTGTGTCTCATTCAAACAGCAGCAGCAGAGTGAAAAATAAGAAAAAAGCCTGTACCAAGAGATGAAAATACTGTAACAGAGAGATATATTCATAAACCAGTAAGTTACAGTAGCATATTCTAACTCTAGTGTAGAATAGGCTGTTTGCATTAAAAAGATGTAGATTTAAAATGCAATAGAAGTACAACAAAAAAATCAATAATGATACATTTTAATTCAAAGTCATCACAGCAGTGCCACAGCAATCAGTCATATTTACCCAGGCTCTGTATATAATAATCCCTCTGATCCCTATATAATTGCCAGCTTCACCTTTTGAATTATCAACAGCTCTCATAGCTTATTGCTTCATACTTTCTTAATAAGCACCTGCAATCAATCATCTTGCCACTGAGTAAGCAGCAACCAGGCAGCCAAACACAGGGTGTAAATGTTTCAGAAATGATCATTACAGGGATATGAATGAGAAGGTGACTGTGCTAATGGGATAGGTATGTAGTAAAGACATAATCTGGAAAATCTGCTTACTGGAACATGGCAAAATGGTGCTTCTGAGAGGGGAATATTTACCCTTGAAAATGAAACCTCAAATCCTCCTGAAGGGCGTTTTTTCTGAGATAGCAATCTCCATCAACAGACTTTTACATCTCACCATCAGCACAAAACATTCAGCATGTCTGCAGCCTACTTATTTCATCTGGAAATGCAGCTGCTCACTGCTTCACACAAACTCTGTAATGATTGATAACACAGATTTACATGCAAATTTGAGAATTAGTGTCACTTTGCTGACAATGGTTTAAATACTAATGTGTATAACAAGGCCTCCCAATCTTTTCTACTGCTACTTATTCATTAAATACCAACACAGAAAACATCCACCTATGTTTGAGAATTTTTTCTTAAGTTTGACAAACAAAACAAAGAAAAACTGGTCCAGTTTCCCACAAATTAAATAGGGCTTTGAAGAGAGGCAAATTTTTCAAAGTGTTCAATACTCACATTGGACACATCTCTAAAGGAGCTCAAGTCTTACTTAGCCAACAAAATGAAGGTGACAGGTTTTCAAAATGTCTTGCTGAAGTAAGTGGTCATTTTCTTTCATTCTCCATAGGGGCTGCAGGCACTGGGCTCTTAAAAATCCATCTGCCTGTTTAGGCACATGGATGAATTCCACCAGGAAATACTCAGCACTTTTGAAAATATATCTGCTTATTTAAATGTCTAAATGGATGGCATGCATTTTTGTTGGTTTTGTTATCCAGTCGGAAGACTACTTAGGACAGTGTGTGAATTGTGATGAGTCACTGTGGCAAAATTCTTTCCATTTGTATGCAACATCAGAAATAATAGATCTTATTAAACTTGGTCACTCTCACCATATACTTAAATCCATTGTTCTTTGGAGATTACAGTGTATAGGAAGATGAAAATCTTGTCAATTATTCAAATACACAAGAGATACCAAGAAAAATTATATTTATCCACATTTGTAATGTCATTTTTGAACTCACAAAAGCCCTGTGGTAAAGCCAGAGTTTGATCAACAGGAATACATGACACAAACTGATTTGGAAACTACTATTAAAATAGAAACAGAGTTTTACTTTTATTATGTTAACTATCAGTTAATATTTGTCTTTGTTGACAGGTGTTTTACTTAAATATTTTATACTGCTCAATTTTTTTTATATTATTGATTTTTCATCTTGGCTTCTGAGATATTTGAAATAAAAGCATAAGACTTATTCATTTCACAATGAAAACTAAACTAAACTATATGAAGAAAGAAGAAAATGTAAGAACATAAACATCCACAGTGGCCTGTTCTTCATTAAACCCATCAGTGCCAAAGCTCCAAATGATCACTTATTTCCCAAAAATCCTATTCACAGATAAATCAGGGTTCAGAATGAAAGGGCTAAACCTCTGACAATACCTGACTCAGTTTTAGTTATTTGCTGAAGCAGAGTAGATAAATAGGACAGATATTTCAAAAAATGTGACTCCTTGTCTGGCACAATTAAAACAGGACTTAAGCAAGCTCGTTAGGCTTCCTGTGTAAAACACTGATAACATAGACTCAGGACACCTGTGCCAAGATGAG
The DNA here is from genome assembly GCF_030463565.1 of Pelecanus crispus. Lineage (NCBI taxonomy): Eukaryota > Metazoa > Chordata > Aves > Pelecaniformes > Pelecanidae > Pelecanus > Pelecanus crispus. The sequence continues at coordinate 23,574,954 of NC_134646.1, forward strand.
CACTCAAGGAACTGGTTTTGTAACATTCCAAGGCCGAAGGAGTGATGAGCTAATTCAGTGACCATATATGGACAAAGGAGGCCCGAAGTTCTACCAGTGGACAAGTGAGGAGGACTATTGGAGACCACTGGAGGACCCCCAAAGAGGACGGCTACGCATGTGGATTGGACATTTGCATATGTTAATGAGTTCCAGGAAATATCATGCTTATGTGTACGAATTCTCAGAAATCCTGTGCATATGTACGACTTTATAGTATATAATCTTTGGAAGTTTGACAAATCATTGGAGCACTCATGGTGGAACGATCCCCAGTGCTGCCCAGTGCTGCAATAAAGGATGCCTGCTTAATAGTAACTTTGTTGCTATTGAGTTTTATTTCTGGAACTTTCTGAATACTCCATTTCCTCCTACGGAGAGGTTCGGACTTTGAAGAATAGTATCTGTGAATTTTTGTATCAAGTGCCTATTTACTGTTTTGGTTTTTTTTTTTTTTTCCCTCTCTGAGGCTTCATTCCCCAAAGACCTTCTATTTTATTGAGTTTTGCCATGTTTTTCTTTAAGCAGTGAATGACTAGTGAGCTCTCCCTATGAAGGATGTGCTGAAACCGAATACCAAAAAGTCCTGCAAAGTACCCAGCCTTCTAAATTAGCTACAAAAATTAATTGCTGGTGTTTTGACATGCACATCACCACAATACCCAATATAAAGAGCTTTCAGCAGCACTGCTGGTGAGCCATAAGATGCGATGATGATGATAGGAAGCTGATGATTAAACAGCATACCCTTAAGGGACCAGTTCTGCCACTTTTAATTATCTTGTGTGTCTGTCTTGGAGCTTTATACTATCACCCATCACAGCAGCACCATCTACACATCAGCACTACAGTCCCTTAAGAGTCCCAGCAAAGTCTTCAGTACATTGCCTGGCCCATCTGCCACTTCTCTTTTTTTAAGGAAGAAAACTGCTCTGGAGATTGTTTTGCACATTATTTCCCATTGGTTTGCTTCTGTTGGTAGGACAGTGAGGTACAGGAGAGTAAAAAGTTTATTAAAATAATTTCATATGCTTCAGTGAAATGCTTAGGGATTCAAGTGTCACATAGTATGTGAACAGGGATGTGAGGGTTTGGCCTGCAAATAGGTTCTGTCAGCAATATAAAAGAGTTGGTTCATGCCTTTAAGAGTGCTTCTTAAGAAGGGGGCTGTGTGTTTGTAGCTAGTACAGGAGTGGCCTCCAGGCCCACTGCTTTTCAGGCATACAGTTCATCTTCCCCTTCTGACATTTGCATTATTCATGGCCAACTGCACTAAAAAGCCTTGTCTTTTGGAAAACAATAGAATGAACATTCACTATCTATTGTACTAAAGTACTATTGGCTTTCCAGTCCTCCCCTTTGCTTTTCACCATCCAAGCAGCTATTGACAGAGAAACTACTAAATTACTCTGGCCTTTTTATTCACTGCTCCTAAGTGATGCCAACAAACCTTCTCATGTTCCTCACTCCCTCACTGATTTCCCTGCTTCAGAAAACTCCTGCAGTTTCATAGGACTTCAAATCTGCCATTGTGCTCCAGGCAGGAACTACCAAGAAGGCTGTCAAGAAACGTCAAAGACATGGCTCTGTTCTGGAGACTCTCAGGGCCTGATCAAAAGTTTATAAGTATTGCACGGAGTCTTTTTACTTTCTTTGAGAGAGTTTAGATATTTCTCATGCCACTCATGAATGGGAAAGCTTTGCTGAAGACAACAGGCCACAACAGAACAAGCAGTTATAGGCTGGCTAAAAATTAATCTCAAAGCAGTTAAGAACATAAGCTCTCCCTTACCATCCTTATAAGTAGAGTCTCAGACACTTGGACTCAAAATTGGATCCTCTAAGACTTCTGCTGCAAACTGTGTGAGCAATTCAGCCGTATGATCCATCAAAATGGTGACAAGTGCCTCAGGTTAGCAGCAATATCCAGTGTAACTGCATATATAACCTTTTTACTGCTTGAGTATCTTCATAAACCAGGCAACAGTTGGCTTTTTTGAGGTAAGCATGCAAACAGACAGCAGAGATGCTCCATAGCTTACAATAGGGATTTTAAATAAATTTGAACAGAAAGACTGAAAATAAATAATAAAAATGTTATTTGGTTAGCAATCCATAGCCACCAATTCATCAATTAATAAGAAAGAAATTAATTGCTCACTTTTCAATGACCTCAGCTATTTTCCAAAGAAACTGACAGCTTCACAGCTGATGTATTAAAATAAGAGTGATTACTTATTGTAAACAAATTTCAGTGTACCTACCACCACAGCTCTTTCATTTCAAGAAGGATGGTGCATCTTTTTGTGTGTCTGCTGGACAACCTTCAGTTCTGCATTAGCTAATTAATTCAAAGGAGGAAGAATGTATTTTTCACAGAATCGCCAGTGTAACTAGTATTATTTATATCCACCCATAAACAATACAGGAAAAAGATCTCTGAGTTCCTAGGGATGCTTGCTCTCACTTTAACCCTATATTAATCCTTAGAGGATGAAGAAAGCAATGATAACATGTGGCATCATCAGTAACAAGAGGGCATGCAGGTAATAAAACATGGTTTCAGAAACAGAGCAGAGCAAGCACATGCATACAAGATAGGGGAAGGAAAGACTGAAAATCCACATAAGGAGGATGCTGGACAAAGGTAGATAGCTTTAATTTAAAATAAGGGTCTGAGATGCTCTGTTGTCAATGAATAGAAAAAGTATTGATGAAGATTTGAAAAAAGAGGAAGAAGTGATAGAGGTAAACAAAACCACTGAAAGGGCAACACTTGCTGATTTATGAAGGACACATTTTCTTCAGTCTGTGGTGACCACTTTTCTTACTTTGGAAGAACTCTTCATAAACTTGAAAAGATTACTTCAAAAGATCTTTGCTGAAAGCATGCAAAACCAAAACAGAAAGGTTGAACAGCAGAAAGAAGAACGAGGAGAAAGAGAGGAGCCTAGAGCTGAAAGCAACCCTCTGCTCTCACAGTGATGTTACCCCTCTGCATTGTTAGAATAGCCTAAATAGCAGACTGTGATTCCTGAAGAAGTCAGAATGCTGCAATGAAAAGCACAATGCAGTGATTCAGTGAAAAGCAGGACTGATGCTAAACTGAAGTTAACACTTCAAACATTAAAAAGTTTTAAATGCCTACCTTTAACCTTCCAAATGTGCACTCGCACAAGTTACTGACCTATTTGATCGGAATACTGTCATGTGAAGCACACTATATCCCAACAAATGGATGTGACTGAGTTTTATATAGATAAAATGGCAGTGTAGAGCAGGGCCTGCAAACATTTTTCCTCTTCCAAAAGTTCTAGCTATGAGTGCGCGGCTTTTTATTTATTTTATTTAAGGCAGCTAAGAAGGGGGTTTTCAAATTACAGCAATATTTTCACAATTAAAATGTTCATTGCCTCATCTTTTTTGAATGTTAAAAGCCCTCCATTGAGGTCAGATGGAATGGCATACAATGCTGTTATTTTCTTTCTAAACTTCTAGTTCTTGCAGGCCCCCTTTCTACACTGGATATGGAAGAGGAGACAGATGAGGAGAAAAAGAGATAGCAGCACAACAGAAGATCTACTCCTCCAATATATCAACTCAGTATAAAGTTGCATTTTCCATTTTTATTGCATCTTATTAAGGGAAATATGAAATGAAAAATTTCCATTGAAATAAAAAAATTCCTGTCTTTATCCAGCTCTAACACTTCCAAAACAGAACACGATTTGGAGATTGCAAAAGAAAGGAATCTGATGTCCTGGTGTCTTCTTACAAATACTTTCCACTGAATGAAGGAGCAGAATGTTATTGTCCAGCACAAATGGACCAACCCATCTAATTTGCATAAAGACTTACATTTCAAAGCTCACTTAGAGATATGGACATGCAATTCCCATTCAATTAATAAGAGTTAAGCATCCATTTCCCTTAAGCATGTTTGAAAGCACACCTGAAAATTCTGAATCTTGTGTACTCTCTGTGTATTTCATTTTAAGCACATAATTAAATTTCACTTCCAGCATTCCAGGGAATCCTCTATATTTTTTCATATCTCAGAGAGTTTAATGTTTTCTGTATATCTGATACCTGCTTAAATATTTGAATACTTAAATGCATTATGAGTAAACTAGAACATGCCATGTAAAATCTTAGTCTATTGACTCTTCATGTGTGGATTTCTACCATACAGTAAGTAAAATATTCTTATCTATGAAAATCATGCTTGAAAACAAACACATGCAAAAAGCAGCATAGTGAAACTCAGAATTTTCCTCCCAACCCCACAGAATGATTATTGCGTATCAATTACAGTCTTCACAGGTGCATCTGCAGGAATCTACCTGCAATAAGTTCTAAGAATACACAAGATCAAAATAACTGTCACCAAGTGGTAGTACTGTTGAGAGTTTCTCTTGTCTTTCAGTGTGTCTTTTTAAATAACATTTAAAAATGTGTTTGGTATTTTTTCAGTTGGAAACACTATGCTTTATAAACTCATCTCAGTTTCCACAGTACAGTTGTAAAGGAAGCTCATTTACAAGACCAGAAAGCATAGGCTCCCAGACACACTCCAGTAAGGGTTTCTTTCACCTTGGTGAGGCACTGCTCCCCTCAAGTGGACTCATCTGATTTCTACGGGGATACTAATCAAGGGAGGTGCTGCTCATACTGAATACAGGCATTACAGGCATTGTGATTTCAGCCTTCAAAAAACAAAGAAAGAAAACAAAAAAACCCCCACCCAACCAACCAAAAAACCTCTAAATGTAAGCTGTTCCAGTCCTGAGTCAGCTCACATTTTCATGGATGGCTGAAGAGCAACGTTTAAAGCAGCTGTTTAACTTAAAATGTAATTTCTCTTCACCACATTCCTTTATTCATCTCATGCATTATTCCCAAATCACTCACACCTGCTTATGGTACTGAAGTCAGCACAGATAGACCAGGACAGTGCCTCTGTTAGGGCACAGTTACGTCCTTCATTCCCACTCTACTTGTTCCAGTCCTGCTGAAAAAGTAGTGTTGTGATCTACTCCATTCCACACTATTACAGTGCGAACCCTCATGTCTTACAACATGACAACTGGCAGCAGTTTGGTCATTTCTGTTATATTTTCTCAAATCTCCAGCTCCTAAAGTCCTGCAATTATGTGTAGATTAAGCTCAAAACTATAAGCCCTTAGCTGCACAAAAGTTAGAGGACTGACAAAATAATTACAAGATCCTGTAAAAGCCAATCTCATTGCCTAAAATTTAACAGTCTTTATTGGGTTCACGTGGCAAGATTTTGGTAGCAGGAGGGGGCTGCAGAGGTGGCTGCTGTGAGAAGACACCAGAAGCTGTCCCCATATTAGAGAGAGGCGATTCCAGCCTCCCCCAAGATAGAGCCACCGCCGGCCAAGGTTGAGCCAATCAACAATGTTGATAGCACCTTTGCGATAACATATTTAAGAAAGGGTAAAAAATGCTGTGCAACAGCAGCTTGGAGAGAGAAGTGAGAAAATGTGAGAGAAAAAGCCCTACAGACAGCAAAGTCAATGAAGAAGGTGGGGGAGGAGGTGCTCCAGGTGCCGGAGACATTCCTCTGCAACCCATGGTGAAGACCATGGGTAAGCAGGTTGTACCCCTGCATCCCATGGAGGTCCACAATGGAGCAGATATCCACCTGCACCCCATGGAGGACCCCACACTGGAGCAGGTGAATGTGCCCTGAAGGATGTTGCAGCCTGTGGAGAACCCACACTGGAGCAGACTCCTGGCAGGAGCTGTGGCCCATGGGGAAGAGTGCATGCCAGAGCAGGTTTTCTGGCAGGACTTTTGGCCCGTGGGAGACTCACGTTGGAGCAGTCAGTTCCTCATGGACTGTGGAAAGGACTCGTGCTAGAGCAGTTGTTGAAGAACTGCAGCCCGTGGGAAGGACCCATGTTGGAGAAGTTCATGAAGGACTGTATCGCATGGGAAGGACCCTATATTGCACCAGGGGAAGCACATGAGGAGGAAGGAGCAGCAGGGACGAAGCGTTAGGAACTGACAACAACTCCCATTCCCTGTCCCCCTGTGCTGCCCAGGGAGAGGAGGTAGAAAAGTTGGGAAGTTGAACCTGTTGAGAAGGGAGGAGTAGAAGGAAAGTGGGTTTAGTTTTGTCTTTGTTTCTCACTATCTCACTCAGTTATTCACTGGCAAGAAATTAAATTAATTTTCCACAAGTTGAGTCTGTTTTGCCCGTAATGGTAATTGGTAAGCAATCTCCCTGCCCTTATCTCAACCCACGAGCTTTTTCATCTTATTTTCACCACCTGTCCTGTTTACAAGGGGGAGTGAGAAAGTGGTTTAGTGGGTGTCCAGCAACTAGCCTAGCTTAACCCACCACATAGTGCTCACCTGACTTTATTTTGCAAGTTTGATCTTTTTGTCTATTGAGGGAAACCCAGAGAAGTCTGTAGCCAAAATTGTACCACAGAAATCACAAGCCTTACTCCCAACATCTCAAAGAGTCGGAGTCAAAGACACTTTCCACTCTGTCACCAGATCTTGCAGATTTAAATTTTTCCATTAATCCTTATATTGACTTGCATAATAAATGTGATAGCAGTCCAAAAGTGTTGTATTTTGCTCATAACTCAAACTGCAGTCAGCTAGTGGCAACATGTTTCCCTGTGATTAAATTGGAAAAGTTCTGACCTTTGTCTTCATCATCTTTCAGATTTACAATGGTCAAATGGAGTATTTCCTCTGCCTCTGGGATGCTCTGAGTATAAGCATATGAAAGTTCATTAAATACTCAGATTCTGCCATAATACAGATCATGTAAATGGATTGGTAGGCATCATATTCTTTCTTCTGTTTTACTGGTTTTGGCTGGGATAGAGTTAATTTTCTTCATAGTAGCTTGCATGGGGCTATATTTTGGATTTGTTATGAAAAGAGTGTTGGTAGAACAGGGATGTTTTAGTTCTTGCTGAGCAGTGCTTACACTAAGTCAAGGACTTTTCTGCTTCTCACACTGCCCCGCTAGCGAGTAGGTTGGGGGTGCACAGTTGGGAGGGGATACAGCTAGGACATCTGGCCCCAAATGACCAGGGGAGGAAGGAGGGGACATTTGGAGTTAAGGTGTTTGTCTTTACCAGTAACCATTACATGTGATGGAGCCCTGCTTTCCTGGAGGTGGCTGAACACCTGCCTGCTGATGAGAAGTAGTGAATGAATTCCTTGTTGTACTTTGCTTGAGCATGCAGCCTTTGCTTTCCCTGTTAAACTGTCTTTATTTCAACCCATGAGTTTTCACACATTTACCCTTCTCATCCTCTCCCCCATCCCACTGGGAGGAGGGGAAAGTGATCAAATGGCTGTGTGTTGTTTAGCTGCCTACTGGGGTTAAAAAATGACCAAAAGCAGTTATGTAATCTTTTTCAGTTAGCTAGTGATGTAATTCCAATAAATAAAAAACTGCTGTTGACCATGGACTGTACTTTTCCTGATTTCATGTGGCTTGCTTAATTAAATTAGCAACATCATTTGCATTTGTTGGATACAGTGGGTTCCAAGCTGCTGCCAAAAGGAAGACTAGTAGCAAGTTGAACCTCTCACAGTAGGAAGAGCAAAGATTTCTTTTCTTTTATTTCACCTTGACCCAGTGAGAGAAGTATTCCCTAGCAAGCCTGCCAATATAGCCAAGGTTTAGAGGTGAGAAAACACTAGCAGTTGCAAATTGTCAGAAAGGCATTTAGCACTTTCTGTGCAAAGCTGGCCACATTTTTCTTTCACTTGCACCCTGCAATAACATTTTCTGAAATCAATGGAAAGGGTTCTCCCTGTGTCCTGAAATCTGTTCTTCCAGTCACCTGAAATCTATTAATAGGAGATATATTACCTTTTGCACATTTCCCTAAAAGTCACTGCAACTGTGGGAACCTCTTTGCCCTAGAACTTTTAAAATTGTCTGTTGCATAACAAGAAAACCAAAACCGTAAATGTTTCCATATCATCTACATCTACATCTAGTCATCGTCTGGCATTTTCTCTTGGAAATAAAGACTTCAAGGAACCCATACTGTGTCCCCCAGCTAGGCCAACACAGCCAAGGATCTGCCCCAACCCCACAAGCATAAGATTCATTTATGCTAAAGACCCATATTGCAGCTTCAGCGCACTAATAGGAAATAGTTGTGTGTGTTAGCATAGTCCAGGGAAGCTTGGCTATGGACAGCTTCTTTGCTGTTGCAGAATTGTAATGGTTTTGATGGCAAGAAAGTGTCAGTATCATCTCTAGCAGCTAGTACAAAGCCAGTTCAACACCAGCAAACCCTGATTTTGTGCTGAATTTATCCTACTGTTAATTATACACTCAATCTGAATGTAGGGTGAGAAGTGAATTTCAAAGCCTCTGACTAGCACATTCCTGTCTCTGCTTCAGACTTGCTTATTTGCTGTGAAAATTATTCTCTTTCCCAGTATTTTTACACCTCTCTTGGCTAATGCATCTGCGCATTCTGTAACCTGTAATGTATTTACCCTCACAGCACCCCTGAGGGCAGTAGAATGCAATTATCCCCATTTTACTGATGGGAAAGTGCAGCGTAAAATAGATTAAGCTGTCCACACAAGGATGAAGAGCTCTTTGTTCTACTTATTGTGAGCATGTCATCTTGCTGCTAGTTTTCCATTTGGCTGGAATCCCAACTGGCAGCTGATGACCACATCCAGCTGACAACTCTTTGCTCCAAGGAATCACTAAGAAACCCCAAACCTTAATAAAATCTTGGTCAACTAATCATTCAGTTCTTCTGGTTACACAGGTGTGAGCACACTGTATCTTTGCCATAGGTAAGATCAGCATACCTCCCCATCTTTAAGCCCATATAACACTCTTAGCAACATGGCAGAATTTTACACCAGTTTTGATGCAATATTTGCAAGATTTGCCATGCATTTCATGGCTAGACCTCCCCTCCCCACCTTTCCAGAAGGCAAAAGTATGCAGATACTGTAGCATTTAATGAGTCTTTAGTTTAGCATACTTAAGGTTCTTTTCTCTGGGATTTCTGTCCTGTTGTTACTGGGGATGGTGATTTAAAAGGTTTCCTGGGGTGGTTTTGGAGATTCAAAGGATATGATTTTCACTAGATGTTGGTTTAGCATTCGCTATGATGTCCACAGTTTTACTATACCACTAGAATAGTACTCACTCTGATGAAGTAGTAATTTTCTTTTATTTACCTCAATTCATTTTATTGATGGATGTAAAAAGGACACAGGAGGTAAACACTCAGGAAGCAGAAGGAGAGACAGGAAGGTAAGAGTGAGGAAGGACAATAGACCAAAATGTGGTTTGGTGTAGCTTCATGGAGTACCTATCACCAGAGTAGTTTTGGGGGAGATTAGTTATGGTTTTACCTACTTCAGTTGACAGTGTTAGCAACAATGATGTAGATAAGACATAATGAGGAACTGCTTTACAACGTACTCTGTAGCCCAAGAAGGATGGCGGACGGGCACATGATAAGATCTTGCTTCACATATTCCACTTAGTCATGTTGGTAATTTTCACCCCACACACCCCTTCTCACACTACACTACAATAGCATCCATTCTGACCCACACATCAGCAACCAACAGATCTGAAGATATACATGTCATGAAGCCACATGTTCTTGTATATTCAAGCAGTTTCAGGGCACTGATAACTTACAAGCACTGATAAGCGGACTAAGAAATTATACATGTTTTTTCAAGTGATCTGCCAGCTATTCGGTAACACAAAAAAAGTGGTCACACTATCTGCCAAATGACATAGTACATGATCATTAAGGTCATGTCATTAACTCATGATATTTACTTCACTGCAAGCAAATCCAGGGTCTCGTGATGATGGCTTGTGTATTCAGGTTCTCAGAGCACTCTCAGATCTGTGGGTTGGTGTCTGCATCGTTCTTTTTCCTCTTTTCTTCTCAGTAGCTAGACCTGTAAAATTCTATGTCCAGCGGCTACAACACACAAAGCAGACTAGGTATCATGCTCTGAGCTATGTATATAATTTCATATTCTTACATCCTGATACCACAAGAACACTACTAAAATCTAGATACAAAGCTCACATTAAAAAAAAACAACAAAACTCACACACACAAAAATCCTCACAAAGAACTCCCAGAGAAAAGCAAATACAGAGAGCCTGGAATATTGCCCTGGGATCAGAATAAGAGATTTGGAGTCAGTACCACATACCTTTCTAGGGGTTTTAACCACATGAAATTCAGAATATATGCATTTGTACTTGTTTCAAAACCTGCACCAGGACATATGCCTAAATACTATAAACTAGAAAACAAAACATCAATTCCTCCTGCAAGGCAAATTTCAGAAAGTTTCCTCCCAAGTTTCAGACTTCTCCCCTGAAAAACCTCAACTATCTTTAAAGTCAAGGAGATTGAAGCCTCATATCCAGATCTGAACACCATAGCTCAGTTCAGGGGAGAAACAACGCACTTTCCCCTCTTATTTTACAAAAGTATGAACCAAAATGAGGTTCAGACTACTGCTAGGTGCTATATATGTTGAGACACACACTGTATTGCGTTTGCATGGCAAGGTTTTGGGAGCATGGGGGGCTACAGGGGTGGCTTCTGTGAGAAGCTGCTAGAAGCTTCCCCCATGTGCAATACAGCCAATGCCAGCCAGCTCGAAGACAGACCTGCTGCTGGCCAAGGCCAAGCCAATCAGTGACAGTGCTAGTGCCTCTGTGATAACATATTAAAGAAGGGGGGGGAAGAAAAAAAAAAAACCAACAGGACACAAGCTGCAGCTGGAGTGAGGAGTGAGAATATGTGAGAGGAATGACTATGCAGACACCAAGGTCAGTGAGGAAGGAGGGGGAGGAGGTGCTCCAGGCACCAGAGCAGAGGTTCTCCTGCAGCCCGTGGGGAAGACCATGGTGAGGCAGGCTGTCCCCCTGCAGCCCATGGAGGTTAATGGTGGAGCAGATATCCACCTGCAGCCCATGGAGGAACCCACACCGGAGCAGGTGGATGCGCCCAAAGGAGGCTGTGACCCTGTGGGAAGCCCACACTGGAGCAGGCTCCTGGCAGAACCTGTGGACCCATGGAGAGAGAGGAGCCCATGCTGGAGCAGGTTTGCTGGCAGGACTTGTAACCCCGTGGCGGACCCACGCTGGAGCAGCCTGCTCCTGAAGGACTGCACCCCATGGAAGGGACCCACACTGGAGCAGTTCATGAAGAACTGCAGCTTGTGGGAAGGACCCACATTGGAGAAGTTTGTGGAGGACTGTCTCCTGTCGGTGGGACCCGACGCTGGAGCAGGGGAAGAGTGTGAGGAGTCCTTCCCTGAGAAGGAAGGAGCCACAGCGACGATGTGTGATGAACTGACCACAAACCCCGTTCCCCATCCCCCTGTGCTGCTCAGGGGGAGGAGGTAGAGAAAACTGGGAGTGAAGTTGAGCCTGGGAAGAAGGGAGGGGTGGGGAGAATGTGTTTTAAGTTTTGGTTTTATTTCTCATTACCCTACTCGGTTTTGATTGGCAATAAATTAAACTGATTTTCCCCAAGTCAAGTCTGTTTTGCCTGTGATGGTAATTGCTAAGTGATCTCTCCCTGTCCTTATCTCGACCCACGGAGCTTTTTCATTATGTTTTCTCTCCCCTGTCCAGTTGGGAAGGGGAGTGGTAGAATGGCTTTGGTGGGCACTTGGCATCCAGCCAGGGTCAATCCACATACACCATATTTTTTGCTTTGAATAATCAATTCTTTTTATGGAAAAAGTTGCCAATAAGTCATTAATTCTTGGGTTCAGTTAAAAAAACCCAAACAATAAAATCTTAACCTTTGATCCCGCATTTCAAGACGTGACAGCCATAAAAATCCACTCATTCTAGAAACAGGCTAGTAAAGGAAATGGCTAAAGTAGACATACTACATACGAAGGGAAACTAGAAATCCAGAGAAGGCATAAGCAAAAGGCTTCTCTTGGGAGCTTTTCTAGCCCATGAATACCACGGGAGATGGTGCAAATTGCAACTCAATTTCCCAACCACATTAAAGACAGTGTGGATGAAGTGTCCTATAACACTAGGATGCTATCTTACCCTCCATTCCCAGATTTGTCTCTGATCTAACAAGAGGCAGTGTTGTCTTTATTTTAAAGATGAAGGAAGAGAGAATAATGCATCTAATTTCCTTGATAAAGGCCTCCATGCTCCAAAGGGCAGAGATGTCACTAAGAAGTCAGGTACTACTATTAGGTAACAAGCAGGACACAACATTTTCAGAAACAACATACCTAACCTCTCTGTCCTTCATTCTCAAAACAATATCACCTCAATGCTTTTACCCAGCACTTGGAGTTCTATACATAAAAATGTTTAATAAATCCAAACACTAACATCAAATATTCAAAGTAATTCTAAACATCTAGAAGAGTGTATTACTGGGGTAGGATGTCTCCTTGCTCACTTCTAAAGCAAGGTTTTCTTTCCAGGACCATATCTCATGTCTCCCTCCTACTATGAAGGAAAAGCATATTACTGTTTGTGTTTTTAAATTAGTTCCTAGTGAATGAGATAACCTGGCCCTTATTCTCCTTTCATTCACACAATTCTTCATTATTTTCAGAAACTTGATTACAGAGGGCATCATACAAAAAACAGCCTACTTCCTCCCTCCTGCTTTTACAGAGCAGGATCTAACAGGCCGAGCTAGAAGACAGGTGACCTGATTTCAACCTCCTTGACAGAAACATTTCTTGCTCTCTGAACTCCTCCTTTCAGCCATTTTTTTTCCTATTTAGACAGCCTGGTTTGAAACAGAGATCATTGCTTCCCAGGTGTGTTGGCCTGGGTCTTCCATCTGAGTTTAGGCATATAGTCTCTATCAAAATCTAAGTAACAGCAGGACTGCATTCAGAGTAAGGGACAAGTCCTATCACTAACATCTTCACAGTTCTAAAACAACATACGGGCCAGGCAAACAATAACTCACATCTTAAAAAAAACCCACCAAAACCCCAAAAACCAAAAAAACCCCAGCCTCACCAGATTTGGTGATATAGTGATAAGGTGATAAGGTTATATAGTTTTTTCTCTGACAGGTCTGCTTTTCTCAAGAACATTCTGTTAAGCTGATGATGGTAATCTATTTCAGGTTGAGCTGTTAAGATTTTTAGACATAGCATCTCCCTGAATTCATTATAACCATGGGAGTGCATGGGGTAAGAAAAAAATTACTTTAAATGAATACAGATATAAGAGCAGCCTTTGCATGTTATTCAAATATATGCCTTACTCCTGCAAACCCAATAGTCTGAGCAACATTATTTAAAGAAAGAAGCTAGTTTGAACTCACGTGAATTGTGTTAACTTTTCCCTCTGTCTGTCAGAACTATGCAGTTTGTATATTTGGAAGATATATCAAATCTTATGTTAGAAGGTTAAAGCCCATCACACATATTAACAGCCAGGATTCAATGTGAATATGAGGTATACATTCTGGTCCAAGGTTCTAATATCTCCCTCTAAAGCATTTGGTATGGGCCTTTGGTAGAGTTTGCTTGTCTAGAGAGTTTAATGCTGAGCCACTTTGGAATTTCTTCTGCTTACCACTAACATTTTGATCCAAACCCTGTATAAAAGCACCAGTAAGAACCTCATGGACCAGCAACCTAGAATCCTCCTGAAAGCACTTACCTCAAAATTTTTGCAAACTCATCTATTTCATCTCTAGGTCAATTAGGTTTTACTGCCTGTTCCTCCCATTGGTAGACTGCTCTAGGATTAAGTGTTTGAAATTTCCTTCTAAGACCCTGCCTAAATACATTTTTCCATTTCCACTTTTTCCTAGTAACAACATTATTCTTTAAATTAAATGTTTTGTTCAATTTCCACTGTTTTAAGAGAACTATCACAGCCTCAGAGGGAAAAAACAAAATCACAATTATTTTGTAATTGTAATCATAGAAATGCTCTCAGTGAAGTCAGGGAAATGTCAATCACAGTTTTTAGAAAAGACCTACTGACTAGATCTCATTTGCTATTTCTTGCATTACATTTAGAAAAAAAGCCAACAAGACTCTAAAAGCCTGCCAATTCTTTGAAAAGTTGATGAAATCAATCCTCTCAAAATAACATTATGAAAACTTCACCTAAGAAAAGTGTCATAAAACAGCTTTGAAGAAACCCTTAAAAGGGGAAAGCAGATTTTGCACCAAGGAGAAAAGCCTATCAGTGCTATTTTCCAATGACAACACAGTACCATCTACCACTTCAAACACAAGGTCACACAACACACACTAGAGATTTATGATACCATCAAGTCATTAGCTAGACGCAGTAAAAACTGGGGTGTCCCAAAAAAAGGTGTTGTTATACTCACTAGCATGACCTACTACTAGAACCTGCATGAACATAACAGCTGTAACATTTCTGTTGAAAAGGGTACCAATCTTGACTCAAAGTCTCCAAGCAATAAAGAAGCTGCTCTTTTCCTAATTGCAAAGTTAAATTTACGCTCTCTATAAAACAACACATCTACAATATATGGGTAAGACTTTGCCAGGCTTGGAACAGCTCTAGAAACACAGGCTAATGTTGTCCAATGCTTTCAGGCAAGTTGTTCCTCTTATGCATTGATCTCTCCCCAAAGCACTTTATTTCTCCTACAGACAGTGAAATCTCAACAGCTTAATCACTGAAAATCTCTACAGGAAGGATAGTTTTCTGTTTTCCCTTCTGTTTTTATTATGCAATATATGTAATTGCTATTATTTTGTTGTATGTAGAACAAATAGCTTTGGAAATTAATAGGCAAATTCAATTTAAGACATTGAAGCAGTCTTAGAACCTATAAAACAACAGAGATTGTCCCATAAATATAGAAAGTGCTGTAGTTAGTGAAAGTAGATTACAAAGTTCAGAGTGAACCGAAAAAAGCTTTTCTGTCCAGAGGAAGTTCATAACACACTAGCTGTAGAATATATATTAGCAGCCCTGATAAAGTTGCACCCATATTGACATACAGGAAAAATAGGAAAAAACCACATTAAACTCCAAAGGGAAAATAGGTTGAAAAGGTGTTTATTATTAATCAGTTGGGGAACTTGATGCTGGACAAATGCTGGTGCATGACATTGCATGCAGAGATTCAGTGAAATATATCAGTAGGAAACATATCTTTATTATTTTTTTAAGATATTGTATATACTGCAGCTCATTAGACTGTCATGGGAATGTACATGGACACAAGGATATTCCCACTGAGTGTTTGTTGAAATATGTCACCTTTTATTCAGATCAAATAATGGTATGCAACACCCTCTAATTTAAGGCTCTGAAAACGTGTCTGGAGGAATATAAATTTTACCGTTAAAAAAATGTTGTCATCGTAATTACAAAGAGCTTGTCAGAGAAGGGTTGTCATTTGTGTTGGGTTTTTTTTCCTTTTGCATTTAGTTTGTTTTTTAAAATGTTGTTCCACTTCACTTGCAGGATTAAATTGAAAAGATTTTCAACCAATACAAAACGGAATCTATTAATGTCTAAGAAATTTAATTTAGAAGACTTGATTCATTACTAATGTATGCAATAAGCCCAGGTGATGATTTTCACAAAGCCAATGCACTTGTTATTTCCTTGTCTGATTTTAGATTCTCAAGCAAATATGTTTCTGTTGTGGGAAAAAAAGAACCAGAGACAAAGAAATTCAAGTGTGATTTTTATCTCTTACTGTATCAGCCATGACCCTACATCTGAAACCCAGGAGGACCTACCAGCATATTATACTTTCACGAAGGAACAGCTGCTATTATTTTACTACAATTATTAAAATAAAGTGACAGTTAACTAGGAGTACATCGACATCACTAGAATAACAGTGAAATTCCTGTTATTAATTCCATACCACTGGTCCTGAGTTCAAAATTCTTGTGGTGGACACCAAAATGTGTCAAGACTGTTCCAAATAAATATTACATATATTATATATGATCTATATCAATACACCACCTTCCTTTGCCTTTTGGCTTTTTGAGCCATTCAGATTCATTCAGGCGATATTTCCAAGTTTCTCCCTACATGTATGAGGGTCAGGAATAGCAGACCGTAAGAAGCCTCTGAGGATCACTGAATCTAAACCACTACAACTGCTGTATCATCCCTTTCCTAAAATTACGATGTTACATCTTCCAAGAAGTAGTTTTATGCCCTTGTCCTCCCACAGGGAGGCTGTTTAAACCCGTAGATTTTGTTGTAAAGCAAAGCAATGATTCTCTAATTATTACCTCTGACAATTACCTGACTCTAAGAACTTGGTCTTCAAGCAAGAAATCAAGTATTATGAGCCTCTTACTAGCATTCCTTAGCATTCAGTGAGAGTGCTGTAACATTCATAAACCATGCAGTATGCAAGTTTAGATCACAGCCACTTGGGCCAAGTACTATGACAAATCAATGCAACACTTAACTTAATAAAAAGTAAATATATGTAAGTACATCTATATGTATGAACATATATACATAATTAAGAAATTTTCAGAGGATATGTGTGGGAATTTCCAGGTTTCTGTGACTGATATGAAGCTAAATACAGAATTCTGGAAAATCCCACCCCATCTGAGGACCACAAAAGGGATGTTAAAGCAGGTGAACTAGCTCTTTGGGCTAATACTGTTCCTGAGTGTGAATAAAAGACCCACCGACAAGAGTTTCAGGAATGTAACCATCTGTTTCTCTCAACTTCAAAGAAGGTCATAGATACCTGCTGTCTCTCCACATCAATGACTGGTAAACAGAAGTTTATTGTCTACCCTACCTTTAAAAATAAAGCTTTCCCTACTAGGGTTTCTCATAAGATAGTGGCTAAACAATAACGTGTCCAAGAGTAGACCATATGCTTATTAATTTATTTATTTATCAATACCATGGACAGAAGGATAAAAGATTCATGTAAGCCTAAGAAATAATCTTACTTTTATTATTGCTGCCTTTCTTTTTTTCCCTCTCTCTCTTTTTTCCTCTTTTAATACAGTGCTGCTTAGCACAAAGGCATGAATCTGTGAATGATTTTTGTTGCTGGTCTACATCAGCAAAGAAAGGTCAGTTTAGATGTGTTAGTAAAATCTTCCTTTGAACCTGCTTCACTGCATAATTACAATGGGGGTTGTGACACTGTTTGTATCACAAAGACCAAACTTTGTTTTCACATCCCAGACACTTCACATTGTAAAGCTTTTCACAGCTTTTTATGACTGAAAACATCTGTAGCCCACAACCTTATTCTCATTCCTCTTCCTCCCTTTGTTCACTCTTACCACTCTTCCTTGACAACAACTTCATGTCTTGAAGTAGTAAACTTTTTACAAAGCCTGTTACAGACATGAAGTATGTGTGGTCCTGCTGGGGTGAGATTCCCTTAGAAGTCATAAAATTTTTCCCACCTTTTCCAGAAAGGACAGTTTTGTACTCAAGTTTGAAAATTAAGTTTGTGCTTAAGTGCTTTCCTCAATAAGATAGAGTTTTGAAGTACTCAACTGCTTTCCTGGTTCAAGGTCTTAGACAGCAGGAGACATCTGCATATCCACTCTAAAAACTACTCAGAAAAGAGTTTTCTTGTGAAATTCACCTCTTTCTTTTGGCTAGCATCAAATTCTTGCACCTGACAAAAAGCTGATTCTTTTTCCTTTGGAAACTGCATGGATCAATATTTGCTGTTTGAGTTTCTTGGCATCAAGCTAGCAGCAAGTGTTATAGTTAACTGTACCCAAGCACAATTAGATTTCAGACCCACCCTAATACTATTATTTTTTCAGGTCAGTGATCAAATGTGGTAAAACAAATTAAAAGGCAGCACATCCAAGTCTTTAAACAATCCTCTTATTCTATAACTAGAGATTGGTATCTCTGTCCTTGCCCTGCTGCGAACTTCCATACAGCAATTTTTCTTGGTGGCCATTAATACAGCTACAATCGCTACTTCAATAGCCATAGTAATGACCTTTCCCTCATTCTCCCATTCAACTAAAAACCTGCTTTTCTGCAAGGAGGCATCCTTCACTTCTTCACGTGCGGCAGTGACAGCTCCTGTTGCTCTTTCCTTTCTAATCACAGAGAGGAACAGTATAATACACATACTTGTCTCCCAGCATGACAAACACACTTGTTTGCTTCATAAGAGGAATATATGTGATCAGTTAGGACCTTGTCCAAGGCTTTCATGTTTTGTATCAGTGAGAAAAAGGGGAAATATGTGTGTGACTGCACACATGTATCCAAGGGCAGAGTTGTCCCCCACTTTTTTAACCTCCAATACCGCAGAATCAAGTAATTTGAAATTAAATTCTGGCCTTTGGTGCATCTGTCCTTGAACACATGAACCCCTACTGTTACTCTGTGTCAACAGATACTCATTTTCTCATAAATGTTTATGCACTGTAAATTTAGAACAGCATTTGTAATCATTAGACTTGATGTTAATTTAAATCTCAGTTTCTATAACAGTCCAAGGTGCTGTAGATGGAACAGATAAATGAACAAAGTCATAAGCAAATGTGCAAAACCAGAAAATTTGAAATATAAATACAATACTGAAAATGAAAATACACACTATCAGCTTTTAAGCCATAAACTGAACAAGGAAACATGACTGCAAACCACAATGTACAACTATAATAAGGGTCACATTTTTCATGCCTTCAGATATGCAATTCATTTCCTCCACATCTCAGATCTATAAGATATGCCAGGTTTGTCTAGTAGGCCCTCAGCTATGTTTCAGTCATTTGTAAACATAAAATGTATGTCAAACAAAATGCATTGTTTTTAAAAGCTTTCAAAACTCAACCATTCAAAATAATTCATTTTGGAAATGGGACTATGCACAAAGAGAATCAATTTGATATTACAAAAGAAAAACTTCAAGACAGACATTTCAGAGTGGAAAATACGTTATAATCCCAGTAATTATACTAACTGATACGTGACTTAAATGGCCTTCTCATACTTCTGAAAGTCTAGTCAATGCCGAGCTTCTGTTGAATTCTTAAGAGTTAGTGCTTGAACTATTTTGATTCTGCTTAGGAAGATGCAAATAAAGAGGGCAAACAAAACCAAAATAACAAAGCCTAATTATTTTCTATTAAAACTGTTTAGAAAAAAACCCCAACATTCAAAGTTACAGGTGGATGTACGTCAATCCACCACTTAAATCTGCTGCATTTATTTAAAGACAAACTCAACCAATCAAATCTCCTTGTACATACTAAAGAAAAGACCACTTAACTAGAAAAGAGAGAAACCAAACATACAGACAGCAACATTTAACATAAATGAAACTTTCTGAACAGGACCATACTACCTGGATTACAGATTGCCAAAACAGCACTATGGAGTGCACAAGTGGTGCATAGCCTAGCACAGACATGCTTTCCCACCACCAGGAGTGACAGTATACAAAACCCCGATGTTTGAGGACCTGAGACCTAAATCTTAATTAAAATTATATTTACTTAATTCCCTTTCAAAAAAATTGAAGTATTTCCATTTCTGTGACACATGAAAGGTTTTGCCTTAATTCTGTTAAGTTGAAATATAAATATGCTTTTAGGTTTTTCTTCACTAATTTATCATTAGAGATATCTAATACTTTTCAAGTTAAGGTTTCAGCATTTGTAAATAAAAAAGTCTGTTAATTCTAATCAAGTAATATAAACAGTTTAAAACTGTGCTTTTGCATGAATTGAATTCCAATTTTCATGCAAATTTAGTTTAACACAGACCATGAATAAAAAGGTAATTACCTAATAAACACAAAATAAATTATTTTTTATTTCTTAAGATAATGGGGAAATGTAAAAATAAAGAATCTGAATAAATGTATATTAAAGCAATACAAAATGCTAAAATAAGTGTGTTTACGTATAGCATATCCTTCTGATTAGGAAGGAGCAATGCCAAAACCACCATAAACACTACATTTAGTGACAAATAATAATCAAACCGATACACTGGTTATAGCAGTTTATGAGAATAGTTATTTTTGCAATAGATTCCTCACAGAATGCACAAAAGGAAAAATAATTAAAAGAATTAATAAAAGAATTTACATCTAGTGCTGTGGCTGACAGTGTTACAAAAGTATCTGTCTAAAGATGGGAGGCACCAAACAGTAGCTCAGCATTAAACAAAGGTGGATAAACTACTAAACTACTAGTTTATTAATAGAAGCAGCATTAATATTGCCAAACACTTGTTCCACCAGATTAAGAGCCTGTCTTTTAAGTAGTGACCCTGGGCTGAATAACCAGTGCTGCCTTTCTTCAACTACTAATTTTTTTAATTTTTTTTTTTTTTTTTAAAAAGCAAAACCTAAGATGTGCAACAATTCAGCTACTTAGGTAAATAGATGGCCAAATGCTGTAGGCACTACTTCTCCCTGCTGCAGTGCACCCTGTATATCAGGTATGTTGCCAGATTTTTAAGTCAATAGACTGACTTGTGCCCAAGAAAGCGACACATATTCATGCAAAATTTTAATTTCCACCAAAACAAAGTGGCAAGAAAGCACGAGACTTAGACAGTTCACACAGCATAGTATTGTTCATGGGCAAAGATCATTTTCAAAGACTCCTAGTGGTACTGACACTCCTACCTATTATTTTTGGAGAAGTGACTTCCAAATACTAAATAATAAAAAATGAACACCTAGAGTTCTTTTCAATTCAATACACTTAAAAGAGCATATTGGCAGTTGGCTCTTGGATGTAATTGCTGAGTTTTGCAGTCCTTCTCAATCTCTTCCTTAGCTCATCTGCCAAATACTTTTCTGATTTCAATTGTTCAAGTCTGTTATTATGCCACTCAATG
This sequence comes from Pelecanus crispus, assembly GCF_030463565.1. Lineage (NCBI taxonomy): Eukaryota > Metazoa > Chordata > Aves > Pelecaniformes > Pelecanidae > Pelecanus > Pelecanus crispus. The sequence continues at coordinate 23,595,856 of NC_134646.1, forward strand.
AACAATAAATATTGTTTTTCCTCATACTGAAAAGGATTCATTTTCAGTTTGTATTCTCTTCCAACATCGCAGTCCTCAAAATTCACATTTGGATGGGAATGTCAATGCTCTTAAAACACTCTTTTACTGTTTTCAGGGGGTTACTGACAGTTAAGAATGATTAAAGGACATATGACCCAACAGCAGCAGCTACAACAGTGAGTAACACTATACTCCTGAGTTACATAGCCATATTGTGGTGTTTTACGGCAGAGAGTGCCATCATTTCTAAAGGGTATCACTGCATACAATAAGGTCTCCATAACAAATTGACTGATATAATGGTTATAAAAGCATCATCTGAACTTGGTTCAGGTAGCTGAAGACATCTTATGGGTTACAAGCACTTTATTTCCTGCCTATTACTAGCACCCACCCACCCACCCACCTCACAGGTAATAAAACAGTCAGATTTTGATTGGTGAACGGCCAACTACTACTCCAAGCTCAGCTGTTTGTGTAGTCCTTGTTGGTTTATGGGAAATCTAGCAAAGCTCCTGATTCTCCTTTCAAAGAGATCTTACAATAAGAAGCTCAGGGCAGGGAGCAACTTTGCTCCATTAACTGGAACTAACTCCTCCATTTGCTCAGTTTTATGCCAATACTAACAAGGTTTTTAAAAAAGTAGAAAGTAAAAATATTCCACTTTTCCTTTTCTCTCCACTCTGCAATAAGTCAGACTGAAAGCCTTAGTTTCTGAATCGCTAATTCCCAAAGCCCAAATTCCCCTAGTACCGAAGTCAAAACAATTTGCCACAGACTTATTAGCAATATTACCATGATGATGACTGAAATGATGATGATTTATCTAGGAGGTTAGAACATAGCATTCCAGTTCATTATGTAGTTTATACTTTGGCAGATAACAAAAATGTAGATGAAATGTGCACATCAAGTATACAAATCACATTAGCCTGATGAGATTTTAAAGGCTGATGAGTAAAAAAAAATTCCATTAGCTCTAATTGTGGCTCAAAATATGGAAGACATAGGAGTTCATACTTCACAGAATGTACTTTTAAGTCCAAGGACACCTCAACCACAAGAGCCTTCTTTCAAAAATTATCTGCATTGTTAGCCATAGTCCTACCTTATAGAAGTTTTGTGGAAGTAGCTTATAAAACTGGTTGTGACCTTCTGGGCTCTACAACAATGACTGATCAGTCTTTTCAGTCCTCTGCTGGCCCAGACCTGCCAACCATCTGCACGTACAGTCCTCAGCTCCATTTCTCAACTGCAATCCCAAGGGGCTCTGAAGTTAGGTCTGAAGCTGACTCAGCCCTGCTCACCGCTTTGTCTGTCCCTTTCCAGGAATCAAATAAACTGAAAGAAAGCCCATCCACAGCAGTCCTATAATTCCTGGTCCCTGAGTGCTCTCAGGCTTCCTTCCTAACTTTTTACATCCAGGCAATAACAAGCCCAGAAAGAGAGAGAGGATGCCTAAATAGACTCCTGAAGGAGTTCAGAAGAACCTGAGATGCATTTAAAAATAAGTAGATCAGTGTCATTACTTTCAGTGTAAGCTACAAATTACATGGCACGAGAAGAAAAGCAATTCACGTGACTTGGGTTAGCTGAGGATATTTCTGGAACAGCAGAATAGACAGAACTTCAGTTGAAATCAGTAGATAGCAACTTGGTTTACACTGTGACTCCTTTATAGTCAAGTGATAATGAAATGTATGTAACAGACACTTTAAAAACTTTAAGGCTTCACCACACAGACAGTTGGGGAGTGTAAGAGTGAAAGGAACTCCAGTACAAATGGGACTGAGTCCCAGCAACTCAGAGAGTTGATGACCCAGTACCAAAACAGCGCTCAAATTGTGGAAGTCCAAAGTACAGCCATGGATCCATGTAAACTGCACACATAAAAATAAGGAAACAGAAGGTGGTGTGGCACACATGAGAAGTTAAGGACTGTTTTTTAGAAGAGGGGCACTGGGGTGGAGGGGCGTGCGTGCGTGCGTGCGCGCGTGCGCGGGTGCGTGGGTGCGTGCGTGGGTGCGTGGGTGTGTGCGTGCATGCGTGCGTGCGTGCGTGTGTGTGTGTAGGGCCCAGAGGAGTCAGTTCAATCTTATCTTCTGCATGCAGTGCAAACACCCTTTTGCAACTCTATCAGGTGTTATCACTTAAGCCAGACAAAAATGATTAACTTTGGGTTTTTTTCTGTTTTCTGAAAGAACCCATTATGCATGTCTGGCAGTGGTCTTAGTTTTGACACAACCTTTTTACCCCAGTGCAGTGAAATGAAAAATACATGCCCAGGGCTTCCCAATGTTTAAGTGATGATAAAGACTGTTAAAAATTCATCGTATCTCTCTCACTATGATTGTCAGCTGCTGTAAGTGAATAAATTAATTATTCCATTTCATTCATAATTTAATCTAGCCCTTTCTGTCTTCTTTTAATCCCCCTTGAGCCAGGAATTTGTTTTACTATTTGTGGGATACTTCAGTTTGTTTGAAGATGAGGATGAAGCCGCAAGCAACATTAAAAACTCCACACACAGTAGCCTTGCTGATTCCTTTTTTGCTACAACACCGCTTATATTAAAATACCATTTGGGCATTACTGTCTTAAATGAAATGAAAATACTTCAAAAAACCCAAATGTTCTGCAAGGTAATATTATATTTTGCATGTAAATCCCTTTTTCTTTTCTTGAGGAATTTTCTATACATGTCAAAGAAAACATTCTGCTTATCCCAAAGCAGTTAAAACCTATCAAGATGCCCTTTAAGTTATTTATCCAGCACACTCCCATCTTAATAACTTTCTCTGTCTGAAAGGTTCTGTGAGGTCTTAGGGGGTGATCTATAAATTTCCCAACAGCAGGAAACTCAAAAACTCTAATTTAAAAGCTGGGGACATGTGGCATTTGTTCTATCCAATTTCTGTGTAATAAACCAGAAAATTATTGCATAAACCTGAAGTTGGATATCTGTCAAAAAAGTTTTTGAGAAATAAGCAGTGGATCTGGGTTTAAGTTTTAGAAGTGGTTCCTACCAATAAAAATATTCTCATCTGCAACCTTTGCATATCCATTGACTATGACAGCTTGTCACACCAGGGCTCTGTAAGAAACACTGTCCTGGTTTCAGCTGGGATAGAGTTAATTTTCTTCCTAGTAGCAGGCATAGTGCTGTGTTTTGGATTTAGTAGGAGAAGAATGCTGATAACACCCTGATGTTTTAGTTGTTGCTAAGTACTGCTTATGCTAGTCAAAGACTTTTCAGCTTCCCATGCTCTGCCAGGTACACAAGAAAACTGGGAGGGGGCACAGCCAGAATAGTTGATCCAAACTGACCAAAGGGCTATTCCATACCATATGACATCATGCTCAGTATAGAAACTGGGGGGGGGGGGGGGGGGGGGTTGGCCGGGGAGCAGTGATCGCTGCTCAGGAGCTGTCTGGGTATCGGTCGTCGGGTGGTGAGCAATTGCATTGTGCATCACTTGCTTTGTATATTATTATTATCATTATTATATTGTTATTATTATCATTACTGTTTTACTTTATTTCAATTATTAAACTGTTCTTATCTGAACCCAGGAGTGTTTCTCACTCTTACCCCTCCGATTCTCTCCCCCATCCTATCAGGGTATGGGGAGTGAGCAAGCGGCTGCGTGGTGCTTAGTTGCTGGCTGGGGCTAAACCACAACAAACACATATGTACAGATGATAGTGGAGCTTTGGGAGGTTAGCACCATGACTTAGATTGCAGACTTACCAGTGAAAACACATACAAAGTGATGCCTGCAGACTTTCTGGCCCTGGTAAATCAGGCTTTTTGCTCCTATGCTTGTACAACAACTAACACAGAATGGTGCCTATGCCCAGTAGGGCTTTCCCACCTGCTACGACAGTGCTCACAATTAACAGCACAAGTTCCAACAGCTGTTCAGAGAAATAACTCTTTCATATGAGCATGCACTGGGTATGCACAAATTTAACACAGAAAACAAGTTATCATGTTTGAGAGGAGGAGAGGGGTTGTTTTATAAGATAGAGTGACATTTTTATAGTAACATGGGTCAAAACAAAACAAAAACAGAGGAGATGGAGTTTTCTAAGAATGGCAATAGGTTTTATGCACTTCAGAGTTGTCATTATCCTCAAGTTCTTTATTGTCAGCTCAGAGCAGTTTCAGATGCAATTGAATCTGGTTTGGGCAAAGCAACTGCTAAAAAGCTGGCTTTGGCATGCCATGCTCCCTGTCATATGCTGCTCCTTCTTCCAGAAGTCCCTGTACCAGTGGTGACTCTCAGCAGGCTATTCCCTCCCTCACCCCACCTTGCCCTTTTGGTATGAGGGGGAATAATACAATGAATTTATGTCAAGATGAAGACATGGCCTTTCCCCAGCCTGCCAGCCCACCATACTTGGCTGGGCTTGATGAGAAAGAAGCAGACAAGTCCCAGCACCCATGGCCCCGTCCCACACTCCTGGAAATGGTAGCTTTTCTCTGACAGCACACTTTGCAGCCCTGCCACATCCACAGCTCTGGGATTGCTCACTGCTGCTGAAACAAAAATTCGTGGATACTATTCTTCAAAGTCCGAACCTCTCCATAGGAGGAAATGGAGTATTCAGAAAGTTCCAGAAATAAAACTCAATAGCAACAAAGTTACTGTTAAGCAGGCATCCTTTATTGCAGCGCTGGGCAGCACTGGGGATCGTTCCACCATGAGTGCTCCAACGATTTGGCAAACTTCCAAAGATTATCTACTATAAAGTCATACATATTCATAGGATTTCCGAGAATTCATATACATAAACATGATATTTCCTGGAACTCATTAACATATGCAAATGTCCAATACGCATGCGTAGCCGTCCTCTTTGGTGGTCTTCGGGGGTCCTCCGGTGGTCTCCAATAGTCTTCCTCACTTGTCCGCTAGTTGAACTTCGGGCCTCCTTTGTTCATATATAGTCACTGAATTAGCTCATCACTCCTTCGGCCTTGGAATGTTACAAAACCAGTTCCTTGAGTGCTCATCTTGGCACAGATGTCCTGAGTCTATGTTATCAGTGTTTTACACAGGAAGCCTAACGAGCTTGCTTAAGTCCTGTTTTAATTGTGCCAGACAAGGAGTCACATTTTTTGAAATATCTGTCCTATTTATCTACTCTGCTCAGCAATAACTAGAACTATCTGAGTCAGGGATTGTCAGATGTTTAGCCCCTTTCACTGCAATGCAGGCATTAGCAAAACACAAGTCTGTGCCACATGTACATGCATACATGCTAATGAAAACTAACAAGAGTAATGGAAAGACCTGCACTCATTTAAGGCCAGACATACAGATTCTAATTTCCAAATGCAGGCATGAACATTTGAAAACTTCAGTCCAAGAGCATACCACTAAAGCACTATATGTAAATAGTTCCATAACAACAGTAAAGCAGGATCAGCATTATTTTCTTTAAAGCTCTTTTTCCTCTAGCAACAAACCATTGTTCAACTGTTATTTTATTTTCCATAAATGTGGCAGCAATCTCTAAAATTACATTTGCAGGTCCCTATTTTGAAAGGTTACCTGGAAGTTCAGCTACTATCACTTTCATCCTATGGAAAAGCTCTTCCACAATCTCTCTTACCAGTGCTCCGAAGCTTAGTATCTTCCCACTATGTTCAAACTTTTCCTAGTACAAATTTATTGTAGAGTACATAATTGCATACATAAGATTGTCCTATAGAATCTGTTCATCTCCTTTGATCGTGACTGTGCATTATTTGTAGGGATAAGAAATGTCATGGAGATTTTCCTGAATGACTCTGTGGAAATGGAACTAAATAAAATCATGTATTTAGTGGAATGAATATCTTGCTTTGTTCACACTGTAAATTTTTACCCTGAATATTTCCATTTAATTTTAAGCATGCACTGCATATTATGCATTATACAAGTCATACATGGGAAAGACCTGGGTGGTATTGATTTCAACTGACATAACCTTTTAAATTCTTTCCAGGCACAAAGTAAAAGCAAACATTTAAGTTCATGGAAAACATACCCATAAGTTCCTTATGCGCAGTTGTAGAAATAAGTAGTATTTTATCATTTTATATCATTCAGGATAACAAGAGGAAACATCTATCTCAACACACCTAGTTTGTTCCTTTGAGGCTGTCTTCTTTCCTTCTCTTGACCTTTGCTTCCACTCAATTGCTCATATGAAGCCAAAAGTAAAAGGTTCTATTGTGTTATAATGGGCCAAACGTTTATTATTACTATGCAATGCTTTAGAAGTGCAAAAGCCTAGGGAAAGCCCTACTACTGTCAACTCATTGAGCATGCTGATTTCTGTCCACTTCTGCAGGGGACAGTTCACAAAAAGCAGCATTTCCCTACAAGCTTAGACCATCTGTTTAATGGCAAAAAGACTTTCACATGGGGCACTAAACATCCATAGACGACAAACTGTAAAAACAAAATGTGTAGCAATGGTTCTTACAAAAGATTAATAGGCATCATTAACTTTCACTCTACATATTGCCCAATATACTGTCAGGTGTGAGTCCTTACCAATCTCACTGGATTGACAATTAGAGCTATGAAGAACAAAGCAAGCAAAATAAACATTTTAGTCCATTATACCCAGATCTGTCTTACAGTTGTAGAAATCAGCTGACAAGAAATATAATTTTTTGCTTTGCAAAAATTCTATGCATGTGTCTTTATTAAATTATTTTCATTTTTAACAAGACAGTGGAACTTCTAAAACTGTTCTTCAATTTCCAGTAATCACAACCGTGATTGCTTTAGGTTTGTCAGCAACAGCTAAGCATTTAAATCTATATGTGCACACAAATTTAAGTCTTTCCTTTTAAATATATGCATTTATTATAAACTTAAACTCATCTCTGCTCTCTGAAATGAGGAGCTAAATGTCTTCAGCTCAGCACTTCAACTAAAAAAATTTGTCGAAACCAACAGAGGTCTAATTCAAAAGCATCAGATATAATCTCTTCCCAGACTTCAACAAGATACTGTCATCATCTTTCAAAAGTGAAAAGGATTAAGTCAAGAGAGAACACATGCCCAGGATCAGACATGACTAGTTTTAAAAGTTCTGGATTGTTCTTACAAGTAATAAAATTCTGGCATACCCCAAGTTCCCTAGAAATTCAGCTTACTGTATAATTAGAGAAGGGCCAATCGTGCCTCTAGTGAAGCTTGCATCAGACTTTTCTATACACTATATGAGAGAATAAAATGCAGGCTTAATGAAATATTCCTCACAGTGGGAATGATAGAGTATCTATCAACAATCGTGTCAACACGACTTTATGCATCTGAGTTCTTGACATAACAGTAAACACTGTTGGAACATTTCACACAGAAGGCTGAAACAACCAACTAATTAGTGAGATTAATCTATAGGCTCCAGGTGAAAAAACCCCACAGCTTCTTTTCTTCTGTAGTCATTTTTCCCATGTTATATAGTAAGGATACTGCAGACTACCTGGTTCAGTGCCATAAACAAACAAACAAACAAGTTAAAATATCAGAAGGTAACTTCAAAAAATATCATCAAATATGGAAAAAATATAGCTTTATATTTTAATATCTAAGCATGTTACCACACAATTTGAGAAAATTTTGTTGACTAGACAACTGATCAGAAGATACTGAAAATACTTCATATCATGCTATAGGTTTTAAATAGCAGAGGCAAAATTCAAAGGTTAGGTTTGTCTTGTGTTAGGTCAGCTGATACAGCAGCCAAAACCAGACAAAATTTTGTAATTAGTGTTCTGTCATAAACTCATACAAAAAGCAGAGCAATCCAGCCTAAGTACAGGTTAAGGAGTATAGATTAGTGTAATCTAATTACGTAAATCAATTGGACCACTAGAGAGAGAGTGCTAGTTAACCTCTGTCAAAAGAGAGGAGGAGGAGCTGTTAGCACCTGTGTGAAAGGGAGACAGCGTAAAAATTGCTATGAGCAATAAAACCAACATCTTTGTCCAGTTCACAATTTTAAGTATCTTAGTTATGAATCCACATTCTGAGATTAGCTTCAAAGTATTTTCTACAACCTCTCCCCACAAGTTTTCCCTGACTTACATCTTTAGACTATCAGAGAAAGAGAGAGAGATGATAGCACTGCTATTTTAAACTAGTAGTTCTACAATAAGAAACTTAACACTCACCATTAGTACAGACAGATTAATGAAAGACAAAAAACTCTGATCGGCAAAAGAATGGATGCTATCAAATGCTATGATGAAAACAAGAGACGAAGTGCAAAATCATTTGGTTAGCCAAAAAGAGAAGCAAATCTAAATGACAAGAACACCTCGTCAGCTCACAAAACATAAAGGTCCTTATATGAAAGATCCTATGAACTTCATCAAAGAAGAGCAGAAAATCAGAAATACTGATGTAGTAGAATATCTGCAGCTATTTGATAACATTTCATTAGTTATGCCTGCTTGAAGACAAATCAAGCAACTCAATCACATCACTTCATCGTATTGCATGACAAAAAGACAGAATCAGCCAGAAGAGCCTAGAGGTAGCTAAATGCAAAACAGAGCTGAAGCAAAAGCCATAACTTGTTCAATTCATGGCCAAGAAAGCACAAGGCATTTTCCAAGAACAGAAAAATTCTCCAGACTAGGTTTTAAAAACAGCCAGAGATGGCATGCTCTTTTACAATAAGGACATAGTTCAAGTCAGTCAGATTAGAAAATTCTTTCACCAGAAGCAGAAGACACTATCCAGTTAGCCACATCATCTTGGCCAAGAGGCAAAGCACCTTGTCCAACAGAAAGCAGAGCTCAATAGTATGCTCAATACATTTCTACATATAAGAATACAGAAGACCAGATGTCGCTATTTGGCTGAGTCCTCCTCTCTTCCTGTCTTTTGTTGATTGTTAAATAATGAGATCTTGCCACTAGAGTTAACTCTTTTTAAGCCCCATCTTCAAATTGCTACAAGAGCTGGAAAGAAAATATGGTTCTATAACACCAGAGCTAACATCTAATTGAACTCATGATCTACACTGGGAGTCCAGCCAAATCCAGGAGGCATAGATAACCAGAAAAAAAATACTTTTTTCTTACATGTATTGTTTAGCCCAGTAATGAGTCAATTATAGTAATTATTCTCAGTTTTAGCACACCTTAATAAAGTCCTGCTGAACTGCTTCTGTGTATTTTTCTAACAAGTTACTAGATGCATAAAGCTTACTTTGAATTAAATTACACTTTTAAATAATTTCATGAATCTTGACTTTATTTCTAGAGAAATGAAACCAAAAGATTAATGTCTCTTTACAGCAAAGGTCTGCAGCAAGAAAACAACCTAAGGCTTTTCTAGAGAAATTACTTAAGATTTTGTCACCAAGAGCAGGAATAACATCTTGCTAGTGAAAGAAAGCAGCCTTGTAACTTAGCATAATGATGCCACTATCTTAACAGCTTTTGCTAGCACAGCATTAGAAATGTTCTCTCTGATTAAAAAACATATCCAGAAAACTAGAAACCCGTGGAAGGCATCATCTTATTTATTCTTCTGATTTAATGCAAGATATTTGCACTCATACAAATAGCACAATGTGGGCAAATATCACCTTGTCATAACACTGAATCTAAACTAACTACTTTGTGGAACTCTAAACTACATCTTTGACTTATTTGAATGAAAAATCAATTCCATAATATACAGAATTACTTCCAAGGATTAACTGTCCTGTTTTGGTCATTATATAATCAGTCCTTGGAGAATAAATAAATTCAGATGCTGAGGAAAAGTGGCTTTTAAAACCCGGGTAACTGAAGAGTTTCTGTTCTCAACTAGAACAAGAGAGGCTTGGGGGGCACAGCAGGAGCATTTCAGTATAACAGAAATTTTGAAACACTTCATCTTCAAAAAGCATTAAGATCAGGTTAACAAAGATTTTCTTTCTAAATTTTCTAAATATTTTTTTGCATATTATAGTACAAATTCTAAAAGATACAAACACAACACCAGAAAGCTGAAACAAAAATAGGTATTAAAAGCCAAAATACATTAATGCAAGTTCAGGTTGAATAGATTTTAACTAGGAAAAATATGAAACTGACGCACAAACGTTGCAATATCTAAAAGTTTTAGCACAAAATTTTCAACCAACTTTAGCTGGTATACTTTTCAGCAACAATTCTGAAGAATTCTCTGCCAGAGTTGAATGATAATGAGAGTTTTTTTACCTTGGAGTTATATTAATAACAAAAACTCAACCAGAAGTAGAAGAAACTACTTCATCTGTGAAAGCAGCTATACAAGTTTGTGTGGGCAAAATGGGAATGAGGCAGCCAGGAGGTCTGGCATCACAGGACCAGGCCAGAAGACACACTTGACCCTTTCTGATAGCACTGCCAGCTCATGTTTGGGTATTTTTAAAACAAGCTTTGTGATATCAGTATTTTAAGAGTTCTTGCTGCTTCAGTATGGGACTGTGAGCAACATCAACCACCATTTAAAAACAGAGGGAGGTTTTTAGTTTCACACTGGCAGCGATTGAAAATTCTCCGATATCAGAAATCAAGCAAAGTCTATTATTTTTAAAATCACTCTTGACAGGACTGTTCATGTTTTCTCAGCAGTATGGTTTTCATTGTCACTAGAAACATCCATAAATTCAGATCTGGTCACTTTCTTGTTGAATAACAAAAGCTAACTTGACCATTTAGCTGAAACGTTAGGTCAGTCCATAATCTCTCACCCTCTAAGGCTTCTGAAATCTTAACACAACAATGAATCAAAAGAAATATATGAAGTGTGGTGGCTGAAACCTGACTTTCTAGGTACTTTGATACATCTTCAACAGATTAAAAAAAAAAAGGCACGGGAGAAAGAGCAGAAATGGAGAACCCACCAAACCAACCTCTACAACATCCATACAATCTGGGGAAACCCTGAGGCTTCAGGACTGCAACATCATTCTGCTCCCACCTCTAAAGTTATTTTCAGCAAGAGATGCCAAAACATCTGCTGAAACTGCTACCACACATTCAGCCACAAATGTTTTTATTTTTATCCATCCATCACCTCTCTTTCAGATGTTCATAACCATATAGCTTCTTCAAACCTCATGTTAATGAAGAATAGCTATCTGGATTAAGAAACACAAACAATCCCATGTGCATTGGGATTCCAATCACACAACTTATTATATCTTGATTTCTGGAATAAAAGTGTTGAAACTTCAAAATGAGCTTTTTTAACCTACACAATAATTTTAAAATTGTGAAACAATGCTTGGAAGAAAATAACTTTTAGATATTCTAGTCAGCATTACCCAGTAATTTGGAGACTGAAAGGTAAAAGCACCAAAAATCACCCTTGAGACAATTAAAAAAATTTGGCTTTACCTTCTCCTTAATGTGAGATAAATGAATCAAAGAATATCAGTTTGAGAGATATAGGGCCAGTTTTGGAAGATCTGAATCTTTCTGGTTTTAAATGGCTTAAACAAATAAAGGTCAAGATAGTTATATATGCTTACATTACATCTGAATGCATCTGTCTGCAGGGAGGGCAGGGCAGAGTTGTTACTGAAAGCAGAATTCAACTTCACAGCTGCAATTCTTGAGGGAATACACGTCATTAACATACAAAGTTTGTTGAAAATTGCTTGTTAACATAAGAATCAGCACGGGGCATATTATTTAGAGTGAAAGTATACAGCTAAGCGTAGATGCCAAACAAATTCTTAAATGTGACATAAAAACCATCCTGAAAACAAGAACACAAACAGAATGAAACCAAATCTTCATAGCAGCAATGATTCTATGAAACTGGAACAGAAGTTCAGATTTACAAATAAGGCTCATGTCTCAGGTCAGTGGAGAAGCTAATTTAACAGCTCACAAAACAGCATGCTCCAGGGGTGACTGTTGCAGATGCATTTATTTTACATTGAGAGGGGACAAACATTCAGTTTACCAGAGAAAGAAAAATAGTGATGTAGACTTGCAGCAATAATGCAGGGACGAGTGGGGGGAGACAAGGTTTTTACTTCAGAAGAGCCATGCTCCAACCTTTGAACCTACCCCTGGCTTAAAAAAAACCCCAAGTGTATTAATGAGGTAGTATTAATTTATAGCTCTGTCTCTGTAATGATGGTTTAGCAACTAAATACCAGGGAAAACTAAATTGTAAAGTCAGAGCAACAGTTCCCATCATAATTTGCTTGAAGTTTCACATTTTTGTTTCAGACCTAAAAGGGTTTGTGTGCTCAAAAGCTTGTCTACTTTTCTTCCAATTATATCAGATACTCCTCTTCCAACAGAGCTTCGTCTTGCTTATGTTCCCGGATCACCACAACTGCAACAGCATTACTACCCTGAACTGGATTTTTTCTGAACCATACAGATTATATGACAAATTAGTGGAGATTCTTTCAAAAAATATTTAGCAAATATGAAGTAATATAACTGAAAATGACAGTGTGTATGAACAGTACCACTCCACTTCTAAAAACTTTTTCTTTGCTCTGTCTCCTTTCATGCCAGCTGCTGGCATTAAAACCCTAGAACATTAAACATGCTCCAGACTCAGCAATTATGACAGATATGATGCTTAAGCAAGTTTTCCAAGGAACATGACTATGAACTTCAGACCAGCTTTTCAAAACAACTTGCTATACTAAGATCATGCAAGCATGGTATCAAAAAGTGCACAAAGGTTCTAATGGTTATAAAGTGTTTTGGGCTTATACTTCAAAGAGCAATTGATAGACACACAAGAGAAATCCTTATACCTTTGTGAAGCCTTACTAAACAGTTTGTTGGTTTTCACACCAGCCACAAAGAGGGCTAGACATTGCACATGAGTTAAATAATACATAGAGCTTTCCTGACATTACACAAGATCAACTTATACCCCTTAATAAGAACAACTGAGCTTGTAGCACATTTATAACCTTATTTGAGATACTTGCAAATTAATTAATAATTGTTTAAGCATGAGATGTTCTTACGTGACACTACTGAGGTCTGATTGCATTTTTCAAGGTATTCATAAGGAAGTGTCCTGGTTTTGGCTGGGATAGAGTTAATTTTCTTCCTAGTAGCAGGCATAGTGCTGTGGTTTGGATTTAGGATGAGAATAATGCTGATAACTCACTGATGTTTTAGTTGTTGCTAAGTACTGCTTATGCTAGTCAAGGACTTTTCAGCTTACCATGCTCTGCCAGGTGCACAAGGAGCTGGGAGGGGGCACAGCCAAGATAGTTGATCCAAACTGCCCAAAGGGCTATTCCATACCATATGATGTCGTGCTCAGTATATAAAGTAGGGGGAGTTGGCCAGGAGCAGTGATCACTGCTCAGTGACTGGCTGGGCATTAGTCAGCGGGCGGTGAGCGGTTGCATCACTTGGGTTTTTTTTCCTCGCTTTTGTTTCGCTCTCTCTCTCATTGTTCTCCTTTTCATTACAATTTTTATTACTATTATTATTATATTTCAATTATTAAACTATTCTTATCTCAACCCACAAGTTTTCTTACTCTAGTCCTTCCAATTCTCTCCCCCATCCCACCGGCAGGGAGGGTGAGTGAGCGGCTATGTGGTGGTTGCCGACAGGGGCTAAACCATGACAGGAAGTTTATACTTAACCACATTAGTGATGGAAACATGTTACCCAGTAGAACACAGTACACCTAGCACACAAGTACGTAATGAGTACATACAGTTCACATATACCTATGAGCATTACATAAATCAGGGATCAAGAGAAACTGTATTCATGAGACGACACCATCAGCATCTTCTCACCACTTTTTGTCTAACTCTCTACTTCATTATAAGTCTAAAAACTTTTAGCATAATTTACTGCTAGAAAATTTACTTCATAATTAATAAAGTCTTAAACTATGGCATAGATTATAAGAATTACAAGCTTGTCTACTAAAGCAACAAGTTACCACTTGAATCATCATTTATGAAGACTTGATGAAACATACTAATCTTAATAACAAATACTTTGAAAGCAATGTGCCCAGAGTGCCCAACATATCTGTGAAAATCACATCTTACTATCAAGGTTCACTGGCTTACATAACTTCAAAACTCTGCAGTTAAGTCCAACTGAAAAATATAACAGAAATTCAGAAATTATGTTTTAAGGATCTGCAGGTAAGGCATCAGAGAGAGAATGAATGAATTCCCATTCTTGATATGAATTCTCCATGGAAAAAATTATTCCAATTCAAAACAAAACCAATACTTTTTACTGACTAGAAAGTCAGTTTTGCATGTAAAACAATCTTAAATTGTCAAATTTAACTTGTTTTGGAAACCACATTAATTTTTTAGCTTTACTTTTTAATCTTTTCATAAAGAATTTTTTAAAATCCAAAAATACATCAAAACAGATGAAACAAAACAGATACATGTTGTATTGAAAAAAAATGCAATATTTCACCCTCTGAAAAGCAGCCACTTTTTAGTATCCTTAGTACATCTGCATACACATCCACCTGAGCACACAAATAAAGGTAATATAGAAATTAAATTAACATTTCACAGTGTCACACTTGCTGCTACCTGGGTCACCCAGGGCAGTGAAACTCTCCAGCACCAGGCTAGCTTCCTGCCTTAGATTTCCCTCCTCTGTTGTGCTAGCCACATCCAGCCAGAAAAGCTTTCAGTTTAACTCAGACAAAAGTCAACACATAACTTTTTAATCACGTTGAATCATTTTTTTCCAACAGAGCTTTTCTGACTAGCTGCAGTTTGGAAGTCAACCTGTACTTGTGTTGAAGAAAATGTGTGCTCTTAAGTGTCGTAGGCCTTTTTTGACATATTTTTCTCTTTACACGTCAGGCCCCACTACTTTAAGTTGGAACAAACATCCTTCCTTCCTCTGTCTTGTCAACTAAAATTTTAATTTCCCGAGTGCAGTGACTTACGTGCATTTCCAAGCCTCCCTGCAGAGAGCTCTGGATTCAGCTGGGGCCTCTGGACTCTGCTGGGGCTCCGTGGTGGGTGGCAGGCACACAAAAGCACAGTGCAGGATCCAAACCAGAAGTGATTCATGCTGAATTAGAGTTCTTAAGACCTCCTCACTAAAAAATTCCACAGTGACTCTGCTTACCATGCATGGCATTCCCTAAAATACTTGCACAGCATCTGCCACCCCAAAAATCATAGAATGCTTTGGGTTAGAAGGGACCTTGAGAGATCATCGAGCCCAACCCCCCCCTGCAGTGAGCAGGGATTGAACCTGTGAACTTGATGTTGTGAGCGCCGTGTTCTAACCAACTGAGCTAACCCGGCTGGCCTAAGAGTGAGGAAAGGTGCATGCAGCAAGTCGGATTGGTTGTTCCCCCTATGTTCTGTTGTTAAAGGGATATGACAAGGGTAAAAAAGCTGAGACAGATCAGCAATTACTTCACCACAAAAAAGCACAAGACAGCAAAGAATGTTTACATTTCAGCAATGACACAGCAGATGAACACAGCTACCACACAGCAACACTGTAAGCTCTGAAATGATTTACATGTGAAAGCATGTCCTAAAGTCCCTCAGAGCTTTCCTGCCAATACAAATTGTACTGGGTTAACTACAGTGGTATTGTCAGAACTCTGTAGCCCAGTCCACAGTGTACAGTGTTACAGTCCACAGTGTTACAGGAGCACAAAGATGCTCATACAAATTGACATAAAGCCACACAAGGATAAGGGATCATTACGTAAATGCATCCAGCCTAGCAAGACTGTGCTGCTTTAACAGAAAAATCACAACCATAACTAGGAGCATCACATTTTCACAGAAGCAACCTGTCTTTCAGATAACAGATATGCTCAGACAGCCAACACAAGGCTGTTCAGAAAAACAAGAAGCAAGGGGATTCTGAAGTAGGAGGAGCAGCTCACAGAAGATGAAAAAGAAGGAAGGCACCGAGCATAGCCATTATGCAAAACTCCCCTAGTTACTGACCAATATTATTGCATTAAAGCTACAGGGTGTCACAGAGTTGTGTTTTTTTAGCTGACTAGCTGCCAAAAAATATAGAAAAAAATTATTAAAACTTATGCACAGACCAGAACCTTACTGAAAAAAAGAACGCATGAAACATTTCCCTCACAGTGGCAAATACCTTGATTATATATTGAAAGAAACAAAACTAGGAAACCAAGATACAGTGTATGCCCAGTGTGAAAGAAAAGTGCTTGTGCTTAATATATTGATAGCACTATCCCCTAGCATTTTAGTAAACACAATCAAAGCAGCACAGCTGGAATTTGTAGCCAACTGAGTTAACAGTTTATGAAGAGCTGCTTAATAGAGACAGTGCCATATGGCCCAATTACAAATCATGTGTCTTAGGCATGACGGAAAATTATTCCAAGTCACTATGTTAAAATTCAACATAGTCTTCCCCTTGCTTGCTTTCCCTTTGTTTTTCATCCTCTTTGCCTCATCACCCATATATTTGCACTTTTCATCCTGCTTATCTGTTGCCTAAAAAACAAACAACAGTATCAATGATTTAGGTTCAGCTTAAACATACAATAACGCTGGGGTAATTTCCTATCTATTTAATCAAAGAGATTTGGGTACAAATGTTTATAAGGGAAGAAGTTAGCATAATTTTCTGAAAGTTTCAGCATATAAAAAAAAAAAATCAATTTTGGGCTTGTCTACTCCTTCTCAAGTTATATATAAAGTACTCATTTGGGAATAAACAGACCAGAATGCACAAAAAAGTTTTCACTTCTTTAGTATATTCAGATCACATGGAAGAAATAAAAAGAAAACATGCTGTAATGCCAACAACATACCATTACAATAAAGCCTATGCAATAAGCCAGAATAAAATAGAACTATAAGGACATGTATATTACACTCTTGATGCCCAATTTGCCAACATCAGCACAACTGATGTACAATTTATGCCTTTTTGTTTGTTTTTGCTCTAACAAATTCTGCTTAGGCAAAACTAAATCATATGTGAGACATGTCCTTTGCACTCCCAGTAGGACTGCAATACGCAGTTTGTCCAATATAAAAGAAATCTTTAAGAAAAAAACTAATGTTTATAGTCACCAGGTGACCTGTAAAGGAATTTGTTCTGGAACAAATCCTACATTCAGGGTCACTCATTGGTTGTAAATAACTTTCTGAATATTCAGCAGTAAGAATTTCAGTGGGCTACATATAGCTACTTTTTACCTTAACATCCAAAGGGTGAGTTATCCTGTCTGCAGAGAATACTGGGATCTTGTCTTCATTCCTTTGAGGAACACTGCAAAAGAATAATTAATCCACTGAAGTTAGCCCTTTAGCACCACCGTGTTGCTGCCCTTGAGGGCTGCTCCTTTTTCACCCCTAGCAGAAGACACAGCAATGACATATGTGGTAGATATGTCCAGTATGTGTTCAAATAGGTACAAAAGTAGTATCACAATGAGTAAGTAACTCTGAGCCTTCCTGTTGTAAAATCACCTCAGAAAAGTGCTTCATTTCAGTGTTTCAGTTTAAATTTGCAAGAACTCTCCTGGCAAATGTAAAAACAGCAGTGTTCAGTAGGGAGCTGCTACCGTCTACCTTCAGTGACTGACTTTGTAAAATAATTGCTTCTTTCATCACTCTCCAGGGAAAAAAAAAGCTAACAAAAATATTAACACCCCTGTTTTGCAGTAACTTGTGTGATAACAAATAAAAATCTATTTTTATTATACTCAGTAAAGTTTGTATTTTGTAAATCTATGAGCAAAAAGGCACATACATTTCAAGGACGGCTACTGTTAAGAAGAAAAAAGAAATCATTCAAGATAACCTAGTGAAGTCTTAGGATGCATTGATCATTCACTGCACAACAGAACAAAAGAAAAATAAAATCTCCAAACAGACTGATGGAAACATTTCTGGAAGCAAACATATGTAACAGAAAGAGATTGTTTTATGGTACCAAGATATTTTCATCATCAGTACCATTAGATTTAGTTTTGCATCTTGAAATGAATATTCTAGTCAGATGTTGGCATAATGCTGAACTAAATGAAGCATGAAATTAGAGGCAGGTATTTGCTACTTAAGTGCATCCTCATTTTTTCACAGGGAGTTCACATATTACTGTATAAATACCAATACTCCATTTTACAAATGGGGAGACCAAGATGCTGAACGGTAAGATTTGCTGTATAGGAATAACAAGCAGTTTAGTAATAGAGGTTTCACACCTATTGGGGCTTAATTCAAACAGTACTACCTCACCTTTCACATGAGCCATGCTCATATGGCATGACTTTGCCAGTGGCAGGGGAGGAATTGCCAGCCAAAGATCATCAACTCTTGCATGTTTTTATTTCTCTGACAAATCCTCTCTCTAGCTGTAGGTTGTCAAACAGAAAGCATTAAAATTTCTTTACAATAATAAGCAAGAGACTAGTGAAATATTCTTGCAGAGTTCAAGCCAATCAAAAGGAGGTGGGTTTGGGGTTTTTTTTCTTTGTTTTATTTAAAGGGGTTAGGCAGGTGAACATTTTCTTCTCCATTCTATTCAGTGTCTGATGCTCTTCTCCACCCACTTTTACAGCAAGGGCATCAAAACAACTTCACTATGGAAGGGAAATAAAAAAGGATTTAAGAAGCTAGCTTCTTGGAGACCACACTGCAACAGTATCCCAAACCCCAAACTTGGTAGCTAGACACCTAGACAGCCAGGGAAGATGGAGAGAGTCACATTCAGAGTCCTCACCCAGGGACTGTTTTCACTGATTAATGATTTACTATAAAATACAGAAATAGCCCCTGGTACACAGAGCAGAATAAAACATTGATTCTAACTTTCTGAATGTTTCATTTTTAATACAGAAATGTTTTTACGCTTTTGAGCTTTTTTATGCTTTTTGAGGTCTGTAAAGATATATGCATATAACAGTAAAGGAAGTAAACAAGTAATCCTCTACGTCATAATGTAGAAAAAAAAGTAGAAAAAAAAAAGCTAATTCTAAAAGTTTCCCAGCATTAATCAGTACTTTCAGAGCTGCACCTGCAGATTTTTTTTTATAGTAAACTTAAAAGATGGCATCCAATGGCATAGCATACTGGAGGAGATATAATTTGCTGTAATAAATAATGATTTATAATTTGTGGAATAATTCATTATGATAGAAGAAACTATGTTTCCTAAGAAAATCTTCATGTCCAAAAACATATTAAATAAGAAAAACATTTGGAGATGGATATGCAGTGTCTGCATAGTGAGTAATAAGACTCTGTGATGAGTAAAAACCCAGCTACTTCCACCAGCATGCATTCTCAGAGATTACAAAAATTCACCAGCTGCTATGAAGTGCCAACGGGAGCCAAGAACAAAAAAACCAAAACCAAAAAAACCCACCAAAAAACCCCACAACAGATGTTTGCATCAAAAGGAAGTCTAAAAGCTCAAAGTTTGAGAGGGAATAGACTTCCAAGGAATAGAGCTTTTACATAATGAAATCTCTTGAATATCAAATCATTTTTGACCAAAAAAGGAAATAATAAAAAAAAAATTAAGATATCAGTAGTGTTTGCTATTGTCATTTTCGTGGAAAAAGTTAATGGCAAAACATGAGTTTAGGGTAGTAATTTCTCTTCACTAACAATAGTATTGGTACTTCAGACGAGAGAAAAAAAAAAAAAAGAAGTTTGGACTGCCAGGACATTTTTTTTTTTTTACCTAAATTTCCACCAACTAAAAAATGAATCTCCAATGTCAATGGAAGTCTTCAATACATTCTATGTGCATCTACAGGTTTTCCAATTCCTGCACATTTCCCTCATTTCTTTATATGAAGCTCTTCCAACAGCAGCTTCACATGTTATTTCTAGCTGATGCCATCACCTTTGGCAGAGAACAAGCAAAAAGCAAAAAGCCAGAACCAGCAAAGGTCTGAGGTCACACACAATCTGGTGAGATGCATTTTTTCAGTCTGCTTTGCAACTAGATGCAATATTTTAATTAAATGCCAAGACAGTCTCTAGTCCTGAAAGCTTCAGGCACAGTCCTCATCAGAACAGTTACACAAAAATTTGAAGGACGAGACTGTTGAACCAGACTGTTCAGAGGGTGTGAAGAACTGGAATCAGAGGCAATACAGAATAACAGTAGCCAGGACTATAATGAGAGAAATCCATCCAAAATCTTCAAGAATAATTTAGTTTCCAGGACTTCCAAATTTGGGACGTCAAACTAGAGACACACTCTACAGCTTCAAGAAATGCTGGGGTCCTGTATGAAAAAAAGTGAAAGTCTTCCCTGAGTAAATTCCTATATCATCCCGAGTTTGTATAATCAGGATTTTTTGGATCAGGAGAATGAGTGACAATTAAAGCTTCAAGATCCATGAATCTGGCCCTCCACCTCTGCATCCTTTCAGCTACTCTTCTGTGCACTGTTGGTTACAGAATGCCATATTTATTAACCCTTCCTCATAAATACCCTACATAAAAGCAGCATCAAGATCAACCAGGAAAAAAAATAATTACTTTTTTTTTTTTAACTCAGAAAGCAATGAATTATTTCTTAAGACTCAGAATGTTTGTTTCCTGAAAAACATCAATGCATTAAAAATTAGGTTAAAAGTGTTACTTATTTCTTTAAAGCAGCAGAAACGAGCAAATTAAGAAATATAGATTTGTTTACAATCTTTAAGACAGATATACAACAGAGGAGGGAGAACTGCAGCAATATTTACTTAAAGCATGAGATAAAAGGATACATTTTATATACAGATAACAGCCAGGCAATAAGATATATTCTATGTTAAAGAAAGACAAAACAACAAATCTATAGGAAAGTTTTATAGCTGTGGGGCACAGTGGTCAACTTATGAATTCCTGAGAACATATTGAGAAGATAAAGCAGCTTCAAAGAAAGTCAGGCACTGTTTTCTCAACTAGTCTTTTCACAGAAGGTCTTTCAGTACAAGGCTACCCAGGAAATGCAAGTTTTATCTGGGAGTTGGACTTGATGATCCTTACGGGTCCCTTCCAACTTGAGATATTCTATAACTCTATGACTTATAAAATTATTGTCTTTTTTCAGTACTAGCTTCAGCAAGCTACCCTGGAGAATTTTGACACCAATTTCTCTTACCCTTCTACCTATAATTTAGACCATGGTAAGCCCACAACCATGCAAAAGAATAAAATCCCAGGTTTTACCTCCCAAGAAAGTTTTTAAATCAAACAACCCTGAGCAGATTCATCTCTCCAGGGTGCAACAAAAGTAAAAAAATATGTTCTTTAATTAAGCAAGACAACCGGTTTATATGCCATAATCATTTCATCATGGAGTACTACTCAACACTGCCATCAACCTTCCTTGTCTCTTATCATCACCCCATTTCATAGAATCATGGAATGGTTTGGGTTGGAAAGGACCTTCAAAGATCATCTAGTTCCAACCCTCCTGCTAAGGGCAGGGACATCTTTCACTAGATCAGGTTGCTCAAAGGCCCATCCAACCTGACTTTGAACACTTCCAATGATGGAGCATCCATAACTGAACATGAGCCAGCAGTGTGCCCAGGTGGCCAAGAAGGCCAACAGCATCCTGGCTTCTATCAGAAATAGTGTGGCCAGCAGGACTAGGGAAGTGATCATCCCCCTGTACTTGGCACTGGTGAGACCACACCTTGAATCCTGTGTCCACTTTTGGGCCCCTCACTATAAGGAAGACATTGAGGTGCTGAAGCATGTCCGAAGAAGAGCAAGGAAGTTGGTGAAGGGTCTAGACCACAAGTCTTATGAGGAGCGGCTGAGGGAACTGGGGTTGTTTAGTCTGGAGAAGAGGAGGCTGAGGGGAGACCGTATCGCTCTCTACAACTACCTGAAAGGAGGTTGTAGTGAGGCGGGTGTTGGTCTCTTCTCCCAAGTAGTTAGCGATAGGACGAGAAGAAATGGGCTCAAGCTGCGCCAGGGGAGGTTTAGGTTGGATATTAGGAAAAATTTCATCATGGAAAGGGTAGTCAAGCATTGGAACAGGCTGCCCAGGGAAGTGGTTTAGTCCCGATCCCTGGAGGTGTTTAAAAGGTGTGTAGATGTGGCACTCAGGGACTTGGCTTAGTAGTGGACTTGTCAGTGCTAGGTTAACAGTTGGACTTGATGATCTTAGTTCTTTTCCAACCTAAATAATTCTACCATTCTGTGACTCTAAATGGCCTTTAGGAAGCAAGAGAAAGGAAGTAATGGCTGCCCTTCTGCTCCTTTTTCAAAAGCAGATCTTCCACCAACAATTACAAGGCACTATGTCCAGCATGAAGCAACAGAACACTTGTGTACTGGCAAGAACTTCTTCAGTCCTGCTCTCATTCAAATCCTGATCTGTTCCTCTAAGTGAAGATGGTGCAGCATATGGCAGCACTATGCCTCTGATAACGTTGCCCTTGCCTTACTGGTGCATATTTTGCAACAGTTTAGAGGCTGGAGACATATGCTGAAATAAGTGACCTGCATACTCATCTGCTGACACAGGCAGGTTTTTGATCTCTAGATATGAAGTATTTGGTAAAAGTAGCACATCATTTGACACCACAGATGCCCCCTTGAGAAAATCTAAAATTCCTACCTGCAAATGGCACTTAAGCTTTAATCAGCACCTGAGAAAGAAGGGAAGCATCTGTTGACCTGCTCTAGCCAAAACACAGTTGCATTCTTTTTAAGATGAAGCACCCATTGATGTAACTCAGCAAGCAATGCCCTATTTTGTTATGGAGAAAATGCAAGGCAGCCAGCTGTCCCTACAAAATCAAACAATCCTGAACTGCTTTCTGAAGCTGCAACCATCAGTGGAGGCTGGGATCTGGTAAATTAAATCATTAAAAGATGACCTAAAGATTTTAACAGTAATCACGATTTTATAAATAGGATAACGATTTCCCCTGTAGCTAAATCTCCATATGTGAGACAACAAGCAAACATTTCCATATTTTAAATGTTAACTATTCTGTTGGCATACCTCATTAAAGATGGTATCTTGTTAACGTGTCAAGTCTCAAATAGCTGTACTGTAAGAAAGAATATTGGGTCATATCCTCAGCTCCTTCAAAACATTGACTTTGCTTTCTTCCAATGAAATAGCTAGTACTTTTCACAGCAGTTAGACAGCACATCAACCAATTCACTCTTCACTGCTGAATTTTTAAAGACAGGTTTTGGAGGGCTTTTCAGTATTAAAAAAACCAGACAAACAAACCAGGAAACAAAGGTTCTGTCAGCATAATGCATGATTTGGAACAGGTTTCAGAATTCAATATCATGCAATTTTCCTAACCTGACTCTACCTGGAGCATCCTCTGAAAATACCTGGAGGTAATTATCAAAGTCCAAAAAACTCCAAAAGTGCCTTTCTAAGGCTCAGCTCAGAATCCCTCCCATACTGTTCTTTTTCATATTGCACAAGTCCATCTGTTTTAACAGCAGAAGTAAATAGGCGTGCTGTCAGGCAGATGACATTCAAACAGACAGAGCATCAGAAAAATATAATACTGTGAAGGAATCCTGCTTTAACACCACCTCCTTTGCTGAGGATCTGCTGGAGGCAGATGGAAGCTCCCATCTGAGTTGAGGGAAACCCCATCTGTGTCACTACTATACTTAAATAGTACTCTGGGGGATTCTTCCCTAGCAACTCTTTTCAGGCACTATTCTGCCAAAGCTGTGAAGGGAAAGAAAACTTGTTTTGTGTTTGTATGTCACCTGTTTTCCATTCTCCTAATATCTTCTACCTCTTTGTCCTGGTTTCAGCTGGGATAGAGTTAATTTTCTTCCTAGCAGTGGGCATAGTGCTGTGGTTTGGATTTAGTAGGAGAAGAATGTTGATAACACACTGATGTTTTTAGTTGTTGCTAAGTACTGCTTATGCTAGTCAAGGACTTTTCAGCTTCCCATGCTCTGCCAGGTACACAAGAAACTGTGAGGGGGCACAGCCAGAATAGTTGATCCAAACTGACCAAAGGGCTATTCCATACCATATGGCATCATGCTCAGTATATAAACTGGGGGGGGTTGGCCAGGGAGCAGCGATCGCTGCTCGGGAACTGTCTGGGTATCGGTCGTCGGGTGGTGAGCAATTGCATTGTGCATCACTTGCTTTCTATATTATTATTACTATTATTATTATATTGTTGTTATTATTATTTTACTTTATTTTGTTTCAATTGTTGGACTGTTCTTGTCTCGGCCCAGGGATGTTTCTCACTCTTGCTCCTCCGATTCTCTCCCCCATCCCACCGGGGTAGGGGGAGTGGGCGAGCAGCTGCGTGGTGCTTGGTTGCTGGCTGGGGCTAAACCACGACACTCTTCCTAGATGAACTCTTGAGTATCTAACAAGGTGTATGTCCTGTCTTTCCTCCTCTTTGTACAGGGGGCAAGCTCACATGATCTGCTTAGATCTGGAAAATCTTTTCATCATGCAGCTATGGGTAGTTTCAGTTGGAAGGGACCTACAACAATCATCTAGTCCAACTGCCTAACCACTTCAGGGCTGACCAAGTTAAAGCATATTATTAAGGGTATTGTCCAAAAGCCTCTTAAACACTGACAGGCTTAGGGCTTCAACCACCTCTCTAGGAAGCCTGTTCCAGTGTTTGACCAGCCTCTCGGTAAAGAAATGTTCCCTAATGTCAAATCTGAACCTCCCCTGGTGCAGCTTTGAAACATTTCCACGTGTCCTATCACTGGATGCCAGGGAGAAGAGGTCAGCACCTCCTTTTCCACTTCCCCTCCTCAGGAAGCTGTAGAGAGCCATGAGATTGCCCCTCAGCTACCTTTTCTCCAAACTAGACAAACCCAAAGTCCTTAGCTGCTCCTCGTAGGACATGCCGTCCAGCCCTTTCACCAGCTTTGTTGCCCTCTTCTGGACTCATTCAAGTACCTTAACATCCTTCTGAAATTATGGGGCCCAGAAATGCACACAGTACTCAAGGTGAGGCCCCACCAGTGCTGAATACAGTGGGATAATCT
The DNA here is from genome assembly GCF_030463565.1 of Pelecanus crispus. Lineage (NCBI taxonomy): Eukaryota > Metazoa > Chordata > Aves > Pelecaniformes > Pelecanidae > Pelecanus > Pelecanus crispus. The sequence continues at coordinate 23,620,858 of NC_134646.1, forward strand.
CCTCTTTTGACCAGCTGGCTATGCTGTGTTCGATGCTGTTTGCCCTCGTGGCTGCCAGGACACACTGCTGATTCATACTGAGCCTGCTGTCAACCAGCACCCCCCCAGGTCTTGTTCTGCAGGGCTGCTCTCCAGCCACTCATCTCCAAATTTATACTTGTGCCTGGTGTTACTCAGTCCCAGGTGCAGAATCAGGCACCTGGACCTGTTAAATGTCATGCCACTGATGATTGCCAAGTGCTCCAATCTACCCAAATTGCTCTGCAAGGCATCTTGTCCCTTGAGAGAGTCAATACCACCTCCCAGTTTAGTATTATCAGCAAATTTGCTAATGGTGCATTCAACTCCTGCATCCAAATCAGTGATAAAATATTGAACAGAAGTGGCCTTAAATTGAGCCCTGAGGAACACCACTGGTGAGTGGTCACCAGCCAGATGTAGCCCCATTCATGGCAACCCATTGAGCCTGGCCATTCAGCCAGTTCTTTGCCCAGCTCACCATGTACCTGCTCATCTCACAGTTGGACAACTTGTCCAGAAGGATGCTGTGAGGGACAGTATCAAAAGCTCTACTAAAATCCAGAAAGAAACTACATCCACCGCCGCCTTCTCTTCATCCATAGAAGGATATCAAATTAGTTAAACAGAACTTCCCCTTGGTGAACCCATGTTGACTGTGCCTGAGTCATTGTCCTTTTTCCAGGTAATGAGGTTAGACTAACAGGTCTGTAGTTTTCACACTCTTTCCTCACACCCTTCTTGTAAACTGGAATAACGTTGGCTAGCTTCCAGTCAGCAGGGACCTCCCCAGACTCCCAAGACCTTTGAGAGGGGTTCTGCTGTAACATCTACTAGCTCCTTCTGGGATGAATCCCATCAGGCCCCATGGACTTGTGAACATACAGCTGATATAGCTGGTCCCTTACAATTTCAGTGTCCACAAATGGAAAGCCACTGCTCCTGTAGTCGACGTCCTCCGACTCAGGGGACTGAGCAGACCAAGGTCTATCAGTATTATTAAAGACCGAGGCAAAAAAAGCATTGAAGGCTGCCACTTTTTCTTTGTCCCTATTTGTCAGGTGACCATCTTCCTCAAGTATTGGTCCAATGTTTTCCTGGGACCTCCTCTTGCTATTAACATACTTGAAAAAGCCTTTTTTGTTGTCTGACACAACACTGGCGCCAGTTTTAGCTCTAGTTGAGTTTTAGCCTTTCATGTCTTCTCCCACGGCTCTGTAATCTCTGTGTGAAGCCTGACTTTGCTTCCAGACATCATACAATCTCCTTTCCCTCCTGAGTTCCAAGAGGAGTTCCCTGTTCAGCCAGGCTGGTCCTCTGCCCCACTTGCTTGACTTGTGATGCAAGGGGATTGCCTCGTTCTTAAAAACTGACCAGCACTAATGTACGCTTAAGCGCTCAAAAGCAGATTCCCAGGGGACGCTGCTAATTAGCTCCCCGAGTAGCTTAAAGTTTGCTTTCTTGAAATCCAGGGTAGCAACGCTGATGACCTTTTTTTCTCATTACACCAAAAATTTTGAACTTGGCCATTTCATGATCACTGTGGCCAAGACAGCCACCTACCATCACATCTCCCACAACTCCTTCTCTATCCACAAACAACAAGTCTAGGAGGGCACCTTGCCTAGCTGGCTCACTGTGTACTTGTGACAAATGATCTTCCACAAACTTCAGAAATCTCCCAGACTTGCTTAACATAGCGGTATGGTATTCCCAGTTGATGCCTGGGAAGTTGAAATCTTCCATACGGGCTACCAGTCCAGAGTAACGTGAATATTCCCAGTAGCATTGCCAACCTCAGGTGGTGCCATTCCATGCCATCCCTAGGCCTGCCTTCAGCTCTCATGATGGTCATGATGGTCATGATGGTCATGATGGTTGGACTGGATGATCTTAAGGGTCTTTTCCAACCTAAATGATTCTATGATTCTATGATTCTGATGATGCCCCTTCTCCCAGCAATTCTAGTTTAAAGCCCCCTCAATGAGTCCTGCCAGTTAACAAGCAAAGAAGCATTTTCCCCATTGGGACAGGTGGATCCCATCAGGCCCCCGCACCTTGTGTCTCAAAGACTCTTCCACGTTTATAAAAAACAAAGTTCTGGTAGAGGCACCAGTCCTGGAGCCAGGGATTGATGTCTTGGGCATGCCTGTTTCTTCCAGTGTCTCTCCCCATTACTGGGAGGATTGAGGAAAACACTACCTGTGCTCTTGAATCCTTTAGCATTCTTACCAGGGCCCTGAAATCTCTTTTGACTGACCTTGGACTTCTTGTTGCAATGTCACATGTACCCATGTGAGAGAACAGGAAGGGGTAATAATCCAACATCTGTACTAAGCTCACCAGTTTTCTGGCGAGTTCCCCGATCCGGACCCCAGGGAGGCTGCAAACTTCCCTGAAAAGAAGCTCTGGTCTGTGGATGTGTGTCTCCCTTCCGCTCAGGAGGGACTCGCCTATGACCATAACTCACCATAGTTTCTTCTCGTTGCTGGTGGTCATAATGCAGCTCTTGATGCAAGGCGTTGGTTTATCTGACCTTGGTGAGAGAACTTGCACAGATTCCTCTTCTTCCATCTCACCACGTCCTTTGTCCACCATATCCTGAGCCTCATACCTATTCTGTAAAGGTATCTCAGAGGGCAAGGATGGGCTCTTCTTACAGCTCTGTGCAATAAGTCGCTTCCACTCCTCCCTATCCCTCATATCACTGCCTTCATCCTGGCTCAAAACAGATACTGGACCTACCTCAGTAGTGGCCATGCTGAGTCAGCATGTGTGTATCCAAGATGGCAGGGTACAACTCCATTGGTCTACCTCTTTCTCAGACTCCCAGATGCTCCTCAGTCTGCCCACCTCCTCCTGAAGCTCAGCCACCAGGCAGAGCAGTTCATCTACTTGGGCATATCTTCCATAGGTGCACTTGCTACCATACTCCATCTCTGGGAGTAGCCCCAGGTACACCCTGCAGCCTGAAACCTGGGTGGTCACATGTTCTGACTGGAGCCCTGTCTGTGTGGCTGCATTGCTCCTACTGGCTACTGGAAGCTCAGGAGAAGCTGAGGACATGCCTTTTTGCCAGGTGGTCACCATGCTGCCACACACCTGCCCGCTTGCACATATATATATATGGGTCCATTGCAATTAGTGGGGCTGGTTGTCTTAGCCTGTTTAAATCAATGGAATTAGAGACAGTTTCAGGAGGGCTCTAGGGATTCCTCCAGGACACTCATACAGGAAGGCTCCTTAAACATTCTTCTGTTTTTCCTCCAGTGCCCCCACCAACAATTAGCATATCCTTCCCCTCTTGTACATCAACCATCAGCCAAATTTTCATGTGGGGAAGTTCAAAATTCAACAGAAGTACAGTGATTTAGAGCAATGGAAAGCCTACTTGGACCTAACACTACTGATTTTAAAGAGGCTACTGCAATATTTGTCAGGAAGCAAGCCTATTGCTCACTCCAGCACCCTTTGAAATCTACTTTAGATAAAAACGGTAATGGTATACCTCCCCCTCTTCTTTCTTTCAATTCTTTCTGATGTCACACTGAAATCCTAAACTACAGTTAAGGAAGACATAACACAGCAGCAGGGTAGAACTCAGTAGGCAGCACTACTGCATGATTTCTTATCTAGTCACAACAGCCATGGAAGGCAGCCACCACATCACAGCAGAATATCCTTAGTGTCAATAGCACAGCCATCTTTCCCAGCTAAAGCATCCTTTTAATGAAAAGACAGACCATCCCACTGCAAACCTTAATCCTCTTCACCAGTCTAAGCAAGGAATTCCCTTCTCTTAGTTTTATCCTGTACTGCATTCATCATTTAGTCATAATAATGCTATGGCATGCAAAGAAGACAACAGGACAACAGGTGCTATGTGAATATGTTTCAGCTTCTACCTTGATGCTTTGTGTTTCACCACTACAGATTTGTGTTGCTTTCTATGAAGGCATATTAAATAAGGCTTAACAACAGCTGGAAAAGGTCCACAGAAAGTCACCTAAACAAGATCCAAGGTGTTTTGATAACCTTTTAATAGCAGCTAGCACCTTTGGAAGGCCTTGTCAGAAAGATACTCAACTATAAACCACTTCCCATAGTACTTTTGGTTGCCTCATCCTCTCTCTTCTAACTAAGCTGACAAGGACTCTCCAAGTGAAAGAACATGTTCCACGTAATAAACAGAACTCAAGACCCCTTGGGAAATCTAGCCCAAACAAGTGAGAACACTAACTGTGCTGTTACATCACATACCGTCTCAAGTGCTCCAAAAGTCTCACCCGTTAATACTAATAACCACCTATTTCTTGGTATATTTTTAATTACCTTCATGTTAGGAGTGGGGGAGCCAACAGCAGCAATCATAACCATAATTTTCATATGAAGTTTTGTAAACCTACAATGCATACTACCAACAAACTTTTTCTGATATATTCCTGGACTAAGAAAACAGTATTTCCTACGAAGACAGCGAAGTTCTTAAGACACTGTTTCAAAAGCAAGCACGCTTCTGTTTTCTGGCAAACTGTGTGCCAGAAACAGTGTTCTGTTTTTTGTGCAAACAGTTTCTTAGGAAATAATTTGCATCATCCTTATAACTTTTTGAACTAAACCGTAACATTTTCAGTAGATGAGGGAATAAGGAATTGTAATAATTTTTAAAAAAAGTTTTCTAGTAAAATGTCTGAAGTCTTCAGAGCAAGGTATCCCATTAATTTAAGCTATGCCTCCTGATATGCAGTAAAATTCAAGCAATACTGTCTTTTAGTTTCATCTCAAAATATTTGCTCCACCTCCTTTAAAGGACTTGATTGATACATGAATTAAAAGACAAAGTATTTAATCTCCTGTACAAATAGAGAAACATTTTTTAATGGCTCTTGGCTTATTGTGGAAGGATGGCTTTTCCATTAGATAAATAACTGGAATAATTTTATTTGGTACAACTTCTTTTGGGGATGCCCAAGATCTTTTGGGGATCCTCTGGGTCTTGCCCAGTTGTTCTACTAACAATTAGCATGTACTTTCTCTCCCACACATCAAATCTCAGTTGAACATGCTTTAAGAGGGTGCTTAGGAAATGGATGATAAAAATTATTCCTAAGCAGAAAGTTTAAAAAAAAGCAGGACAAGCATCATACAAATTGGAGCAAACATACCTGAGCCCTGCCACCTGTTACAGACATAGAAATTGAAGGGAGGCAGAGCAGGATACATTAGGCATCGTAATGCTTCATTCAGTCTTCTACTGAGTAGGGGAAAGAGATCCCAAGCTAGTGGAGACCCAAACAAGTAAATCTGTCATCTCCAACAGTACATAGCCTTTCTAGAATCAGCACCAACACATTACCACCCATATACTCTGCTGGTAGCCTTAAGATGACTGTTTACACATCTAGCCAGCATACTTCTGCTTCCATCTTAGAGGCCAACAGAGACAGAACCAGTTCAGTTGTGCTTGCCTGCACTGTACAGGCATGCCTACAAGTCACTTTCTTATTTAGCATGGTCACCAAGATCTTTTGACAATGGTCTGGAGGTTGAGTTTTAAAAAAAGGCCACAGAAAATGGAGAACAGAGTCCACTTTCTGAAGCAATTTGTCCTAGCAAGCTTGGTGCAAAAGAGCCTAGTAAAATCTTTTGGTTTTGAAGAGAATCACTGCTTCAGTAACATATTACCAAAACCCTCTAAATGCACAGGTCAGAGCCCTGTGATACCCACCAGCCAAAGTTCAATATACATCTTACAGTCTCATCAGGTGCCTCCAGAGGAAAGTGGCTTATAAACCCAAAATCATGTTGTGCACCTGCAGCCTTTAACTCCAGCTCCTGCAGTCAAGTCTTTTATGTAAGTTTTGGATTCAGTCTGTCTTAAAGCTATACTGCCAAGTGCCAGGAGCCCAGACTGCTGTATTCCCTCAGCCCTATTGCTCTTTTGAATGTAACATGTTAATCAATGACAAACGGCTGACTGAATAATCAATATTTCATTGCTACTGATGGCTCTTTTAGATGGCTCAGGAGAAAATAAGGCATTGATAATTAAGGGTAACCAACTCTGAAAGGCAAGGATTCCAAGGAAAGATTTATATTGTTGTCAACTAAATACTGACAAATTTCTGGAAGTGAAGAAGTTGAACATGAGCTAAGCTACAATGAGATTTATGCAACCTGCCTTTTATTCAGGCTTTGTTAGCTGTTACCCTACAAAATAAAGAAGGCCAACTCCTTAGCCTACTTGGAAGCAGACTGGAAATCCAGGTTTTCTTCTCCTTTGTGCACCATTAGGCACCCATCACTTCAGGGGAAGTTTGAAATGGTCCTAGGCAATCAACATGATATCTGTGCAGAACTCAGTCCAATGACATGCAGCAAAGCACAGGTCTAATGCCCCTAAGATAGCAAGGACCATAACCAGTTAATATGCAACTTTATAGAGTTTACCAACTCCAAATTGGCCATGTTACCATGCCTGGTTGGAAATGTGTCCGAACATTTTTGTTGAGGTTGAAATCTCTTTGTTTTTTGGGAAGAGACTAGTGCCCAGTTCTCCACTCCTTCCCCACAAGTTCTCCAACCCCTGAGGTATTCAGTCTCAGCTCCTCTACCCATTTCAGTCCTGAAATGAGTCCTCTAGCCTCTATCCATTTCAGTTCTTTTCTACAGCTTGAGAACAACTTCCCCAGGGAGGAGGAAAGGAGAGAACTGAATCTAAATCCCCGATGTCCTGATATACATGAATCACTAAGCCAGCATTTCCAGGGATCACTAAGTGGCAGCAGCAGTTCTAGAGGGGCAGAGCAATGACAACAGAGTGCAGATTACAAGCTGGCAGCGCTAACAGCAGTAGTCAGGCCCTGCTAACTACCTTCAGCTGGGACAGCAGCTATTTCCCAAGGGATGGAAGGTTTGAGCTTGTAATAATTTCACACTTACTTCCTAAACATTAACCCTGGGGGGCAGGAGGAGGGCACATGGGGACAAAGAAAGAAAAGGGAGGAAAAAAGAGCACAAGAAACCCCACACATTGTGGTGGTGTTGGAATTGGCACCACTTTCCCATCCAGGCATATCTTCTGGCAACCACAGCTCCTTTTGTTATGGAAAAGTATGTTGCTACTTATTAACAGGGGAGGACTTCACAACTTCATGGGGCAGCAGCAAGACACCCCAGACCAGAATAGGGTGCAATTTAAAGTATGCATCTTTTCCTATTACAAGATATGTACTTATCAATCTCCCTGACCATATAAGGGATTGCTTTACAATGCACTCCAGCACTATTTGTTCTTTAAAAGCAGCCTAATCTTTCCTGTTTCTGTAGTTCCTAGAAGGACAATGCAACCAGAGGCAGACCCCACCACCACCAAATCTGTTCTTACTGAAATCAGCAGTAAAGTTCACAGCTGCCAGACATGATCTCAGAAGGAAGTTTAGAAACAGTGAGGTTAGAACATTTTCAACAGATAAGCAAAGGCTGACAAAGACAGCCTTAAAGTGAATCCCACAATGACTTAAAAAAAAAAAAAAAAAGAACATAGAATCATAGAATAGTTTGGATTGGAAGGGACCTTTAAAGGTCACCTAGCCCAACCCCCCTGCCATGAGAAGGGACAGCTTTGACTAGATCAGATTGCTCAGAGTTCCATCCAACCTGACCTTGAAAGTTTCCAGGGATGGGGCATCTACCACCTTTCCCGGCAACCTTTTCCAGTGTTTCACCACCCTCATTGCAAAAAATTTCTTCCTTCTATCTAGTCTGAATCTACCCTCTTTTAGTTTAAAACCTTTAATCCTTGTCCTATTGCAACAGGCCCTACTAAAAGTCTGTCCCCATCTTTCTTATAAGCCCCTTTTAAGTATTGAAGACGCGATTAGGTCTCCCTGGACCATTCTCTTCTCCAGGCTGAACAATCCCAACTCTCTCAGCCTTTCAGGGAAGCAACACCATTTTACCACCAAGCATCAGGTTTGGGACAACCACAAGAAACTCCTAACGCTGCTTAGTGTAGTGGTTAGAGCTGGGGAGATTGTCATCACTTCTGCTTTATGCATTTTCAGTGCACTGCAGTTCTTCCTTTTGAGGTGTTGCCCTACCTACTCCTCTTTATGTCCATTCAATAAATTCCTCTAGAAGTTCTTCCAAGACAGTTCAGATTATTCTGTCAGTTCCTGAGCTTTTAAATGGCTTTTCATGGCTGACCACTTATTCTTTTTGGAGATACCATCATTTAGTCTTTCTTGCTTCACTGACTTCCTTTCTCTGGCAAATTTTAATCCAACCCTGTTGACTTAAGAACGCATATGTTTTGTAGCACTGCAGTTCACTATTACTCTGTTTGTACTGTTGTGTCTATCTGCTATCATTTCTTGGAAAGGGAAAACAAGCAGCAGTTCCAGACATAAATTTGTGTTTGTCTACCAAGTATAAAGCAAAAGAGTCACACAGAAGACCTGGGTGTAAGATTTCAATTACAACATCTATTTTCAGCAGATTACCTCCTGAGCAATTAATTTTCCAGAACTTTTTTGCCCAACCAGAAGGATTCCTTAAAATATTTCTTTCAAGCAGCTGCAATGAGTGTGCTCATGTGAATGGCTGAATCAGGAATAGGCGTAAAAACCAAAAAAGAGACACTGAACAGAACTTTCACCTAAAAGCTATGGATAAACACACTTAGTTTTGACATTTAGCTCGATTTCTTTTGGTTAAGCTCTCATGGGGATCTTTTAACTGGATCAGATGTTCAGGTTGCAATGGCAGACCAATGGTTTTGACAGTACTTGGTCGGGACAAATAAATGTTGAACTTGAGTTGGGCTGACCCAGGGATATCAGAAGCTGTGCCTGAGAAAGAAGATCTGGAAAAGTTTGTCAGGAAAAATGCCCTTTCAAGTATTTCTAAATAGTGTCTCATTCCCAGCAGTCTGCCAACTTCTAGTACAACTAGCAAGTCTTGAATACCTGATGGTGAGAGAATCAGCCTGAAAGGAAGAGAAAAGAAGTAATCAACTTTTCTGATATAGGGCTGCATAAATCAAAAGTTTATTAGAAATGCTGGATTCCTTTCAGAACATCTTTAAGTGAATTCACAAACTGTGTGCAAGAGTAAGAACCCATTAACAGCCCAGACCAGAACAGCCAGAAGGCCTATAGCACAGGTAGGGCAATCTAGCATTGCTACTGCCAATGTATGGTGTCCCTAAGTCATTGCTTCCACTGAAAAAGCAAGAAAATGCTAAAAGATTCTGGAGGATGAGCGTGTTTAGCACAGATGAGATTTTCTGAGTTTCTTCGGGTTTTTTTTCCTAAAGGAATTGGTATATTTAGAGGTAGTAAGGGATCTGAGAGTCTGTCATAACATAAACTAAAGTACAACTGTATTCTTTCCACACTAGTAATGCAGACTTTTCAGCTGCCATATTGCAGATTTCAGTTCTTGCCACAGGACTGAACCAAATGGCTGCAACAAAATTCCTTCAGAGTGGTACACTTGTTCTTTTCACAACTGGGAAAGTGAGGAAGATTAATTGCTCTTGTTGGTTAAAAAGATTCACAGTAAGGTCTCACTGCAAGGTAAGGCCTGTCTCATGTCCCTTTGCAACAACACAGAAATGATCTGGTAGCCCTGAGAACACAGGTCTAGTAAAACATTCATAACCTCAGGAACTGCTTTTGGGCATGGTCCTCCTCTCCAGCTTCCATTTCACAAGGGCTAGTTACCTATTTTCTGGCACATGCAGCTCTCTATACAAGCTGCATTTCAGCTGCACTCCATTTGTTGAGCAGGTGTTTACTTTGTCATCATGGTTCAGCAATAAGATCAACTTTCCATTGTAAACATTTGCACACGTTAGTCTAGTCATGTGCTGCAGCACACATGGATCATGTCCTGTGAAAAGCATATACTTTATGTTTCTCAAGTGTTTTCCTGCTCTTGTAGGGGGAGAGGGGTTGTAAGGAAAATGTGAGCCCCGCACCACTCTGAACAGAAACCTCATGGCCCATTTGGGAGAGAGCAAGGATTAGAAAGAAGAGATCAAACTGTGTGAAATGAGCAGAAATAAAACATATTCAACTAATTCCCACATTAACTTGATTCTGAAGTATTTTTACCCGAAACAATAATAAGCCAAATATGCCCATTCAATGGACAAATGTGTCAAAAAATGGGACAAGACAAAGCAGTGTCAAACTACTTCCTGACTCACCTAGACCCTTGGGTAGTTTATGAACAATCTCAGGGCTGAACTAACCTCCACCATCGAACAACCCATGGTTCACTATTCTGGCACTAGGAAACAGCTACAGTTAAACAGGAAAGTTCACATCAAACCCATTTAACCTGGCTACAATCTCTGTGAGGGATTACTAAGAACCACAGCAACAGTCCTAAGTCCCTCAGAGTTTCTGCAGAACTGAACTATGTCAATCAGGTTAAATATTGTTTGAGACTAGAAAAATCAGCAAAATGGTTATCAAATTCAGCACAGCTTAAACAGCACTGTGTACACAAACTGTAGTGAGAAGTAGAGAAAGCATGACACTGCACTATCTGGGCAGCCTGGACAAGCGTGTGAGATCTTCTACATGTGCATCTGTAATTGCACGTTTCAGAAATAATCTGTACATACTAAATATCTGAATAGCAGTGCTAAATAATATATTGGTGTAGCAACTCCTTTTTATTTAGGAGAATACAGGAAGAAGATTAAATAACTTGGGTCAGAACTTCAAAAAAATAGACTACTGAATGAGCAACAGACAACATTGTTTGAAGAGTAAAAGGTCACATTTCACTTGTTCCTTCGCATTTTTAAGAATATCACTGCTGAGACAAACGAGTCAAATACAATGAACATAAAAATAATATAAAAACAACACACGTGCACTTCTGCTTCAAAGGCCAATGTAAAAAATGAACAGTCAGAGTACAGCAGAAAGTTGTTGTGTGTCATTTCTTTGGGGTTATTTTTAATGAAAATTAATCTAGGCACAGGAAACAAAATGAACTATAGGCAATGCAGTTCAACGCAAAAGGATTATTCTGAATACAAGGGGAAGGCTCCCAGTACCCAGCCTTTTATGATTTAGACTGTGTAAAATTACAACTAACAGTGATTTTCATCCAAGAAGCTGCAAAAGAGAATAAATGAATGTAACCTTTTAAGGCAAGCATTGTTACCCTTATTCTGATGGAGGATAAATCACTGCACAGCATGATAAAGGGACTATTCATAAGCATCCAGTATTTACATAATGTCTGACAATGATGGGTTTTATCAGACTTAAATGGGTGTCCAATTTACATAGTCATAAACATATCTGAAAACGCAGCCCTAGTGTTTGGCCTCCTCCCATTCTTAGTACTTTGGTTCACACTGACTCAACTGAAAATAGCTTGGACTTAAATTTTCAGAGGCCAGAGTCAGAGAGACCTGAAATCCAGACATCTCAATCTAGGCTCACAAGGCTGTGGAAATCAAGATGCTATACCCTTTTAAGCCATACTACCTGTTCCACTGAAGAGTTCAGTGATTGGATCAGGAACAGGATCTTAAGTACTCAGTTCCTGTAAATACCATGCATGTCATTTTAGTACCAAAGAACCTAATATTTTGACTCTGTTTGCAAACTCAGGGTCAGTGAAAAAAATACAAAGCTACAAAAATACACAGCTACTTACGAGTAGGTGTGCATTAAAGAGATAGACAAGAAACCTTGTTCCCATCTTGGAGATGTCCACAGTTGTAAACACAGCACACAGAAAGCATAATACTGTAGGTAAGGCAGTAGTGACCTGCTCTGGTCAAAGACTGGGCAGATAGCAGGACCATAACCTTTTATGGATCAAGTACAACAGAGTACAGCTTGTTTCCTTGTTACACATGAAGAAGGCCTTAGTTGAGCAGATGCAACGTGCAGCAAAGGTGGTTAGAGAGACAAGCCACACTTGATACTCTAGGCTTTTCTGTATGCAAGTGATAATACCTTTTCGTTCATAACCCAAAACATAGGAAAACACTCCCAGCATGCAGACACAAGAGCTGAGGAAAGAGCCAGACTGTCAGGGGAGCAGTTTACTGGCAACTAGTTAGCTAAAGAGGTTGATCACTACAGAACAGCCTCCTATGAGATATGAGTTACAGACACCTTTGTAGTTGGAATAAAGTTGCCAAAAGCACAGAAATATTTCATAGTTTGTAAGAAGAACTGGCAAGAGTTCAGGCACTACAGATAAAGAGAAGACAATGATGAATTCACCACCAAATTCAGACACTTAAAAGCTTATAAGGCAATGAACACAGAAGGAATTAGAACCTCAGGAAATTTTGATAAAGATTTTTTATATATATTTTATATAATATATATAGCTTTCCTCAAATAATACCCCTGAAATTCAAAAACCAATTCACTGAAGCATGCTGCTTGTTAGTAGCCCTACAGAGCTTGTCAAGCAAAAGGGCCAGTGAAGTTAAATTGCGTATTTGATATGACTGGCAAACAATGCTAAGAAACAGAGCATGAATGGTAGACTATTTTGACAGAAAAAAAAGAAAGATAAAAGAGGAACAGCCATCCAAGTCCCCAGAATCATGTATTCATTGCTGGTGAAGTAGAAAGTCCACTTACCTAATTTTCCGCTGCTTGATTTAGTTCATACTGAGACCAATCTAAACTGTCATAGCCTGACTGCAGAACTACCTTAAGGTGACGAGAAAGACAGATTCTTGATTACATGACATCACCTCTTAATCTGGTTGTTTACAGACTTCTATGACATTGGCAATAGCACCTGCTGGGACACCACCTGATGTTTCTTTGCTCTGGACAGTCAGCTCTGAAATATAATGGGAAGCAATACCTCCCCTATTGACTTACCTGCACTTTGAGTACACATGATCAGTATCAAATGCCTACAAAGGAAATGCACTCTCAGTTGTAGAAGCAGTATTCTGGTAGGACTTAAAACTTCAGTCCTCACATGCTTTACTGTCAGAGCTCTTCAATTTGCTTCTTGTGGTGATGCAGAAACAGCTGGCTATCTGTCATAACTTTGTGACATTGTGAACTGCAATCGGACAGTTGCCCATCCCACAGAAAGCAGCACGCATGCAAAGAGTAGCTGCTGACTTATCAGAAATATATTTCAAAGCACCAGTAGGGACAAACATGAATAACCTATCCTCTTCATGAAAAACTGCTGGCAATATTTCAAGCCTAGCAATTATTTTACTTTGTCAAGGCTGTCTTCAGAAAAAAAGACAGTTTGAAACTTAGGCCAAAGTGTTCCAACTTGTATGCCTTAAGTCATCACTGACATAAATCTGTATTTTGGCACCTAAGTCCAAGTGGCTTTATTTCATCACCCACAGCTACTAAAAGCTTTGACATGAGACAGGTGCAAAATTCAACACCTCTATAAATCACAATATTTTTTATTTACACACCTACTTTCAGTATAAAACCTCAAGAAAAAAAGTTTCTGAAACAGAAAAGTGCAATTGTCTTCACCCGAGTTTGTCCCCAAACATATGATGCAGTTAAAAGAGAAAAGAACCTCATTAATACAGTAGAAGCATGTTAAAGGTATTTTGTAGTTCTTATAAAATTGCTTCAGAGAAAAATACAGAAGTCAAGTAAGGTCTCTAGGTGAAAATTACACTGTATTAACTCATTTTCAAATGTTAATATAAACATGTAGCATAAATATGCTATGAAAGATTACTATAGTCCAAATACGTCAAGATAGATCACAACACGAGATATAAAACAATCTCTTATCCATTAAACAGGTAGACTTTTGTTGCTAGAAGAACTGAAAATCTAGTAAGAATCAGCAAAAGTATATATGACTAGATAAAAACTTTCAAAATCTATTTTTTAACAATAAGAAGAGCATTTATCTAAGTAGTCATTCATCTAGTTACACACTGACATTTCCTTAATATCTAGTAAAATGTTATGATATCTACACATGACAGAGATTGATATGCATTTAATTTTAAAGTGATGTGTCCCAGTACAGATCCACAATAAAAAGTTCACTGGATTTCAGTGTCAGTCACAGTACACAAGTTAAAACAAGCTGGGAAAGAACGGAACTTCCTTGTATCCTTCAGCTAAAAATCAAAACAAGCTTTTCCCTGAAGTTCCCTGAAGCACTGGGCTCTCCCGTAGCACAGATGTAGACCACAGATGCAATGAGCTCACCACTGCACTGCAGTGCAAGAAAGCATGCCTAATAAGAGTGCCTCTACGTTGCTTTTGAATAAAACCTCTGTGGACAAAAACGAAGAACAAACAAGGACCACCACTGAGGTACCCCTAACCAAGAAAACTAAGAAAAGTCACTGAAATCTGTGGCAGCCTGTCAGGGACTGAAATTGTTAATGCCTCAAACATTGTGGTGAGGCAAGTTAAGGTCTGCAAAGAGACAAGTTAAGGTCGCCATAGTGATAAATTGGGGTCTGCAAGGCACCACAGGTGAGAAGCCGATTGGTGCAGTGTTAGCACGGAGCCGGGAGGTGTGTCGGAGGACTCGCAGTTCTGCCCTCTGATGGCCAAAGGTTATGCAGAGTTCGGTTAAGGGGGCTCACGACCACCCGAAAAACCCCCAGAAGACCCCTAGCGACCACCCACACGCCCAGTGGCGCCTGCGCAGAACATGGAGAACGTTCTGGAACAAGCCTCAAGGGGGGTGAGACTAGAGGTGGGGACTGGCCTATAAAAGACACAACTCCAAGGAGCTGTGTGGTGCACCCCCACCCCTGGAGGACCCTGTGCTGCTGTTGGAGGACTGCCACATTTGTCATCGACATTGCGGGATCCAGGGGTGGTGATACCTCTCTCTCCTCTTTCTTCCTTTTCCTTTCCTTTTCTAAGTATTTGGATTAGAACCCATGTTGCCTATCGTGGTGCTTTCCTGGTTTGGGTTGCCTCCTTATTCACATGAGCCATTGAGCAAGTCTTGAGAGTGAGATTAGACCTAGCTGCACCTAGACTCCTCTCTGGAAAGGAGTTTAGAAAGCACGGGGGTCTGTTGTGAACCTCGTGACTCAATGGGAGGGTCTCCCCTTATCCCCTGCATATCGTGGTGCTTTCCAAGTTTATGTTGGTGTTTACTGTTAATAATGTGTTTAATTGATTGTTTGGTGTCACTTTCATACCGTAGAAGTTGGTTAAGAAAGTCCTCTCTCCTTCCAAATAGCTCCATGTGCATGCACAATTCCAAAGGTATATTTGGAATCTGTCCATATGTTCATTCTTTTATCTTTACTTAAATTGAGCACCCTTGTAAGAGCTATCAATTCTGCCTTCTGGGCTGACACTTTGGAGGATAGGGCTCGTGATTCTATTGCCTCATCAACAGTGTTACCACATATCCTGACATTCTTTTCCAATTTTGGAAGAAACTGCTGCCATCTGTGAATAATTCCCAATCTGGATTTTCTAGCGGAACATCCTTGACACCTGGATGACTGGAGTAAGTTCTTCAACTATCTGTAAGCAGTCATGTTGAGGATGTGCTCTCTACACAATCAGTCTAGAGAAATATGGAAGGGTTAACAATTGAGGTAGTCTTGAGATGGATATCGTCCTGCTGTAGCAGCACTACTTGGTACTTTAACATACCCCTGGGGTACAACCAATGCCACCCTTCTTGTTCCAATACTGTAATTACCATATGAGGGACATATACAGTAATTATCTGTCCTAGAGTGAGCTTACGAGCTTCCTGAATCAACAGCACTGTTGCTGATGCTGCTTTGAGGCAGCCGGGCCATCCTTGGCTTACATTATCTAATTGTTTGGAGAAATACGCAGTTGCTCGTCGCTGCCTCTCAAGAAACTGTGCCAAGACACCCAAAGATATGCCCCTTCACTCATAAGTAAAAAGTTCAAAGGGCTTTGTAAGATCTGGCAATCTGAGGGCCAGTGATTTCATTAGGGCTTGTTTCAATTGTTTAAACGCAGCACTGCTATCATTAGTCCAAGCCAGATGTCCTTTTTGAGAGGCTTTTAACAGTTCATATAGGGGTTTTACTAATAGCCCATAATTAGCAATCCACAAGCGGCACCATCCTACCATTCCTAGAAATGCTCATAATTCTCTGGTAGTTTGTGGTTCAGGAAGGCAGCAAATGGCTTCTTTTTGTTCCACTCCCAGTTGCCTGTGTCCTTTCAAGATTTTGAATCCCAGGTATGTAACCGCTTCTTGGGCAATCTGCACTTTTTCCCTTGATACCCAATGTCCACCAGCTCCCAGAAAGTTTAAAAGACTTATGGTCAAGGAAAGACACTGCTCTCTGCTTTCAGTCGCAATTAAAATATCATCCACATATTGCAGCATGACCCCTTGTCTATTCTCTTTCCTCTAGATTTCTAATTCCTTTGCTAATTGGTTTCTGAAAATTGTCAGGCTATTCTTGAAGCCCTGTGGTAAAACAGTTCAGTTATATTGTGTCTTTCTCCCCGTTTCCAGATTTTCCAATTCAAAACCAAAAAGCTCCCAACTTCCAGTATCAAGATGAATGCAGAAAAAGGCATCTTTTGGATCTAATACAGTAAACCAGCCCTGTTCTCCGGTAAGAGCTGTCAATAATGTGTATGGATTTGCAACTACAGGGTGAATATCTTGTACTATTTGATTTATTGCTCTAAGATCTTGAACTAAACTGTTATCTTCACAATTAGTCTTTTTGACTGGTAATATAGGAGTATTATATTTTGATTTGCATTCTATTAACTTATATTTGAGAAACTTCCGGATTATTGGTACCAATTCAAACCGTGCTTCCAACTTTAGAGGGTATTGTTTAATTCTTACCGGTGACAAGTCTGGTTTAACACTGATTCTTACTGGTTCTGCTCTTTTAGATTTTCTCGGGACCTCTCCAGCCCATACAATAGGAATTACTGCATCATCTACCTCTTGAGGTATTGTCTTTCTTTTGGAACTTGTGTCCTGCAACAACAGGGCTGAAGCTTCAACATACTTAGTTTCCGGAATTAAACTTCCCCTCCCTTGAATTTGATTTTTGCCTCCAATTTCTCAAGTAAGTCCCTCCCCAACAGTGGTTTTGGAGAGTTCAGCAAGTATAAGAACTGGTGAATAACCCACTGCTTTCCTAACTTCAATTTTAAGGGTTTGAAGAACCGCCATGTTTCACGAATCCCCATCGCACCAACGACATCCATATTTTTATTACTCAGTTCCCCTTCCAAAGTATTCAAACCAGAATGAGTAGCCCCTGTATCAACTAAAAATTCAGTTTCTCAGTTTCCCAGCTTTGCTTTGACCAGAGGTTCTGCTGGGAAAGATTCCTCCGGTCCCCTTCAGTTTTCCTTGACTGAAAGCAAGGGGTTTGGAGGGAAGCTCCACTTCTGGGAGGGGCACTCCTGTTTCTAATGTCCTTCTTTCTTACAAAAAGCACATTGGTTTTCCCCTAATCGGGGGCTGGGGTTTTGTAATGGTGGAAAGCCCCCTCGTCCTCAACCTCCTCCCTTGTATACTCCTCTTCCCTGACTACCCGTTACACGAGTGTTTTCCACTAATACTGCTATAAGCCTGCTATTTGTCATTTCCCTCTGCTTTTGCCTATTTCTGTAGGCAGCCCAAGCCACATTTAATAATTTGCCTAAATCTCGGGCATCATTTTCCCGTAACTTCTGTAATTTTCTTCTTATATCATCTGAGGATTGCCCTATGAATAATGGAGGCAATTGGTTTCTTCCTTCTTCCGAATCAGTATCAATAGCTGTATATTTACGGGCAGCCTCCTTTAATTTATTTATAAAATCAGTGGGAGACTCCTTTTGATCTTGTTTAATTTCATACAATTTAGACTAATTGATTGCTGTAGGTATTGCATTTCGAATTCCAAACAAAATCTATTTTTGATACTGAATCAGGAGTTGTCTCAATCCATCCGCATTTGGATCCCAGTTTGGGTCTACAGAGGGAAAATTAATCTCCACTGTTCTTTGCAATGCTCCTATTTGTGCTTCCACTTGCATTCTGGTTGCTTTTTGAATCATTTCTCTCTCAGTACTATCAAATAATACTTGCATAATTGCGTCAATGTCTTTCTGATCAGGGTCCTGAGTTTTAATCATCATTTCGAAGGCACTTGCTGCTTTGTCCGCGTTGTCTCTGTAGTTCCTGGCTACCAGCTTCCAATATTAAGATCTGTAACTGAGAATGGGACCTTTACCATTACTGGTCCTTCATTTCTTACAGCCTGGTGCAAGGGAGCCTGTACAAATTCCCCTTGTCTGCCCCTTGTACGTGCTGCTATGGGGTTAAACCCCTCTGCTCCTAATGCCGATCCACTTTCTTGATGACTATATCCCCCACCACTTCCATCCTTATCTGATCCTGTCTTCTCATACCCATGATTTCGGGGCTTCAGATGATGTTCAGGGGCTATCATTAAATTAACATCCTCTTCCTCCTGGTCACAGACTTTTAAAGACCTCTGTCCTATACTACAAGCAGAGAAGCATCTTTTCAAAGGTTTGCCCCTTTCTTTTTCTAAGGCTAAAACAAAGGGATCACTAGGCAGCAGGTTTATACCACATTCTTTTTGCCATTCTGGGTGATTTCTCAAAGTAAAGAACTTGTCAGCATATAACACTTCATCCCGTTTTCCCTCTCTTCCCCAAAATAACAATAATTGTAGCATGGTATTATAATTCAAAGTACTATAGGCCAATTTTCTCCACCCTCCAGTTTATATAGTGGCCACCATTGATTACAGTACTTAATCAGGTTTTCCCTTTTCATGGTACCACCCAGGAGTTCCCCAACCTGTTTCTAGTGTCTTTAAAATACATGCTAAGGGAGATTTCTTTAAAATGCCACCCTTAAGTGATCTTCCACACATCTTTCAGTTTCAGTTCTCCTTCAAACAGAACTTTGTTTTAACCGAAATAAACCTTATTCGTATCACATAGACAAAACCATAATTCCAAATTGCACTTAAACCGACCATGAGTTTTTAAGTGAACACAACCAGCAGGGACTCAAACCCCTTATTAAGACAGGGGCTTGAACTCCTCTAAGAAAAGCTTATCACTGCTTTACTCACAAAAACCCCAACCTCAGTCATCTGTTTGAAACAAAGCCAAAAATTCCAATATATAAACCAAAATACAATAAATCAGCCACTTGAAACAAAATTAAGATTCCACAAACCAAGATACAATAAATCGAAACCATCAACTAAATCAGGAACTCAAACCCCTGACCAAACCTGGAAACCTGGGTGTTCCCAGACTTTCGTCTGATGGAACTTACCCAAAGGGGACTCAAACCCCTCAGGTACCTTTTAGCCCAACCTTGTGTGACTTTTGCCGCATCTTACAGGCAGGCAACCAAAACCCATTTAAAAGAATGCCTTTACTTTACCTTTTGCAGTGGTTGTGCTCAGAATCTTCTGGTCCAGGGATCGGAGGTTCTCTCCAAGAATCCCTCAGTGCTGGCTGGAGGTCCCGTGATCCCACAGATCTGTCAAGATTCAGGAACAGGGTCCCATCTGGGTCGCCACAATAATACAGTAAAAGTTGGTTAAGAAAGCCCTCTAAGACTTACTTGGAAGCTTTAGAAGGCAGGCATTCCTTTATTGCAATGCTGGGCGCGTGGAGACTTGTGTCTCAGATCATGTGTGTGTTTCCCCAGGGATACATGCTTTATATTACATCAATATTTACATGTTCAGCACTTTCTTAGAACTAATTATCATATGCACATATTCATTACGCATGCGGCCTAAGTTTTTTGAGACTCTTCCACAGAGTGCACATGCAATCTGAGTTGTTTCGAGAGGCATCCATGGGATGCACATGCGGTTTGAAGCTTTAGAGATATTTCTGCGGGGTCTTCAGTGAGTGTCCTTTTGTTGAGCCCTTTTAGGGGCATGCACAATATTAACTCTTACATAACTTGCCTTTTCTCTTACAGTTTTTAGTCCTTGACTGCAAAGTTTAGATGTCCTGCTTCTTGTCTACTTCTACATCCTTTACATCTCAAAATTTTAAAGCAAGCACAAGTCAAACTGTTAAAAGGCAACAATATATATATAACTTCCATTTTAACTTTTAGGGTTTAATGCATCAGTTTCACCTTAATTTAGCCCAAGGGAATCACAGAACCTCCACAATCCTCTCTGGACAGTCCATTTCGGGTCGTGACATAACTGGCATAGTCAGCAGGATTCCCTTGTTCATGCTAAAGCGATCGTTGGCACCAGGCTTTACTGTGGCCCCTCTCTGAGAGGAATCGTAGACAAGGGGAGACAGTACCTTTTCCCCCTGGTATGGCTTGGGCAGTAGTGGACAGAATCTCTAGCTTGGCTGGGGAATGGGGATTGAGGCTTGGAAAGGGGAAAATGTTGGTCTGTGCAGCTTTAGGAGGTGCCCTGGTGCCAGCGCAGGGGAAATCATCAGTGTGTACAGTTTTAGGAGCTGCCTGGGCAGCAGCACAGAAAGATAAACTTTCCAAGGCTTTACAGGAACGACTAGAAGATTAGACGAGAAGTCTCTCAATTCAGCTCACTGCTGAGTGGATGATTAACCAGAGGCTACATGCTGCTTTGGTGGAGGCTTTGGAGCAGGAGAGAATACTAAGGGAACAATTGGAAGAAACTTGATTTCAGATTGTATCCTTATCTTCAACACCAAATTCAGATGGGGGGGAAAGAGTCAGAGTTGCTATACTCTTTTAAAGACCTAGAGATGTATTCCTCTGGAAGGGAGGAAGCCAAAATGTGACCTCTAATCAAGACCGAGACTATAAATGATGGTCAAGGAGGAGCTCAGCAAGTTACTACCTGTACTGTTTCCTATTCCCCTACGGATTTGGCTAAAATTCAGGAAAAATATTCCCAGGGACCCTGAGAAACAGAAACTGAGTATGTATGGAGAGTATCTCTTACCGGGGGTGACTGTATCTTGCTGAGTGAAGATGAGGCAAGAGGGTACTGGGGACCAGGGGTTTTTAATAACAAGAAATGATAATAGAGAGCCTTGATCCCTGACCCAGAGAGTAGCATATTGGACAGGTGGATTAGATCCTATGGAAAGGGGAGACCCCTTCTTAATTAAAACGCTTATGGCAGGCCATATTTTAGAGAGTGTGCAGAAAATGGCGTGTCTCCAGCTGATGCATAATTGATTACTGGTTCCACAGCAGACCTCCTCCATGCAATATGTGGCAGACCCCGAAAGGTTTCATCCCCTTATAAGATGACTACCCAATGCCTTGAAATTATATGCAGTACAGCTACAAGATTGGCTGAGAACACCCTGACCCTGGCACAAGGGAGGTCCGCTGGAGATGATGTGGGGGGAAGTAGCGCAGGAGTTAATTATTGGAGGCGAATGGGATTTACTGGCCAGGGGGAGACCAAATTCAAGGTGGATCTTAGGAGGGTGGAAGGAAATGGGGAAACAAAAGCTCCCTCATGCAATCTTTGGACCCCTGCTATGAGGTTGACGCAACCCCCTAATAATAGATGATCTACATTATGGACAGAGGGCATCTCAAAAGGAATTCCTTGGGAAGTGATGGATGGGTTACCCACTCCTAACTTGGGAAATTTGGTGAGAGGATGGGGCAAGATAAAGGGAAACCTGTCCCCCCCAAACCCCAAGGACCTTTCTCTCCAGTCCTGGGAATACGGAATGGTAGCCCCCTCCACTGTCCCCTGTAAGTGAGCCAGGGGATGGCTGGTGGACCTACTTGAGAAGGCTCACAGAAAGTGACAAAGGAGATTTGTTGATTACCTTTCCCCTAGGTCCCTTTAAGACTCCAGTCACATTTTTGGTGGACACAGGAGGCCAGGTGTCAGCTCTTCAGATGGATGTTGCCAACAGCAATGGAATTGTTGCTGACAAAGAAACAAATCTGGGTTACTGATGTTTTGGGGAATTCTAAGTCATAGCCAACCACCTGAGTGAAGTGCTGGCTGCTGGGAAATACGTCCCCGGTTGAAGTCACAATGATGTTAGGCTCATTACCCGCTAACATTTTAGGACTGGATATATTGAAGGGGAAAGCATGGGTAGGCTCAAAGGGAAGGGAATGGAAATTCGGACTCCCTGTGGCTTCAGTAAGACTTTTACAGTCGGTGCCTGCCCTTCCTCCTAAAATAGTTAATGTGAAACCCTATGCCTTGCTGTTAGGGGCAAGAGAGGGAATCACCTCTGTAATAACCGAGTTATGGGAAAAGAGGATAATTATTCCAACTCACTCACCTTATAACTCTCCGGTGTGGCCAGTCTGTAAACCCACTGGAAAGTGGCGAATGACAATTGACTATCGGTGCCTAAATGCTGACACAGGCCCCTTGACTGTTGCTGTGCCTAACATGGCTGAGCTAATTGCTACTATACAGGAACAAGCCCAACAGATTTTAGCAACTGTTGATGTAAAAGACATATTTTTTTATGGATCCTTGCAGGAAACAGAGAGAGATCATTTTGATTTCACCTGGGAAGGGGTGCAGTTTACTTTTACACACCTTCCTCAGGATACTGCTATTCACTGACCATTGCCTACTATGCCCTGGTGCAGGACCCTGCCCGTGTTACCCCTGAGAAGGGAGTTAAGGTATATCAATATACTGATGATGTATTGATTGGTGGTCCTGATACCAATGTAGTGGGAGAGACCCAAACAAAAATAATTGCTCATCTGGAGAGTTTAGAACTCCAGATTCTGACAGAGAAGATACCCAGAAACCTTACCTCTGAGGATAGAAGCTGTATCTGGTGGAGGGGTGGAACAGTGTGTATTCCCCCTGAAGCCTTGACTACCCTTGAAAGTGCCTAGAAACAAGAGGGAACTCCAACATGCATTAGGCCTGTTGGTGTTCTGGAGAAAACACATTCCAGACTCTTCCATCATAGCCCAGCCCCCTATATGACCTGACATGCCAAAGGGCCTCTTGGGGTTGGACCCCTGTCTATGAGGAAGCCTTGAAGCTATTGATTTTTGAGGCTGGGGTATATCAGGCTTTAGGGCCAATACATCCAACTGATCCCCTCCACATTGAATGGGAGTTTGCAGTTCATGGGCTGTCAATACATGTGGCAATGTGGACCTAAGGCCCCACTTGTCCTATCAGGTTTTATTCATGTAGTTTTAAAGATGCAGAAAAATGATACTCAGTTTGGGAAAAGAGCCTCTTTGTGATTAGTTTGGCTTTGCAGGAGGCTGAGAAAATTATATGGCAGCAACCAGTCATTTTACGAGGGCCCTTTAAAGGTCCTGAAACCAGTACTGGCAGGGACACCCTCCCCTGTGGGAGTTGCGCAGTGAGAGACAGTGAGAAAGTGGTATGCACAGTTAGACCACTACTGTCATGCATGCAAGATAGAGGAAGGGACACCCAAATAAATCTGCTCCTCTGGTTTACATGTTGATTCAGGAGAGCAGATTATAACAGAAGGAGAGGGAAGTGCTCAAGTGGGAGAACTGGTAGCTGTATGGAGTGCAGTTATTAAGGAAGCAGGGAAAAAGAACCTGTATTTATTTACACCAATTCATATGCTGTGTTCAAGGGTTGTACCAAATGGCTCCCATTTTGGGAGCAAAACCAGTGGGAAAGTTAATCAGGTACCAGTGTGGCAGTGAGAAAAATGGGAAGAAATCTTAAACATTGCTAAACAGGGGACCTTTTTGGTGGGATGGGTGGCTGCACATCAAAAGGGGGATCACCCAGCCCACATTTGGAATAATCAAGTAGATTCGCTAACCAGCTTAGCTACAGTGGCAGCAAAAGCTGAAGAAGAAAAGTGGGAGCATCTGTTAGAGTGGTTACATGTGAAGCATGGTCATTCAGATATTAAAGACATTTCCAAAGAAGCTGGTGGGAGAGGCTGGCCTGTTACTCGGGAACTATGCAACACGATCATTTCTGCTTGTCAGTGCCACACCTGGCTCGGAAGACATCCCTTGCAAGAACCCCCTCTTCATTTACATAATGGAAAGGTCCTCTGGGAAACTTGGCAAGTCGACTATATCAGTCTATTTCAGAACTCTTGACGGGAAACAATATGTACTAGTAGGGGTTGAAGTGGTGTCAGGACTAACTCAAGCAGAAGCAGCATGATAGGCAATGGGAGACAACATGGTGAAAGGGTTGAAGCTATGGTACAGTTATCTACCAAAAACCCAATCAATCCAATCAGATAACAGAAGCCACTTTACTGCCGGGGTGGTTCAGGAGTTGGTATGGGACAAAGGGATCCAATGAATTTTTCAGGAATTTTTGTATCAGGAATAGTGTGGCCAGCAGGAGCAGGGAGGTGATTGTGCCCCTGTACTCAGCACTGGCGAGGCCGCACCTGGAATACTGTGTCCAGTTTTGGGCCCCTCAATACAAGAAAGACATTGAGGTGCTGGAGCATGTCCAGAGAAGGGCAATGAAGCTGGTGAAGGGTCTGGAGAACAAGTCGTATGAGGATTAGCTGAGGGAACTGGGATTGTTTAGCCTAGAGAAGAGGAGGCTGAGGGGAGACCTTATCACTCTCTACAACTACCTGAAAGGAGGTTGTAGTGAGGTGAGTGTTGGTCTCTTCTCCCATGTAGTTAGCGATAGGACGAGAGGAAATGGGCTCAAGCTGCGCCAGGGGAGGTTTAGGTTGGAAATTAGGAAAAATTTCTTCACGGAAAGGGTGGTCAGGCTTTGGAACGCGCTGCCCAGAGAGGTGGTGGAGTCACCATTCCTGGAAGTGTTCAAAAAATGGGTAGATGTGGCACTTGGGGACATGGTTTATTCTAGTCTACCCTTGATTGGTTTAGTGTGGACTTGGTAGTGTAGGTGAATGGTTGGACTGGATGATCTTAAAGGTCTTTTCCAACCTAAACGATTCTATGATTCTATGATTCACACTCCATACTACCTCCAGATGAATGGTGGTGTTGAACGTACCAATGGACTCCTGAAGTGAACCCTGAAACCTCATGAACCTGGGTGGACATGACGAGTGACAGATGCAGTATATAGAGTCAATAGTTGCTGGGGAGTTAACAGATGCTTATGACTTACTGCATTTTGTCCTAAACCTCTATCTATGCTACCTGTGAAAAAGGAGACTAAAGACCCTGTGAACCTGCTCCATTATCTGGGACAACCTGTCCTAGTAGATCTACAGATGGTGGGAGAGATACCTCTAACCTTAAAAAAAATCTGCTCAGTCTTTACACCTGGGTAGCCACTGATGCACACAGGAGTAGACCACTGAATTCATACCCGGTGGATTGTCCCATCTGTTTAATTGTTGTTTTTTATGTATATATATTTCACAGGTTGCCAGAAACCCACCATGGGACTTATGTTGTCAGTTTCTGAGTACATCATTTGCACTGGTTGCCTGTTAGGCCTGTTCTGTATTGGGGAAAGATGGATTGGAAAATCTGTTTCTTCTCTACCAATGTTGGGGTAAAGGGATTGGCTTACTCTTTTTGTGATTGTGTGGGGGGAATCGGTATGATATTATTTGTTATTAGGATAGTGGGAACATGGGGAAAATCTGCCGATTTGGCCTGGAAATTGGTATAAGGGTTTGTACACATTTGGGATCAAACGAATCGGGGAATCTGTGCTGCCCTCCCTGGACTGGTGGAGGAAGGATTTAAATTCACAATGATTAATAGCAATCTTACAAAGAAGCACGTAAAAAGCGAAAGGTGTCAAATCCAAACCCCACATGGGAAGACATTAGATGGACCTTCTATTAAATCCCAAAAAACTCTACATGGGAAAAACCTGTGGAATGCATCTTGTGAAATTTTGACCACCAGTGTACCACGAAGTCTGCTGACAACAAAGACATGCAAGAAAACCTGTGGTGGACGATACGTTCCCTGTAATAACGTGTGCTGTTGGGGACCACCTGTAGGGGGAAGTTATTTTGAGTCTTTTAAATATTGTTATAGCGTTGGGTTGTGGGTTCTGCATGATTTTCTCTATTCTCTTTCTTCCTTTTCTTGCTGTCCTATCTGTAAGAATCACCTCCCTGGACAAATATTACGCAATGTTTGAGCCACGGGGTGGTATCAGGGACTAAAATTGTTAATGACTCAAACATTGTGGTGAGGCAAGTTAAGGTCTCCATAGTGATAAATTGGGGTCTGCAAGGCACCACAGGTGAGAAGCCGATTGGTGCAGTGTTAGCACGGAGCCGGGAGGTGTGTCGGAGGACTCGCAGTTCTGCCCTCTGATGGCCAAAGGTTATGCAGAGTTCGTTTAAAGGGGCTCACGACCACCCGAAAAACCCCCAGAAGACCCCTAGTGACCACCCACACGCCCAGTGGCGCCTGCGCAGAACATGGAGAACGTTCTGGAACAAGCCTCAAGGGGGGTGAGACTAGAGGTGGGGACTGGCCTATAAAAGACACAACTCCAAGGAGCCGTGTGGTGCACCTCCACCCCTGGAGGACCCTGTGCTGCTGTTGGAGGACTGCCACATTTGTCATCGACATTGCGGGATCCAGGGGTGGTGATACCTCTCTCTCCTCTTTCTTCCTTTTCCTTTCCTTTTCTAAGTATTTGGATTAGAACCCATGTTGCCTATCGTGGTGCTTTCCTGGTTTGGGTTGCCTCCTTATTCACATGAGCCATTGAGCAAGTCTTGAGAGTGAGATTAGACCTAGCTGCACCTAGACTCCTCTCTGGAAAGGAGTTTAGAAAGCACGGGGGTCTATTGTGAACCTTGTGACTCAATGGGAGGGTCTCCCCTTATCCCCTGCATATCGTGGTGCTTTCCAAGTTTATGTTGGTGTTTACTGTTAATAACGTGTTTAATTGATCGTTTGTCGTTTCACATTAATTTAGCCCAAGGGAATGACAACCTCCATGATCCTCTCTGGAGAGTCCAGTTTGGGTCTCTGACACAGCCACAGAAAATGAAAACAGGCTGAAGGGGTCCCTATGGCTTCTTAAGTGCAAAATCATGTGACAGCTCTGCAGACTGTACCTGACAGCAATTTAGTTTCCTAAACGCAGGGAGTCAGGGGAAAGGACACATCAGAAGCAAATGTTCTCCTAAGCAGAGGTCTTTGGAAGCAGTCACCTAGTAAAGAGCACCTCTTTCAAGCACTTAGGCATGCATAGCATTGTTTCCAACTCCCACACTTCCTGTCTGCTCTGAATAAATCACAAATTCTGTTAACTTTTACAGGATTGCTTCTTCAACTCCATGTTTTGTGTATGATTAGAAGCAGAAGCACTGACATCTCTTCTCTCAGGTTACATTTGGCTGTGTAGGAAAAAGCAAATAAGAGAAGCTTTCTTGTCTGGTTTTGCATTCCAAGTAGATTTAGATACCTATCTATCCAAATATACAGGTGCCTAGCCAACCTTACCCTAAGAATGGCTGGTACATTTCCCTACGCTAATCAGAATGCAGAGTTTAACACTCACTCATTTGCAAAGAACATAATTAATACAACAGAAGTCTTTGTTTAGAATGTTGCCTTGGCTGAGCATGTTGAAAATTAATCTCACATTGAATTCCCAGTTGATGCTTTCATTTACATTTCACGTGGGACTTGGATCCCTTGTAAGAAGTTTGGGAAGTGGTGTGTGCATCTTTATTTTTTTAAAGAGCTTTTAGTGTTCAGGGTTTTTTTTCCCAAGTTTCAGACTTGGCAAGCAGTTGCAGTGATTTCCTTTTTGACCTTTTATTTATTAAAATACTCTAGATACAGTTTAACTTACTTTACAGATACTTACTGGTTTACCTGCCTTTAAATGGAAACCCTGTGCACTTGAAAGCTATTTCCACAGCAGCATCTGCAAATATCTGTGTAAATTCTGTTGAAATTCTATTCTGTCATTTCTTGCAGCAGTATTTCTTCAGGTACCGTAGCTGTTATTCTTGTAACTTCTTTAGTAACAACTGCTTTAATGGAATAATTTTTCTTTGCCCCTCCCAGCTCTGGATAAAGAAAAACTCCAATGTCACTAAGTTTTCCGAGATCAATTTCATTGTGTATTTACAGATTAAGAAAGTGAGGAGAGAGCAAGAGTAAAAAGAAGGCAGCTTGACTCTCTAGTACACACTATTTGTGTAGCAGAGACATGTATTGTCCCAAAGCATTTCTTAACTTAAAACATTTAAGATCCTCTTGTATATTTACTCAGAAATTACAAGAAGCTTGCAACCAAGAGTCAGTTAAACCAGTCTAACAGGAGTTCAGTTTTTTTGATTATAAGGTCCTCATGAGATGAAAACTTTCTAGTTTTACTCAAGTTTTATTTTGTTTACTATAGTTTTACTCAAAAGACAGGCTTCTCCAGGTTTAGAATACAACTTGAAACCAAAACCCTGTGGCATGTTCAGATCCATGTCATCTAGCAGCTTCCTAAAAGGAAGGTTTTATGAGGAACTTGAAATAGTGATTTATTCCCCCAGCGCAAATACTTCACTAACTGCTGTAAATGCAACTTTCAGACTCTGTTTCATTGTGCCCATGATATATGGGGGGGTCAAAATTAGTTAAAGACTACTCATTTCTCAAGCTGTGCCTTTTTAATGGTAAGTACTGTAACTTGGTGGAAAATATTTCCTACCCCATGGAAACTCTTCATAGTTTCACAGTATACTTGTGATATTTAACAAGACAGGCATGCCTGCTTGCATCAATGAGAAGCACAGACTTAGAATGAAGACTTCAATGCCATACACAAGTCTTCTAACCATCAAGTTACTGGACATTAAATAAGTAAGTCTCTCTTAACCTGAATTTCCATCTCAGACCTGAAAAGACTTTGCCCCTGAAAGTTTAATCAAAACAACTAAAGCCTTTTCATCCACATAGCTCAGAATATTTGGTATTTTCTGATAGAAACACTATTATATTCCTCAGTTGTTCTCACAAAGACGCTACTGCACAGTTGATCATTGCAGCTGTACCACATAGGGATTTTCATCATCTCTAATACCTCATTTTATCACAGTTGATGTTTTAGTGAAGTGGGGGTGGGTAAAAAAACATTCCACTAGTTTTTTGCTACTGAGAGCTATGCTGCCTACATGGAACTGTGCAGCTGCCTTATCAGGCCCCAGCTCTGAACTCCACCCAGAGCACTACATTTTCTCCCTCCTACAGATGAGTGAGAACTGGTTTCTGTGCTCAAAAGCTGCTGTCCTACCTGCTACCTGAAGTTCTCTGACTTAGCTGTGTTCCTGGTAGCTTTCATAGGGAAAGCATGCTCTGTTGACCTTGATCCATAACCCAACTTGATTAAACACAAGCAGGTCACTGCCCAAGTCCTTTACACATATTCTTTGAACATCTTTCTTGTATTGCAGTTCTTGGTAGCTTTGCCCACTTCAGCATTTCGTGGAGCCCCTCACAGCTCTTAGACTAGATTTTCCAGTCTAGGTGAACCTGCTTTAGGCAGGGGAATGGACTAGAGAACCCTCTAAGGTATTTGTAGCCCTATATTTTGCAATGTGTCATCTTGTGTAAGTTGAGCCTTAACTTTTCCTAGTATACTAACAAATTAACAACATGGCACTGAACTCAATGAAAATGCTTCTTTAGAATGCTTTTTCTGGCAAGAAAGCCACCTTCAAAAGTAACTAGGATTACCAGAATAATTTAAGGATCATCCTGAACATAATTAGAGTGCCTAAGCAGAGACTTAAACCTGAACTCTTTTTAAGACCCAAAAGGAGAATTAAGCATATGCTAATAAGCGTGTTACTGAATGGAGACAGATTTCCGGATGCAGTCAAGTCCATTTTTGTGCCCATATTTTGGGCTACTAAATATCTCTACTTTGAGCCATGGTGACATTTCCCAAAACAAATGCTACTGCAAACCACATGCACTGACAAAGTTAACATTTTCATAAAAGTCTTATTATTACACAAGTCTTATGTTATATTCAGTTTTAAATTCTTA
Source organism: Pelecanus crispus (assembly GCF_030463565.1). Classification (NCBI taxonomy): domain Eukaryota; kingdom Metazoa; phylum Chordata; class Aves; order Pelecaniformes; family Pelecanidae; genus Pelecanus; species Pelecanus crispus. The sequence continues at coordinate 23,650,807 of NC_134646.1, forward strand.
CCAAACTTCTGGGGGCCCTCAACCTCCCCTTCATGGTTGATGGTATATTCTCTGGTCTCACAGTTTCCCTTTCCTACCCTCATTCCACTATGGTCTGTTCATCTTCTATAGAAATTAACACAGTAATCCCTGGGTTTTACATCTCTTAATTGTCTTCAGTTGGGTTAGATACTTGCAAAAGTTTAATTTAAAGTTACATAGTTTGTGAAGGCAGCTCAATATAAGCGCTTTCCTTTCCATACCAGTATTTTCTAAAATCTGTCTGAACACAGTCTTGAAAGCGGTTTCCATTCACACATTAAAAAAAGTCTAAGCTAACATCATTTAAATACAGACAATGCACATGAAGGCCTGTAAGTTGCATACACAATATGCCCTTTTCATCAATTTGTTCTTTGTTTCTGTGCATAAAAAACGGATGGAGGTGATATGAGATAGCCAGCACAGATTTACCAAGGGTCCTGCCTGACCAGCCTAGTGGCTTTCTATGAAGGAGTGACTGCATCAGTGGACAAGGGAAAAGCAATGGATGTCATCTATTTGGACTTCTGTAAAGCCTTCAACACAGTCCCCCACAACATCCTTCTCTCTGAATTGGGGAGATATGGATTTGATGGGTGGACTGTTTGGTGGATAAGGAATTGGCTGGATGGTCGCATCCAGAAGGTTGTGGTCAACGTCTCAATGTCCACATGGAGACTGGTGACAGGTGGAGTCCCTCAGCGGTCCATACTGGGACCAGTGCTGTTCAATATCTCATCAATGACAGAGAGTGGGATTGAGTGCACCCTCAGCAAGTTTGCAGATGACACCAAGCTGAGTGGTGCGGCTGACACGCCAGAAGGATGAGATGTCATCCAAAGGGACCTGGACAAGCTGGAGAGGTGGGCCTCTGTGAACCTCATGAGGTCCAACAAGGCCAAGTGCAAGGTCCTGCACCTGGGTTGGGGCAACCCCTGATATCAATACAGGCTGGGAGATGAAGGGATTGAGAGCAGCCCTGCGGAGAAGGACTTCAGGGTACCGGTGGATGAAAGCTGGACATGAGCTGGCAATGTGGACTTGCAGCCCAGAAAGCCAACCGTATCCTGGGCTGCATCAAAAGAAGCGTGGCCAGCAGGTCGAGGGAGGTGATTCTGCCCCTCTGCTCTGCTCTGGTGAGACCTCACCTGGAGTACTGTGTCCAGCTCTGGAGCCCTCAGCACAAGGACATGGACCTGTTGGAGCAGGTCCAGAGGAGGGCCACAACAATGATCCAAGGGCACCTCTCCTGTGAAGCCAGGCTGAGGGAGTTGGGGTTGTTCAGCCTGGAGAAGGCAAGGCTGTGGGGAGACCTTATTGCAGCCTTCCAGTACTTAAAGGGGGCCTATAGGAAGGACGGGGGCAATCTTTTTAGCAAGGGCTTTTGTGACAGGACAAGGAGTAATGGTTTTAAACTAAAGGAGGAGAGATTTAGACTGGATATAAGGAAGAAATTTTTTACAATGAGGGTGGTGAAGCACTGGAACAGGTTGCCCAGAGCGGTAGTGGAGGCCCCATCCCTAGAAACAGAAATTACTCCACCCTGCTCCATATATGCCCTCTACATATTAGTGCCAGGTGTCAAACAGACTAGTTACTCAATGTAAAGGTTACCATGTGTCATGGTTTAGCCCCAGCCAGCAACTAGGCACCATGCAGCCGCTCGCTCACTCCCCCTACCCCAATGGGATGGGGGAGAGAATTGGAGGAGTAAGAGTGAGAAACACTCCTGGGCTGAGATAAGAACAGTTTAATAATTGAAATAAAGTAAAATAGTAATGCTAATAGTAACAGTATAATAATGATAATAATAATAATGATACACGAAGCAAGTGATGCACAATGCAATTGCTCACCACCCGCCGATGACCGATACCCAGACAGTTCCCGAGCAGCAATCGCTGCTCCCCGGCCAACCCCCCCCCCAGTTTCTATACTGAGCATGACGTCATATGGTATGGAATAGCCCTTTGGTCAGTTTGGATCAACTATTCTGGCTGTGCCCCCTCACAGTTTCTTGTGTACCTGGCAGAGCATGGGAAGCTGAAAAAGTCCTTGACTAGCATAAGCAGTACTCAGCAACAACTAAAAACATCAGCATGTTATCAACATTCTTCTCCTACTAAATCCAAAACACAGCACTATGCCTGCTGCTAGGAAGAAAATTAACTCTATCCCAGCCGAAACCAGGACACCATGGTAGGTGTACTTCAGTAGCCTGTCTCTGAGATGACCAATAAATGCCTTCAGGAAGAAGTAAAAGGAGGACCTTTACTGTGACATCTCCCTAGTATGTGCTTCCATACATCAGCAACTGTTTTTCCAGCTGTATAATGAACAACATCCAGTAGAAGGACTATTTTCAGATTGGCACTGCATCATTGGGTGTCACCTACTCGTACTTCCAAAGGAAGCATTATATGTAATTTAAAAAGAAAAAGGCACTTCAAGATCATCCTTTCTTATTCCCTACAGAGAAAAATCAAGCCAATATCATATTTTACACATAAGACTGAAGTATTTTCAGAACAAAGGGACAGACAGAACTGGAAGATACAAAAGAAGGATATCATGACATACAACAACGGTAATAAACTCTTCCAAGGACAGTTTCAGGTGAATGAGCTAGAAAGAGCAAAGTGACACAGACTATACTAATGAGCTGTAGGCTGTCACACAGGAATAGTTATGTCCTTGAAGGGTGAGCAGAACACCAAATGCAGCCCTGGATCCCATTATGCCCTTTCTGTCAAATTACAGAGCCTGTTACTATCAGAAATCTCTATCATATCGGTTCTTGCCCTATAATCAAACTACCTCTTATCTTTGGCCTGGATAGAGAAGCAACCCAATTTATTTAGATTTTATACAAGGAAAGTTCTCCAAACACCAACTCAGTTTTGCAATTGTTTGGAGAAAAACAGTACATCTTTTTGAAAGGTGACAACTAGGCTGTGCCCAAGTATCAATAGTTTGCCATACATATTTAGTTAATATTTCCTTGCTCAGTCTGCTCAAACCAGGGTAGCATGCCAGCTAACATTCACAGGTTCAGAAAGAAACAGAAGCAGGTCTTAGTTGTACCTATGACTAACACTACTATTTCTCCTGGCAGCCTCTTTAAATAATCACATTACTTTCTAATGGAGGATGGTGAAGGCATGAGAAATAAAGAGTATTAGAAATAAAGTCTGCTTGATTTATTTTTCTTGACAGAAGCTTAGCAACTGGATGGGAAGCAGGAAATGCAAAGTATTTTCTTTAATCCAAAACAAATTATTTCAAAAATGTTCTCAAAAAAAAAAAAAAAGAAAAGAAAAAGAAGAGAAATCCCTTGTATTGGGTTTGCATGGCACGTTTTGGTAGTGGGGGGTGCTACAGAGGTGGTTTCTGTGAGAAGCCCTTAGAAGGTTCCCCCAGGTCTGATAGAGCCAATGCCAGCTGGCTCCAAGACAGACCCACTGCTGGCCAAAGCTGAGCCAATCAGTGATGGTGGTAGCGCCTCTGTGATAACATATTTAAGAAGGAGAAAAAGTTGCTGCACAACAGCAACTGTAGCCAGAAAAAGGAGTGAGAAAAAAGCCCTGCAGACACCAAGGTCAGTGAAGAAGGAGGGGGAGGAGGTGCTCCAGGTGCCGGAGAAGAGATTCCCCTGCTGCCCATGGGGAAGACCATGGTGAGGCAGGCTGTCCCCGTCCAGTTCATAGAGGTTAACAGTGGAGCAGATATCCACCTGCAGCCCATGGAGGAACTCATGCCAGAGCAGGTGGATGCCCCAAGGAGGCTGTGACCCTGTGGGAAGCCCACGCTGGAGCAGGCTCCTAGAAGGACCTGTGGAAAGAGAAGCCCATGCTGGAGCAGGTTTGCTGGCAGGACTTGTAACCCTTTTGGGGATCCACACTGGAGCAGTCTGTTCCTGAAGGACTGCACCCCATGGAAGGGACCCATGCTGGAGCAGTTTATGAAGAACTGTAGCCTGTGGGAAGGACCCATGTTGGAGAAGTTTGTGAAGGACTGTCTCCTGTGGGAGGGACCCCACACTGGAGCAGGGGAAGAGTGTGAGGAGGAAGGAGCGGCAGAGATAACGTGATGAACTGACCACAACCCCCATTCCCTGTCCCCCTGTGCTGCTCAGGGCAGGGAAGAGGTAGAGAAAACTGGGAGTGAAGTTGAGCCCAGGAAGAAGAGAGGGGTAAGGGAAGGTGGTTTAAGATTTGGTTTTATTTCTCATTACTCTGATTTGATCGGTAATAAATTAAATTAATTTCCCCAAGCTGAGTCTGTTTTGCCTGTGATGGTAATTGCTGAGTGATCTCTCCCTGTCCTTTTCTCAACCCATGAGCCTTTCATCATATTTTTTCTCCCCCTGCCCAGCTGAGGAGGGGGAGTGATAGAGCAGCTTGGTTGGCACCTCGCGTACAGCCAGGGTCAACCCATTACATCCCTCTAACTTCAAAACACCTTTGTTAAAGAGCGTTGCATACTAGAATCAGGCCCACCAATTGTAAAGGTGAAGCACAAGAGAGAAAATACACATGGATCTCCTGTACTGCCAATAGCAATCAACTTGACATCTGCCTTCTTTCAGCATCTGTGTTGTTAGAGACTCTTGTTTTGCAGGAGGATACTAATCATCTTGGTGAGTAGAAACCAGTTCCAAAGAAGGCTTCCACATCTCAGTCTGCACTGTCTCTCCCATGACACTTGTTCTAAAGCCATCCTAGGCCTTCGATTAGCACTGCAAGGAACATAAGAAGAAACATTCATTCAACTAAAAAACTGCTGGTTTGCCTTCATGGGGTACTCCCTTTGAAGCCTGATGTACTCTTCAAACCCTGCAGTCCCCAACACAATTTGACTCTGCTGCTGAACAAGTAAGAACATCAGGAGAGAGCACAATAAAGTATGTTTTCTTAATCTGTTCACTCTATCTCTCTCCGCATTTTTCCTGTTTCTTGTTAAGATTTGGTCTCACATAGCACCAATACCCACTCTTCATTCCTGTGCTAAGGTCTGGTAAACTCTGTGCATAATGGTACAAGGAATGGAAACTTCTGGAGGGAACACGCCTCAACATTTTATCCCCTCTAGAGATTTGAAGAAAATGCAGAGTCTGCTTAGAAACAGCAATTTTTCTTGCCCATCTTTTCAGTTCTTCTGAAAGGAAGGACACAAAGTCAGATAGGTACCAAGCCACCTGATGAATACCCTAAATGTCAAATTTGTTTGAAGTGTTAGAAAAAATTTAAAGGTACAACTGTCTAACACATTTCAGAAAGAAACCCAAGGTACCCACAAATTAAATGCTGCAAACTGTGTTTGCTGTAATGTTGGCAACTGGAGATTGTAAGCAGCAACTATCACTAAAAGACAGCAGTTCCTCCTTTTTCTGATCCCCACCAACAATTTGTCTGCCAGGTCTGCATTTTCTGCAACAGTACAGTGTTTGACACTCCAGCTTTCCACAGCATACCCTCCTACTCTTTTTCACAAGTGCTAACAGCTCAAACCTAGAGGCACAGATTGCAGCTGTGAGTTACAAAAGCACTTGGATAGGAGTCTTTAGACCATCAAGATCTCTTTTAAAACATGGTTAGTGCTCCTAAGTGTGTTGCTCTTTAGGGTATTCAGTTGGCCATAAACTGTGCCTGCCTCCTAATTCCTCAAATAACTATTGGGCTATCTTCCTTTAAGCAAAGTTCTCAGCTGAGGCTGGCTCGGGTCATTGGCATCTAACTAAAAGCAGAGTTTCCCATACCCCAAAGAATTTCTTCACTTGACAAAACAGTTGCCAGTAACACTAAAGGCTGGATTTCAAGAGTACCGTGTAGCCTCTGCAAAGGCCTGACTTGCAAAGCTTAGCAGACCAGTTAAGCACTGGGAGAGACGTTCAGCACTTCTTCCATGTTTTCAGGAAGCCTGCCCCAGTAACCAGATCAAGCTCCTGTACTACAGCAGAGAAGCAGTTACAACCTGTGGACTGCCCTTTTACAACAGGGGAATCATAGCCAGCTGCTTTAGGAGCTGCTACTTCAGCTTCATCAACCCAAACATTTCCTGAAGTGTGTCTTGGCTTCCCCTTAAGAGCTGCCAGCCCTCCTCCTGCTTCTTTTAGCTCTCAACATGAGTTGCTAGGCCCCCACAGAAGAAGAGACTAATACTCCCAAACTTCACTGATCATTGGCTAAAAGCCTCCACCAATACCTGCTCTAGACCAAAGGTCCAATGGATGTTTCCTGCCTAACACTTAAAATTCTTTTTAAGCCTTCAGTAAGACTTCTAAATCACATAAATACCTCCGTGAATGAGCGGCCTTCACCATAGAAGTGGATACAAGAAGGCCAGAGATGCAACCAGAGTAATTTTTTATGAACCTGAATGACTCCTTACAGAACACCTTGATTTTTCGTCTCCTGTGTTATACCCAACCTTTTCCTTCACCATTCATATATTAAGCAGCTCTGCTTCAGAATAATGTGTCTTTCTAGTGAAATCTGTGCTGTGCTTTAGGGCACAAGTATCCAAATAGCTAACTGGTCCAGGATGATAGTTTCTCTTGCCATACAACCAAGCAGAATCTCAGCATTTCTAGAAAGAAATAAAGATTGTGTCTCAAATGCTGTCAGTGAGTGTTGAAAGCGGCAAACCCCAATTTCTCCCTTCTCCTTCCAGAGCAGCTAAGCAATAAATTAGGACTTATCTTTGTTCTGGCAGCTAAACATTGGAGTTTTGGATTACAAATTATCACTGATGCAAACTAGCACTAAAATCAATCACCTGGGTGCCTGTTGAGATAAGATCCCTTGACCTCTTGCCCTGATTTTCTACTACTTCTTAAGAAGATACAGGCATAGAAACATTCAGCTGGCAGGGAAGCTGCTTCTTTCCAGTTAAAAATTATAGCAGTAGGTGCAGAAGGAAAAAGTGCATGAAGGTAGAAGGAATGAGCTCACAGCAAACAAGGCAAATGGACATCTTAAATGATCAAAAGACTATTCAGTTCATTTCCCTCCTCTGCCACCAAGTTTCTCTACAACTTTGAGCAAGTCAATCATGCTCAGATTCACAGGCAAGTAACTCTAGAGTTTGTGCCAGTGCCACTCCAAAGGCAGTCCAGTGCAAGCAAAACCAGAACTGCTTTAAGCCATGACTTATGTTAAACTTCTGACCAACCACTTGACTAAATGTCACCACAATTCATAGGCCAAGGTTTCTCCCAGCTATAGGATGAAATCTCATCTGATACATAATTTAAAACACACTTACCATATGGGACACACAAAAGACAGCAAAAGTAAAGGCAGCTGCTACCCATTTCCAGCAGACAGACCATCCATATAGAAAGCTGGCAGCCCATGTTTCAAGTCCTTTTTCTGTCTGGTGGGATTTGAATTCAGAATTCTCAAATCCTCAGTGAATGACATTGCTGCTATCACTTCCAAAACTGTGGAGGAGGCCTCTGATGAACATTCCATACTGTACAGCATATTTAATCATTCATCAGCTCCCTAAATCTGGTACACAAGATGCTCACTAGGGACATCTGCATCCCGATGCCTACTGAAGTCACTAATTAATTTTGGAAAAAGAATTCAAATTAGAATGACTCAAAAAAGCCTACCTCACTGCTTCATAGCCAAGCATTAAAAGATTGTACCTGTGAGAAAATGAGCATGCGCTGAAAGCCCAAACAAGAGTTTGGAATTTGAGTGTCATGAAAGCTGGGAAAAACACTTCTCATCACTGGACTTGTAGGAAAACTGAGAGGTGGAATGGAAGGTGGGAAAAAAGACAGGGAAGAAGATGTGTATTCTGAAAGTCACTTACAGAGGACATCCAGTGATTCCAACTGCAAAAATGCAGGAACTGATGTAAGCCACAGATCTCTAGGATCTTCTTCCTCCTGATTACCTTAAACAGGTTCTGCCTTAGCTTTCATGGTTATGTCCAACACATGCTCACCTACATCTGCTGTACACACCAGTGGTATCTCTAAAGACGATTTGCCATATATGGGACAAATTACAACAGCAAAGGAATTGGCACAGGTTGAAATTTAGATCTATATTTTGCCTCTATCTCTCTCACATACAAAGAGAGACCCTAACAAGACTTTCAAACATAAGCATAACAATACTCTGAGTTAGTATATAAACCTGGGCTTGGCTTCCTGCCACCACTGAGGTAACAGCTCCTTTCTACTTAAGAAGAGTCTCATGTCAGAGTGTCAGAGTGCTCAATGCTCAAATATCCACAGTGATGAGAGTGAAATGATCCTCTTAAAGCTGAAATTAAAAGCAAAACATTGTTTTTAGCTATCTGTAGTGCAAGCAGCATACCTAATTCAACCTGCATTTTTATAGACTGCCCTGAGATTTAGCCACAGATCCTCTGACAGCTAAGAATCAACTTTACATTGGAGAGTTGGAGAGAGATGGAATTGATGGATGGACTACTAGATGGATAAGGAATTGGCTGAATGGCTGCATACAAAGAGTTGCAGTAAATGTCCTAGTGGAAAAATAGTAATGAGTGGAGTCCCTCAAGGGCCTGTATTCAGACTGGTACTGTTCAGTATCTTCATTAATGATATAGACAGTGGGACTGAGTGCACTTTCAGCAAGTTTGTGGATGACACCAAGCCGAGTGGTGCAGTTGATACACTTGAGGGAGGGGATGCCATCCAGAGGGACTGTGACAGGCTGGAGGATTGGGCCCATGTGAACGCCATCAAATTCAGCAAGGCCAGGTGCAAGGTCCTGCACCTGTGTGGGGCAATCCTCAGTATCAGTACAGACTGGGAGATTAGTGGATTGAGAGCAGCCCTGCAGAGAAGGAGTTGGCAATATTGGTGGATGAAAAATTAGACATAAGCCAGCAATGTGCACTTGCAGCCCAGAAAGCCAAGCATAACCTGGGCTGCATCAAAAGAAGCATGACCAGCATGTCAAGGGAGGGGATTCTTCCCCTCTACTCTGCTCTCTCCTGGAGTACTGCGTCCAGCTCTGGGGTTCCTAGCACAAGAAAGACATGGACCTATTAGAGCCAGTCTAGAAGATGACCATGAAAATGATCAGAGGGCTGGAACACCTCTCCCTTGAAGAAAGGCTGAGGGAGTTGAGGTTGTTCAGCCTGGACAAGAGAAAGCTGTTAGGAGACCTTATTGCAGCCATTCAATATTTAAAGGGGGCTTATAAGAAAGATGGAGAAAGACTTTTTACTAGCACCTGTAGTGACAGGACAAGGGGTAATGGTTTAAACTGAAAGAGAGTAGGTTTAGATAGGATATAAGAATGAAACTTTTTACAATGAGGGTGGTGAGACAGTGGAGCAGGTTGCCCAGAGAAGTTATGGATGCTCCATCATTGGAAGTGTTCAAAGTCAGGTTGGATGGGCCTTTGAGCAACCTGATCTAGTGAAAGATGTCCCTGCCCTTGGCAGGAGGGTCGGACTAGATGGTCTTTGAAGGTCCTTTCCAACCCAAACCATTCTACGTTTCCATGATTCTACATGCCACAAACATTCCCTAAGTGAGGGCACTAGGTTGTAGCTAGAGACACCTTCTTTTTTTTTCCCAAACCTGGTACAAGCTGTGTTAAGTTCTGACATTACCCGCTGAGACTTGGTTAACAGTCATTAGGTGGGGACCAGTATGGAAAAAGACAAACAATGGAATTGTTTAAGTTTTTTGTTGTTGTTGTTGTGGGGGAGGAAATCAACAAAAAACCTAGAAGTCCAGTACAAATATGGAAAAGGAAATGATACAAAACAAAGATTATTTACATCTCTTCCAAAGGAGTCCTAAGAAATATTTTCAGAAGTAAAAACTGTTAGAGAGAGAAGAGTTCTAGTAATAAGGAGTCTGAGAAAATATTACTGCTCCTAACCACTGAGGTAACACGTGGCTTTCCAAAATTCCTTCAGAGCCCCCATATATTTCCTGGAATGAACTAGTTGTGTAATAAAAGATCATTTAACACACATGTTTCTAATTTATAGTGTTCTGTCTGCTTGACAATCCTATTTTATTATTTACAAGAAAACCAAAAATAAAACCAAAAACCACTACACCTATTTCAATTAATATAAATAGCATGAAAACAGTTTTCAAAAACTGTGTCCTTGAAGAACTGATATATGTTACCTGCTTGTGTCGTGGTTTAGCCCCAGCCAGCAACTAAGCACCACGCAGCCACTCGCTCACTTCCCCTACCTGGATGGGATGGGGGAGAGAATTGGAGGAGTTGGTACAAAAATTCACGGATACTATACAAGTCTGAACCCCTCCATAGGAGGAAATGGAGTATTCAGAAAGTTCCTGAAATACAACTCAATAGCAACAAAGTTACTATTAAGCAGGCATCCTTTATTGCAGCGCTGGGCAGCACTGGGGATCGTTCCACCATGAGTGCTCCAATGATTTGCCAAACTTCCAAAGATTATATACTATAAAGTCGTACATATGCACAGGATTTCCGAGAATTCATATACATAAACATGGTATTTCCTGGAACTCATTAACATATGCAATCCGCATGTGTAGTCGTCCTCTTTGGTGGTCTTCGGGGGTCCTCCGGTGGTCTCCGATAGTCCTCCTCACTTGTCCACTGGTACAACTTTGGGCCTCCTTTGTCCATATATGGTCACTGAATTAGCTCATCAGTCCTTTGGCCTTGGAATGTTACAAAACCTTGTTCCTTGAGTGCTCATCTTGGCACAGATGTCCTGAGTCTATGTTATCAGTGCTTTAGTAAGCCTAACGAGCTTAAGGTCTGTTTTATTTGTGTCAGACAAGGAGTCACATTCTTTGAAATATGTGTCCTATTTATCTACTCTGCTTCAGCAAATAATAACTAAAACTATCTGAGTCAGGTATTGTCAGAGGTTTAGCCCTTTCAGAGTAAGAGTGAGAGACACTCCTGGGTTCAGATAAGAACAGTTTAATAATTGAAATAAAGTAAAATAGTAATGATAATAATAATATAATAATGATAATAATAATAACAATATACAAAGTAAGTGATGCACAACGCAATTGCTCACCACCCAACAACCGATACCCAGACAGACAGTTCCCGAGCAGCAATCGCTGCTCCCTGGCCAACCCCCCCCAGTTTATATACTGAGCATGATGTCATATGGTATGGAATAGCCCTTTGGGCAGTTTGGATCAACTATTCTGGCTGTGCCCCCTCCCAGTTTCTTGTGCACCTGGCAGAGCATGGGAAGCTGAAAAGTCCTTGACTAGCATAAGCAGTACTTAGCAACAACTAAAAACATCAGTGTGTTATCAACATTCTTCTCCTACTAAATCCAAAACACAGCACTATGCCTGCTACTAGGAAGAAAATTAACTCTATCCCAGCCAAAACCAGGACAGCTTGTCACTGAATGCAGATTGGCATTGTTGAGTTTACACAGCAGGAATACCTATGATTTTATTTCATCACCAATGCCATTATACAAGAAGGGGCAAACAGGCACACTAGAAAATGTACATGTGAACAGCAAGGAACTAAAAAGGAAAGGGAAAGCATCTCCAGCAAGTTCCAAAGTTGTTGTTCAACAGTATTTGGCAGCCCAGACATCTTTTTCTACAAAAAAATATTTTTCTGCAGAAAAAGGAAAGCTTCTCCTACCTTCATGTTTTCCCATATGAAATTATGTAGCATTTTCTGGGTACCATTTTCCATTTCTGAATCATTTACAATTTTCTGCTACAAGAGGCTTCACCCACAACACTGCAAGGTAAAATATCTCTGCTGAAAATTGTGTAGATAAGTGCACACTAGAACTATTGATGTAAAATTAATTAGGCGGAACCCAGAAAAAAATGAATTAGCACAGTATAGAATGCTAACTTCAGAAATCATTAGCCTTTGATTAGCAACCCCCCTCCCCACCTTTTTTTTTCTTCCACCAAGGCACATGCATATATACCTCTCCCCTGAACTGTGTCCAATCTGGCAGTTTAGCATAAACTGCTGCCAACAACCTGGCCCTGAAGTATTTTTCACTGCATCAGGCAATAAGTGCTCTGGTTTCATTATGTATGCCTCACTAGGCATGCTGGTGACTCTGACATAGCCCCTGACTTGTTTGACTTCTTGTTTGACAATATTTATGCTATGCTTTGCAAGACTTATGTTAGCTGACATCTTTCGAACCTCTGTTTTGTACTTCCAGATTAAATTTGCTGATATCAGGTAACTCAAAAAGTGTAGGAGACTTTTCTCTGAAGATCTCCAATCTCCTTGTAAGAAAATATTTCAGTGCTGCAAAGTCCAGAGTGGACTTACTACATGTACTATTCATCCTAGTCCTTAATGTAGCAGGGCTTCCAGGAATATAGAAGTAGTTTCTCTGAGGCAAACTAAAGTATGTATCTCCATTTGTAAAAACATGAATCCAGGGCAAAGCAGTAAAGAGTAGGAATCTTCATAAGCACTGAATTCCTACTGCTGTGTCTAACACAACTGCAAGTATCTATGACAGATTCACGAACCAGTTTCCCAACTCTCAACCCCACATGCTGCATCCACAAATGCAATTTTTCCTCTTATCTTTCCTATAAAACACATATCCATACAAGAAACAAGTTCTAAATATCCTTCCAGTAAGCCTCTAAATCTGAAACACAAGCCAGTTCTGACCCCATTCAATATTTACTCTCTCCTGAAGATATCAACAAAGAAAACTACACATTGCCACAATGCTGTTGGCTTGTTCTTCTGGAAGCCTGTGTGGCTGACAGCTGAAACAGGCTAGCTTCTTGTTTTATGCAGGGGAATGGAAAATCTGGATACTGAGCTTTGGTCAGGCACCGGTGAACTTCTGCTTCTTTATGTTGAAAGGACTACTTCTTTAAGTTGTGTTGGTGTTGGTCTCTTCTCCCATGTGGTTAGCGATAGGACGGGAGGAAATGGGCTCAGGCTGTGCCAGGGGAGGTTTAGGTTGGATATTAGGAAAAATTTCTTCATGGAAAGGGTTGTCAAGCATTGGAACAGGCTGCCCAGAGAGGTTGGTGGAGTCACCATCCCTGGAAGTGTTGAAAAAACGGGTAGATGTGGCACTTCGGGACATGGTTTAGTCTAGTCTACCCTTGATTGGTTTAGTGTGGACTTGGTAGTGTAGGTGAATGGTTGGACTGGATGATCTTAAAGGTCTTTTCCAACCTAAATGATTCTATGATTCTATGATTCTAAGTTGAAAGAGCCCACAACACAAAACATGATGATTTTGAAGAGGACCAAGTGCTTTGTACTGTGCAGGGTTAACCACCTTCAGGTAAATGCGGAACACACTTCCATAGAGCATCTCTTTGGACAAATGTTAACTCTCACAGCCAGAAGGGGCTCTGCCTTATGAAATCGTAATAAGCTAACTCAGAAAGACTACTGCTATCCAAATGACATCCAAAACAGCATTGGATTCAGGGAGGGACTACTGAACAGGGGAAGAGGAAAATCTGAACAAAGGGGATCAGCAATTTTAAAGACAAGGGTTTATTTGATCAAATGAATTTTGATGAAAGGATATAGCACTGAAAATCGGACACATCTGCTGGAATTTGATTCAGGAGAAAAAGCAGAAGTTCCTACTCCATGGAGGAAATGTATTTTTGTCTACCTCTGAATGAAGTATGGAGTTTTAAATGAGTAATACTTAGGGTATTTCTGAATTTCTCCTCAAGAGAAGTAGTCTAAGCAAAACTTTTTTTTAGGGCAGTAGGGTGACATTAGACAAGTCAAGGAGTTTATTCTAGCTTATAAGCACACAAATTTTTCAGTCTCACACAAGCAGAATTCACACCCTATTCATGGATCTTGAAATGGTCAGGTCCTGCACTCAAAACTCAAACACTGACATGATGCACATTCAGGATCTTTAGGACACCATCACATTTCCAGCAAGTAGATAATTAGTTGTTTTCCTACAAACTCCTAACTCGGAGTCAGTAGAGATGCCTCTAAGTGTGGTTGTGCAGCTTCCTCCCCTCCACAACCCACCCCACCCCCTGCCCGCTCTGAGATCTCAGGATAAGCCCTGTTGTGCTGTTACCTTGGTCATAAGTGCAGTGACTTGGACTTCAGGCACTCTTTGACCACACCTGCTGCCTGAATGTCAGAATGACTCAGCATGAATTGTGGCTAGAATGTAAAATACTGACCAAAGCCAATCATCTCAAGATGCTATAAATAGCGATCCAAAAGGGAGAACTTTTGAGCTCTCTGGGACCACAGCGGGCTGTGTGACCCAGTATCTCCCCCTGAGCTGGGATGCCTCTCAGGGTAGATTTTACGAGGACTCAAAGGCTTGACTTCGCGAGGTTCACCCACCGTCTGTTGATGAATGCCGACACATAAAAGTGAGTAATTCATTAAACTCACGAAAAGGGAAATTTTAATCACAGGTTAACCTCTGTGTGTGTGTGTGTGCAATTTGATTCAGAACTGCTTGTCTGTCTGTGTGTGTGTGTGCACGCGATTTGATTTAGAGCTGTTTGTCGATCTGTCTGTCTATGTGTGTGCAATTTGATTTAAACCCCATCTGTGTGTGTTGAAGGCTAACTCTGAAACTCAGCTAACATCGTATCAGGCCAAGATGTTTTTGTAAGCTGACAAGTAAAGGACACTTAATCATCCCTAATCAGAAGAACAAACATTCAGTATCCTTTAACCAAAGACATCCTGGAGCAACTAGACCCTGAAGAAGAACTGAGAAACTGAGAAAAGGGAACATCCTACCCCAGAAGGCACTGAAAAACTGGACAATTGCTGAAGCACAGTAACTGGGGGAAAGGTAAAAGCGGCAGGGGGAGATTGAGACCACCGACTCAATTTAGGACCAAAAGGATTTGCCCCTCCACCCCCGTAAGGATCACGTGTGCTAATTTACATAGCAAGTGAGGCTAATTAGAATATAGTTGACCAATACTAGATAGGATGGCAATTACTAACCAATCATCGTAAAAAGGATAATTAGTAACTCTGTAATTTTTGTGTATAAATAAGGCACAGAAAGTCCCATTTGGTGTGCTAGCTTTGTGGAATTACTGCCTGGCACCCATCTCTGTGCAGAAATGAGATAAAATCAGTATCTCGACTCAGTGTATGAATTGGATTATTGCACACCACGTAACAAACTCCTTTTGTGAGACAACATGTGTGCAACCCTGTTTCAGGTGACCCTTGTGATTCTTGAATCTTTAGCTAAGTCACTATTTTGATTGTAATAAATTCCATTGAATTGCTCTGTTAAATTGGCTGATGGTTAAGTGCTGTTAAGACCTGTGATCTATCATATTGGTTCAACAAAGCCAAGTAGGAAGTGGTCGAGTCACCATCCCTGGAGGTACTTGAAAGACGTGTAGACATGGCACTTAGGGACATGGTTTAGTGGTGGAGTTGGTAGTGTTAGGTTAACGGTTGGACTTGATGATCTTAAAGGTCTTTTCCAACCTAAACAATTCAATGATTCTATGATTCTACGTGCTGGGTCCTGCAGTTTGGTCACAGCAACCCCATGCAACACTACAGGCTTGGGGAAGAGTGGCTGGAAAGCTGCCTGGCTGAAAAGGACCTGGGGGTGTTGGTCAACAGCAGGCTGAACATGAGCCAGCAGTGTGCCCAGGTGGCCAAGAATGCCAACAGCATCCTGGCTTGTATCAGGAATAGTGTGGCCAGCAGGAGCAGGGAAGTGTTTGTCCCCCTGTACTCAGCACTGGTGAGGCCGCACCTGGAATCCTGTGTCCAGTTTTGGGCCCCTCAATACAAGAAAGACATTGAGGTGCTGGAGCATGTCCAGAGAAGGGCAATGAAGCTGGTGAAGGGTCTGGAGAACAAGTCTTATGAGGAGCCACTGAGGGAACTGGGTTTTTTTAGCCTAGAGAAGAGAAAGCTGAGGGGAGACCTTATTGCTCTCTATGGCTACCTGAAAGGAGGTTGTAGTGAGGTGGGTGTCCATCTCTTCTCCCAAGTAACTAGCACTAGGATGAGAGGAAATGGCCTCAAGTTGCATCAGGGGAGGTTTAGACAGAATATTAGGAAAAATTTCTTCACGGAAAGAGTGATCAAGCATTGGAGCAGGCTGCCCAGAGAGGTGGTGGAGTCACCATCCCTGGAAGAGTTCAAAAAACATGTAGATGTGGCACTTTGTGACATGGTTTAGTGGACATGGTGGTGTTGGGTTGATGATTGAACTGATGATTTTAGAGGTCCTTTCCAACCTTAATGGTTCCTAGTTTTTACTTTCATTATAAATAATCCAGCCACCAAGCCAGGAAACATGAAATTACTACTCTACCCTTAATTGGTTTAGTGGTGGTCTTGGTATTGTTAGGTTAATAGTTGGACTGGATGATCTTAAAGGTCTTTTCCAACCTAAACAATTCTATGATTCTATGATAAAAATATTGATAAATCTTAAATTGCTGCTAAATCAAAGCTGTGTAAAAAATCGTATTCATGACACTAAGGCAAAATAAAACAAATCCCTCTCTACTGTAATACTTGAGTTTTACTTAGAACTGAAAGGGGAAACAAGAACTGTGTTGACAGTATCATGCAGACACATAGTGCTTCTCAGGAGATACCATGGGTAAGCACAAACCCATAGGTTTTTACTCTTTGCATCAAT
The DNA here is from genome assembly GCF_030463565.1 of Pelecanus crispus. Classification (NCBI taxonomy): domain Eukaryota; kingdom Metazoa; phylum Chordata; class Aves; order Pelecaniformes; family Pelecanidae; genus Pelecanus; species Pelecanus crispus. The sequence continues at coordinate 23,667,466 of NC_134646.1, forward strand.
GCCATTGTTTCCAAATACTAGTATTAAAACAGGTTTACACACAACAATTCAGTAGCACTCAGGAAGCATAAAGAGTGCCTGTGTTTTTCTAAGCAATTCTCTTTACACCCATTCCCCTCTGGCTGAATTTGGTTCAGTAAAGCAGCACAATGATACCTAGAAAGAGACCTTCATCAGTCCCAGCAGGATTCATGCACGTTTACACTCCCTCTTCTTTGATGCTGACCCTGTCTATAGGGCTTGTAAAACTGAGTGAGGACTACACCATAATGGATAACAAACCAAAGACCTCAGCACATTTCCTCACCACCAGTTTTTCTGTGAAATGTCCATAAAATGTCCACAAAATGTCCACAAATGTCCACAAAATGTCCATTGAGTTCATGTAGTCTATGATTTTGGGCTCCACCTGTTATGGTGGTAACTCAGGACAGGAGAGGTGGTGTGTTGCATGGAGGTATTGGGCACCAAAACCAGCTCAGATCAGGTCACTACTGCACTTGCACTGCTTCTTGTAAGGCTTGTCTTCCATTGGTTCCTGTGGTTCCTGCTATGGTAATTCTTTAACATGCAACTCAAATCATGGGCTACACCAGTTTAAAGGTATATCCATTACAATCTCCACCCCTGGTCCCTTTGGGCCAGGTTATAGGATTTAACATTGCAAAGAACTCCTCCCCTTGCTCCTATCCTGTCTATCAACAAGGGCTTCCTGCTATAATAATTCCCATAACATGCAACTCAAATCCCAGGTTATAACAATTTAAAGGTATTTCCATTACAATCTCCACCCCTGGCCCCTTTGGACCAGACCATAGGGTTTAATATTGCAATGAACTCCTCTCCTTGCCCCTGCTCTGGCTTGGACTTACCCACAGACTACAGTCCCTTAGGGGTGTACCTGTTCCAAGTGGAGCCTTACCTATAAGCCACGGTCTCTTCAGGGGTATACCTGCTGCGGCATAGACTTATCCACAGCCACAGTTGCTCTGAGGTGCACCTGTTCCAGTGTGGCCTTATCCATGGGCCACAATGCCTTCAGAGATAGACCTGCTCCAGTGTGGCCTTGCCCACAGCCACAGTCCCTTCAGGAGTCATCCTGCTCCAGAATGACCTTACTCATGGCTGCAGTCCCTTCAGGAGTCATCCTGCTCCAGCATGGCCTTACCCATGGCTGCAGTCCCTCCAGGGGTGTACTTGCTCTGTCATGGGCTTATCCATGGCCACACACTTTGAGGTGCTCCAGCATGACCTCATGCACAGCCACTGATGCTTCAAGGTGTGCCTGCTGCAGCATGGACTTATCCTTGGGCCACAATCCCTTCAGAGGTATATGTGGCACAGACATAATCACAGCCACAGACGCGTTGAGGTGTACCTGCTCTGGTGTGGACTTATCCATGGTCACAGTCCCTTCAACTCAAGTTTACAATGGAGTTCCAGCCTCTCCAGTACAGCAGCACAGAAACAGCAGTGATGCCCTGGCCATCTGCCAGCCCAGGTACATCGCCACTGCTGTTATCAAAATGTTCCCAGGCACAGCAGAGTAAGATGATAAGCTGTACAGTACAGCTGTACAGCAAGCAGTGAACGCAAAAAGCAGCCACTAATGAGAAACAGATTCTATTACACAGTAAGGCAAGCAAGCCCCATGGCAAGCAGAGGAGCCTGCCAATGCATAGCTAAACAGCAATAACAGCTATAAATTTCATCTAGCACATTCCAATCAAACCTGCCATTATCTTGAACCCTCCGAACCCCATGTTGTGTGCCAAAAAGGACTATCATGGTTTAATCCCAGCTGGCAACTAAGCACCACATAGCCACTTGCTCACTCTCCTCTCCTCCCAAGCGGGATGGGGGAGAGGATCGGAAGGGTAAAAGTGTGAAACTCATGGGTTGAGATAAAGACAGTTTAACAGGGAAAGCAAAGGCCGCATGCTCAAGGAAAGTAAAACATGGAATTCATTCACTACTTCTCATCAGCAGGCAGGTGTTCAGCCATCTCCAGGAAAACAGGGCTCCACCAGAGGTAATGGTTACTTGGAAAGACAAACACCATAACTCCGAATGCCCCCCCTTTCTTCTTCTTCCCCCAGCTTTTGACTGCTGAGCATGATGTCATATAGTAGGGAATATTCCATTGGTTGGTTGGGGTGAGCTGTCCCAGCTGTGTCCCTCCTGACTTCTTGTGTACCCCCAGCCTACTCATTGGAGGGGCAGTGTGAGAAGCAGAAAAGTCCTTGACTTAGTGTAAGCACTGCTCAGAACAACTAAAACATCCCTATTTTATCAACACTGCTTTCAGCACAAATCCAAAACGTAGCCCCATACTAGCTACTATGAAGTGTCGTGGTTTAGCCCCAGCCAGCAACTAAGTACCACGCAGCCGCTCGCTCACTCCCCCTACCCTGATGGGATGGGGGAGAGAATCGGAGGAGTAAGAGTGAGAAACACTCCTGGGTTGAGATAAGAACAGTTTAATAATTGAAATAAAGTAAAATAGTAATGATAATAATAATATAATTATAATAATAATAACAATACACAAAGCAAGTGATGCACAATGCAATTGCTCACCACCCGCCGACCGATACCCAGACAGTTCCCAAGCAGCGATCACTGCTCCCCGGCCACGCCCCCCAGTTTCTATACTGAGCATGACGTCATATGGTATGGAATAGCCCTTTGGGCAGTTTGGATCAACTATTCTGGCTGTGCCCCCTCCCAGTTTTCTTGTGTACCTGGCAGAGCATGGGAAGCTGAAAAGTCCTTGACTAGCGTAAGCAATACTTAGCAACAACTAAAAACATCAGTGTGTTATCAACATTCTTCTCCTACTAAATCCAAAACACAGCACTATGCCTGCTACTAGGAAGAAAATTAACTCTATCCCAGCCAAAACCAGGACACCCTGTAAACCTGCTCCTTTTATTGGGTTTGCATGACAAGGCTTTGGGGGGGACTACAGGCTTCTGTGGGAAGACACCAGGAGCTGCCCCCATGTTAGACAGAGCCAGTTCCAGCTGGCTCTAATATGGACCCACCGCTGGCCAAAGCCGAGCCCACCAGTGATGGTGGTAGCGCATCTGCGGCAACATATTTAAGAAAGGGTAAAAAATGAGAGGAATGATAAAATGTGAGAAAAAAAGCCCTGCAGACACCAAGGTCAGTGAAGAAGGAGGGGGAGGAGGTGCTCCAGGTGCTGGAGTAGAGATTCCCCTGCAGCCTGTAGTGAAGACCATGGTGAGGCAGGCTGTCCCCCTGCAGCCCATGGAGGTCCACACCCAAAATGTGTAAAAGCTTTTGTAAGTCTAAATCCAGCCTCAGATAAACATGCATCAATGTTTTTTCCCAACAGATGTCTGAAGAAAACACCTGCTTTTCTGCATAATCCATATATTGGATGCTACTACCATACACTTTTGCACCCTGCTTATGACTCACCATGTCTCTTTAGCACTCAAAACCAGTCAGAGACATTTTGGTCATGAACCAAGCCCATGGGGGTGGCAGAGAAACAAACCACCACCTTCTTTATAATAACCTAGCGACAAATACTGATCCAGGCAACAGCAATACAGGTTAAGGTCCCTTCACTCAGTCAAGGGGAAAGTAAGAGATTGTCTCTGTTCATGCTGGTAAAGCTGTGCCCCTGCACAGAACTTGGAAGATGAACTCCAGCCACTAGTCTGGAGCCACGTTCACACTCATGAGACAGTCTTTGTCTTCCATACACAATTTTATTGTGGTCTTCTCTTCCTTAACAAGTTTTATGCAACAAAACTGGTGGTTAGAGAAGATAAATATCTTTTCCAGCTGTCTTCAGTGTCTACTGTGCTAAAGGATAGCTAAGGAAATAGCTTGCCTCAAAGCTCTGTCACACTTAAACATGGGTTAGGCACCATGATGGTCATCCATGCCAACTTGTTTTGCTCTTAGGGACACAGCAGGCAAGCAGAATTTTACTCTCCTGGCTAGACAGATGACTACACAGTTTATATTTCAGCAATAAATGTGAAAGTTTTGGACACCTGGACTAATGAACTAAAAAAGGCAGCACATTTCAGGGCAATTGGAGGAAGCTTCTGGGACACAAGACCATGGGATGAAATTGGGCGTGTAGTGACTTCATCATTTATGTTTCTTAGACAGAGGCTTTGTCATTCCCTTAGAGGTACTCTAAAATGCAGAGAATTACACTGGCATTCAATGAGGGAAATTTCATTTGAAGTCTTCCAGTGTTGCTGCTAATTTCCACAAAAGTCAGAGAAACAGAAGATTGTGTCCTGCCTGGTTTTACCCTTCATTTATCTAAAGCATTCTGAAGTTTAGAAACAACATTTTAATAGTAAAAAAATTAAGCTTACAAAAGAAATATCAGTGATGGGCTGTGTTAAATGGCAGACTTTTATGGAAGCTGGCTTCATGCTCTTTAAGAACTGGGACATAACAGAGTAAAGCAGCCTACAAGAGCTGGCTGTTGCTGACATGCTACCAGGGGACCAAAGATAAATAAATGAATCAGAGGCTGTAATTAGGTGGTTTATGTGCAAAATAGCCCTCTGAGCAAGGTTTAGCACCTGCTGCTGTAGTTGATATAATTTTCCTGGTTTTGTTCACCTTTAAGGTTTGATGAGCATGTAGGAAGGTCAAATAAATTACCATCTCACCTTCACATGAATCTAGCAGAAAAATCTTTTTAAAGGCTTAATTTGGTGGAGAAGGCAGGCTGCAAACTATGGCAGTTATCAGGTGTCAGCCTCACTATCTCATCCCCCATTCCTCTTCAATGCAGTAAAAAGAGCCAGTCCCATGACATAAGGGAGTCCTGTACTGTCTTTCATGTTAATGTACGGAAAGCTCATATTAACTAGCACTTTCTTATTCAGTCATGTGATTTCTAGAGTCATGCCTCGTTTGAGCATTCTGCAGATGCTTAAAAGTAGCCCATTCTTCAAACTCCACAAATTTTTGGCCCTTGCTGACAGCCAGTCATGCAATGACAGTGTCCTAGGCTACCATGTGATTCTGGGCAAATAATGGCAGGCTTCACATCATCTACATAACTCAGTTGGGATATATTTTTTTTTTTTTTAAACACTGAACTATTCCATTTCCAGCACAGGTTTATAACAAAATACTCGTAGGATCTACTGGTCCTGCGATCAGGACAGGATACTCTCATACTTGCTTTGTTCCTTCTTCACAGAGAAGCTCCACAGGTTTTTGGCTTTTCCGGTTGATAGCTGCTTTGAAATCAAAAGCTTTGCAAGAAGATGTTCATATCCCCTTGGGCATTTTAAAGGCAAATGCCACCCTGGTGAAAACCACCAGAAACTTCTGAAAAAGCAGGAGAAACCAAACTTTTCCAAGCCATTTAATTTACTTATTCATGGTAACTTTGAACATTTCAGCTACATTAACTGAGACCAAGAAACTAAGAAGCCAGAAGATAACCAAGACTCTTCTTTAGAAGAGGGAAGGAGCTTTGTAAATCATTGCAAACTGAAAACAGGTGAGAAAATTGCTGTTATCCAGAGCTTTGCTTTTCTTTAATCTTTCTGGTATTTCTACAAGAGCAGAAAGCCTAAGAAGGCAAATCAAGCCTAAAGCTTAGATTTATATGTGCATTCAAGCTACAGCTGAATATCACAAGGTACTCTTAAAAGATCTGAGTCTCTGCTAGAAGTAGTCTGCTTTCTAAGATTTTGACTGCACCTTAACTAACTGGAAAATGGGGTCCTCTCAGGTTTCAATCTGAATGTAGCAGAATATCTGGATGTAGGATATATACACACACACGCGCGTTCTTATTTCATATATATAAAAAAATACATAAAAAATCTAAAGCCTTATGGTTATTAAAAGAAACAAGCTATATAAGCATAACAAAATGTAATGAGTATTCAGTCTAGTTCTAATTCTGCAACAAGTTCTCACCTCTTTCACTTCATTCCATAAGAAAGTTAATCCTAAAGTTATTGTGATTATTTATATTGTAACTAGATATAGCTAAAATATTGACTTCCACAATGTTTGTGTTACAGTTGTTTCTGTTCAAAAAGAACTCCAAATATTTCAATAAAATTTTCTGAGAAAAAAGAACAGTGTAAGTATCGAATTAGTTAAAACTGTGGTCTTGAGAGACCAGTTTGTCACCATAGTTTAAAAAAATATTTAAATGTAATTTGTTTAAAACCAGAAAGAAAGCCCTGATTTGAGCACAGGAGAGGTCTATATGACCTCCAGAAGGTTTCTCTTCCAACCTAAATATTGTGACTGAGGAAGAACATAGAAACTGTATTTCAAGCAAGTTTGCTGGCAAACCTGCTCTGTATTCATTCTTGACCAGCCCTACATTTGAGTTGTTATATTCACAGCTAGGCAAAATAGTCTTTTCTGTAATAGTAAATTTAATAACAATAAGCATTGAGGAAAATCTGATTTTTTTCAAAATTTTTTCAAATATTTTCTTTTTTTTCCAAATTTTCTCATTCACCCAGTATGCTTCACCTGCATCTCAACTGTAGATGCAAGAAAGCAGTAAGCATTATCACTGTTAACTCTTGCTTGTCAAAGCACATCCCACTTGAGACCAGCTGAATATGCCATGTTTTTATAGCCTTATCTTTTAATCTAAGATGAGGAATTTCAAAGTTATATGCAAAGACACAGGCAAAGATGCGCTATGCTTTCAGATACAGAGGAACAGCAGCAGCACACTTCTGTAACAGAGCACCAGCCTACATTACAGGAGTGCTTTAAGGCTTCTGGAGAAAGTGAATTTACAGTTTCTGTGGAAATGAAGTACAAACTCTGAAAAATTAACTCATTCATACAGTGTTGTCTACAGTAGCTGCTCTGGGGAGGCAAAGCCATTCTGCCAGAACCTGACTGCATGTCTGACAGCCTTTAGGTCACTCAGCAGCCAAGCTGCCCATGTTTGGTGAGGGACTAAACTCTCACACTACGCAACTTGCGCATCCAAATACCAACTCTGTGGTCTGCCAGCAGTCATTTATACCACATCTTCTGAGAAGCTTCCAGAGTTATTCCTCCTCATATTTCCTTTCCCAACACACAGCCTAAATTTAGCTCCAGCGCTCTTCCTTCTGGGGCTCTGACTGTGTAGCTACCCCCAGCCATGTTGCCCGATATATGAGATATATGAGGGAAAAAAGGATTTGGGTATGTTATAACCCATAACTAAACATTTTACAGCCTGTGGAGCTCCTAATGGTGTGTTCAGGAATCCTATGGAAAAGCATTAAATACACAAGTCAGCTGTAGAGCAGGTGAAGCGGAAGACTTTTGCGCTAAAATATAATTCTCACCCGAAGGACTCGTTTCATATTTCCTGTAAGGTATCTGCATGAATACCCACATATGCAAACCAATTCTGCAAAGGAAATATAAAACTGACCCTCCACCACAGATGCTTTTTCCTTTGTACTGCCACTGGATGGGATTTCTCCTTAAAACATACCATATTGCCTGAGGTTACAAAAAGGGTCATTAAACGAAGATCTTTTCTGGCTCAAGAATATGTGCCCACAGGGTTGTAGTCAGGTAGGAAAAAACTGCTGGGACACTTCTCCTTTGCATCTTACCCCAACCTGGCCCTAAACAAACATATTTTGCATTACAGTACCTTGGCTAGTTTCTAACTTCTGCAAGACTGAAACAGTAAGGAAAGGCCTGCTCTTCTTTTCAAGGGAGCTGAAGCAGTTCAGCACTAGAAAAACCAGAATCAACTGTTTTCACAAAAAAAAAAAAAAAAAAAAAAAGTCTTCTGAACCTCAGTCAAAACTTGCAGTTTGGTTTCTCTTAATAGTTCTGGACTAAAATGTATAAAGATTTTAATTAAGCTATAAATTTTTTGTTGGAACTAAGCCAATATTGCCACCTCATATTAGATGGATTCCTTAAAATTAGAGATGGGGGTGATGACATTTATGTGTTTCTTCTCCCATATTAACATTTTCTTTGTTGTGAAGCCTTGCCAATCAAGTCTCAGAGAAAGCCAGTAGTTCAGCCCATGCAAAGCATCTAAGATCTGAGCCTCAGATCCCAGGCTAAAGATCCCAGGCCATGACACGTGAATCATTCCTCAGACCAAATTTGGCCCAATTCTCAGATAGAGTCAGTGTGTGTAATAGCTCAAACCAGTAGTTGGTGTGAATTGGTATAGCTCTGTTGACGTAGCCGGTCTAAAATGCAGCTGTCATCGCTGGAGTCTACAGGATTTCTAATCTTCTAGGGGACTGCATTATAACTGTTTTCTGCGTCATTGACTCACAACTATAATTCAGCCAAGCGTATGACTGCAATTTTGACATCCACCCCTTAAAATCCATTATCTCTTTGCAACAGTGTACAAAACACTGAAACATACAAAGTGGGGGGAAAAATCAGCACAGCCCTATAATGATACTAGTCCAAGCATCTATGTTAACTCTGCACTTATGCTTTTCCATTCCCAGTTTGCTCTCAACAGCTATCAATAGCCTGCTGAATACCACAGGGAGTGGGAGGGAAAAGGTGATAAATGCACACAGCTTGCTTTGTAAGTAGGCAATATTGTGGACATACTGCTGGAATAACACTGGGATCAGCAGTCCTCTGCTTATCACTGAAGCTTTTCTTGTATGTTTAAAGCACAAGAACTGATGGCAGTAAGTGTTTCACATATTCTATAACAGCAGTCCATCAATAGCTTTATGTATTTATGTAGCTAGGAAAGAAAAGGTAAAAATGTTTAACAAGTTTTGAAACTTGTTTGTAGCTACACAGGAAATAGGTTGATGAAACAGTTCAGCACTGAAATAAACAAGCTTTGTATAAGAAAACAAAGTATATTTGCACAATTTTAAGGGCAGAAATCCTGTTTTAAAGAAAAATAGACACAGTAGAACCTGAAGTTAGAAGAGGAAAGGATGGCTCCATGCTTATTCTTTTTTGTCTCCAGAGATAGACAGCTGTTAACATTGTTTGACCAAAATGTTAGCAAAAGATCTTGCAAGATAGTTGCCAGATTGGTCAAGTTCAGTATCTTCATTATTCTCCCATGTTCCCCAAATTTCATTCAGAGCCAAGTTTGGTTTTTTTGTAAAACCTAAAACTTTTTTGTTCATGTTGAAACTTTTCTCAGGAAACAGAAGAATTAAAATTTTCCCAGAATAGTATCTTTCAAACTAGCTCAAGGTAAAATATCAAGTACTGCTTCTAGAAGTTCTCCCACCACCCCAGAGCCAGAAAGCCTGCACAGATCAGTTAAATGACTGCGTAGCAACCAACATTTCTAGTTTTAATTTTCTTCTAGAAAAGAAGATAATTGCATCACTTTTTCATTATATCTTTACACTCTCCTGGTATATAATAGCTATGGTGAACTCCAGATTAGTAATTTCCTGGCACTTTATGACCTGTTGGGTAAAGAAATCTCAAGCAAACAGCCCCTACACAGATTTTTATTTGCCAGGAAATATCTGACCCTGGAATCAATTATTGGTTAATTATTCTATAAATGTAAATCCATATAATTAAAGACACTCATTGGGCTGGACCATGCCACCTGTTCTTAGCCAGCTTCTAGGAAGAGATGTCAAAGCACTGAATTTACCTCTTTTCTAGACACCCCATACAGGTTTTGTAGTATTTCAGGTTTTCTACATGCGTATGACCAAGCTGTGAAGATACAGTCCTCTCCTCCCTGCAGTTTTTGTGGTATTTCTGTGCCTCAGGAGGAACAGTCAGTGTTAATTGTAGAGCTGCACCAAAGACTACTTGTGCTTTACGGCCAGATTGCCTCCTTTGTCCTGCCAGAGGAATCAGCCTCAGCTGCCTGCTCCTGTCAGAAAGTGACAGCCTTGAGAAAACTGTGGACACCCCCCCTTCCATTCCAGAAAGAAATCCTACAGACAACCTCAATGTCCTTTCTTCATCTTTTCTTTTAAGCTTCACTTCAGCCATGGCAACCAAAAGCACTTTCCCAGCTACTTTTTTTTTCAACTGCTCACCACTGCCTCTGTGCAGCTGGTACCACCTGCCAACTCCCAGTTTACTTTTTGGGTTTCTGCAAGTCTTAAGTTTGATTAAGTTTATACACTTCATAACACCATAACTCTGATACCTGTGTAAATAGGGAAGACTCCTTCAATAAGACATGAGCTAACAGCCCCTTTGTTGGAATTTAAACAGGTCTGCAGCAAGCAGTGGAAGGTATTAAGAGCCATCAGCACCTGCTGAACAGCCCAGTTTCTGTTACTAAGGGTTGTTCAGTTTAGTGCATTTCAAACTACAGAACAGCAAAAATCCTCTTTTCTGTCCACCATATCCTAAGAGTGGAGGACTAGCACTCAGATGCTGCAGGTCCTGCACATCCTTTTTCAATTCCTCCATTCTAACCTTTTGTCAGGGATACCGGGAAATAGACACCCACCTTTTACAGAAGGAATTTAGTCTCTTGTTATCTGCACACTTCAACACCATCTTAGGTATTGAGGTTTCTCTATTTAGAGGGCATGGTCTTTTAGACCAATACTTTTCTTCTCATTACTAACAGGGGAGCCATTGCCTTTATACTTCTGCCAATCCTCATCCACAGCAAGGACTTCAGTACTTAGCAGTTCTCACCTCCCCCCAGTGCTTTTCCCCATTGTTTTCCTCCAAAGCTTGGTGACAGAAAGAACAGTTTTCTTGTTAGCAGGTCAGTTGCCATGGCAAGAGCTCAACCATATTCCCTCCACCTCACTTCCTTCTTCTTCCTTTGTTTCCTAGACACAAGCCTCTACAGCACCTGGATACATCCTTTTATCTTAGTCTCCCATGCTTACCCTTAGTGTGGCTCCCATGCTCACCCAGCTCTCTGTAATACCTCCTGGGCAAAAGCATCACAATGACCTTTTCCACTGCAATTCTCTCCTTAGCCTTTGGCTCCCCTCTGACACTTACTTTTCACTTTTTTTTCCTTACTTCTCCTTGTCCATTGCTGCTCATTTCTGTCTGACAAAAAACTCATTGTCCTGGTTTCAGCTGGGATAGAGTTAATTTTCTTCCTAGTAGCTGGCATAGTGCTGTGGTTTGGATTTAGTAGGAGAAAAATATGACTAACACACTGATGTTTTAGTTGTTGCTGAGTACTGCTTATGCTAGTCAAGGACTTTTCAGCTTCCCATGCTCTGCCAGGTACACAAGAAACTGTGAGGGAGCACAACCAGAATAGTTGATCCAAACTGACCAAAGGGCTATTCCATACCATATGTCATCATGTTCAGTATATAAGCTGTGGGGAGTTGGCCAGGGGGCAGCGATCGCTGCTCGGGAACTGTCTGGGTATCGGTCGGCGGGTGGTGAGCAATTGCATTGTGCATCACTTGCTTTGTACATTATTACTATTATTATTATTATATTGTTATTATTATCATTACTATTTTACTTTATTTCAATTATTAAACTGTGCTTGTGTCAACCCAGGAGTTTTTCTCACTCTTACTCCTCCAATTCTCTCCCCCATCCCACTGGGGCAGGGGGAGTGAGTGACCGGCTGCGTGCTGCTTAGTTGCTGGCTGGGGCTAAACCATGACAGAGAACTAAGTTAATATCGTAATTTTGTGAGGCATGAATGCTGTCCTAGTGGAATAATATTGTGCCCTGTGGGAGCTGACTTACAGACATGGCAGTTTTCCCTCCCCATCTGAAGCAAACTGGACAGCAGTACATGTCACTTTTTGAATTGAGTCTAAGTTATACTATATTTTCAAAGGCACCTTTTACCCCCTTTATATCCACTGTTAAAATGTTCTTGCTTAAATAACAGATGACACAGTAACTTTAGATATAAATATATTACTTAGCTAATTTAAGCTGTTTATTTTATTCCTTGGATGACTAGACTTAATCTAGACAGATCTAGGTACAACTGGCTAGCAACTGCACCATTTTTTGTATGCAATGGTTGAAGCAAGTTCTGAAGCAAATGCTTCCATATTTCAAAAAGTAGTTTATGGGAAAAATGTCTCTGTATGACCCGTCTTATTGTTTTATTGTTTATTCTTTTGATTTCTTGCCAGGTGATGGGCCATAATTAAATTAATTTCTAGCTTACTGTATGGGAGGGAGAAAGCTTGGGAACCTTGCACATGATTTATTTTTCACAAGCCTGGTAATTAATTCCATGTCTAATGTAAGTATTCTGAAAAAAAAAAAATTAATTCAAATTCTGTTAGACTTTGGGACCAGGTCCTCAGCATCATTCCACTGAAGTCAATGGAGATGTGCAGAAGAACATCAGCAGAGGTCTTGCTATCTGTGACTTGGTTTTCACATAAACTCCCACCTCTGTGACTAGTAACGTATATTGCACAAGGCTTTTTGTCCATTTGATTATTTATAACAATTAAATGGGCGTAAGGGATGAATCCAGTTCTCTCTAAAAAGAAACGTAATTGAACTAGAAGTGTAATGGAACTAGAGTACTTTTATGTTGTTATGAGAGTGGAATGTAGCTCCATTCTGCCATGACCTTTGAATAGTGTTGGTTCAAATCAATTACATGGTGTTACTTAAATTGCTTTCTAGAAAAAAACATGGAGGCAAAGAAAAATGACTCCTGCTCCTTGAAATGCTAGTTTTTGAGACAGCATCCCAGACGTTTGGACAATGTTCATTGGCTATTCCTGTCACATTACTGTCAACTATGTACAAATATATCCTGATACAGAGAGAGACTGTGATGAGGGAGAATGGTGCAAACATCTCTTACAAATATGGTTGCCCAAGGGAGTTAGGCTACCTATACATTTATAGTAGTAGGACTTTTTGTTGCTGACCATTTCTGAATTGTCATGCCTTAAAAGAAAAAAGAAAAAAAAAAAAAAGAAAACCGAGTTTACCATTATGGTCTACTTTCTGCCTTGTCTGTTTATCCATAAGACAAAACAAGCAACATATAATCTGAGAAGTTGTCTAGTTTCATTTAAGGAAATCAGTCACTCAGCACTGCTTTTACTAAGTAGGTCAGAAAATTCCCCAGGGCATCCAATATGCATTTTGTGTAAACATGAGTTGGTAGGCAAATGAACCGAAAAAACGGACACAGCAGATTTAGCATTTACATCATGATCTTTTCTTGGGATTAAAAGGAAACAAGAGAAGCTATAAGTGTCTTACTATTATCTTAGTTAAATATTCCTCTTCCATGCTGTGAAAGGGTGTCTCAGAAATGTTGGACTTTTTAAGCTTAGCTGTAATACAAGTACATTTCTTAAAGCTTTGGCTCTGTTGTACCTCAGCCCCATTGACACTGGCTTTAGATATTAGCAGCTCATGTGAAGGGGGTTTGAGCTCAGCTATCACACCCAAAGCATGAGGACACTGTGTATTTGTCCAGATGCTCCGGGTTGGTAGCATCTGTTCAGGAGATAGGGCATAAATTCACAGGGCATTAAAGCCTTCATACCCCAGCCAGGACTCATCAGTCAAAGCTCTCAGTGTCTCACACATTGTAGAGATACCTCTGGCTAGTAGATGCAGGGTTTCTGGTACTTTCTTCCACAGCTGGGTTTTGCATGGCTAAACTGATTTCCCTTCTTACTCCAGAAGAGGGTAATGGAAAATGATTAGCAAAATCAATAACTAAGATGAATTTCAAACCATGACCCTCCCCTCAAAATGTTTCTTCTGATTTGTAGGGACTTTGGTGGGATCCAGTCTGAGTCCAGCTCTCTTTAGACTCAGGGGCTTGTTTGAGGCTGTGGATTTCACCAGGCAGCAGGACTCCTGTGGGGAAGGGTTTGCAGAGCTAAGCCTAAGTCTTGCTTCTTCTTGAGTTGACTCTATAGCACCAGACTAGCTCCCACTGAACCGAATTCTGAACCCAGTACAATTCAATCCACTTTTTATTATGCTGATTCCTTGGTAATTTACTAAGTAATTTATTTAATAATTAACCTATTTGACTGTCAGTATTTTGGTTGTGTGTCAGTATTTATGTTGTCCTGGTTTCAGCTGGGATAGAGTTAATTTTCTTCCTAGTAGCAGGCATAGTGCTGTGGTTTGGATTTAGTAGGAGAAGAATGTTGATAACACACTGATGTTTTAGTTGTTGCTGAGTACTGCTTATGCTAGTCAGGGACTTTTCAGCTTCCCATGCTCTGCCAGGTGCACAAGAAACTGGGAGGGGGCACAGCCAGAATAGTTGATCCAAACTGACCAAAGGGCTATTCCATACCATATGATGTCATGCTCAGTATATAAACTGGGGGGGGTTCGCTGGGGAGCAGCGATCACTGCTCGGGAACTGTCTGGGTATTGGTCGGCGGGTGGTGAGCAATTGCATTGTGCTATACTTGCTTTGTATATTATTATTATTATTATTATTATTATTATTATTATGTTATTATTATAATTACTATTTTACTTTATTTCAATTATTAAACTGTTCTTATCTCAATCTAGCAGTTTGTTCACTCTTACTCTTCCAATTCTCTCCCCCATCCCACCAGGGTAGGGGGAGTGAGCAAGCGGCTGCGTGGTGCTTAGTTGCTGGCTGGGGCTAAACCACGACAGATGTCTAGATTTTTTATTTGCCTTCACTTTGGTTCTGCTGTATAGTACAAATTCTGAGACCTGCTTGCAGGTTTATCGTATTAGTCAGAGACATTCTCTTTTTTTCCTTGGAAATGGTTTCTTACATGTGAATTTCTGAGTAATAAAAGTTGTTTGGATTATATTTTGGAGTGTGATATATCCTCTCCATAGATTCAACAAGCATCTTCTCTGAAGGTCTTTCAAGTTACACAAAGAAAGGTAGCAGTTCACCCCAAAAAATATCCCCCAGTTTAGGAGATCTGGAGGAAAACCCCTTTTGTTTCTCCATCATTCAGACAGTTTCATATGTGCTAAAGAGCTGAAATGATTCACAAGGAATGCATTTCAAGAAAGGGTCTCTGTTCCTGTTCAGAATAGTGCAAATCGGTTGGGCTTTATGTTAAACTTCTTTAGCCCTGTTGAACCCTACCTTTTGTATTTGAGCAGATGCTTACAAACAAATACATGTTTAATTTACTAACCTGAACTGCAATGGACTTCAGCATAAGAGGATGCCAGACTTGAGATCCAAACTTACATAGGGAATCCCACAATATCAGGAAGATATTAATTAGGCATAGATAACATGGGAACTCTGGTTCCTCTTACAGACTCAGTTAAATATCAAAATAGGAAGGAAAATCAGCTGGTAAAAGCAGCCCCGGTATCTTGTCATTAAGGCATAGGTAGCATTATTGACAGGCTCAATGGCTGGTACAGAGATCTGAGGGAAGGCTACAGAAAATATGGGACAAGCCATGGGCTGCTGGAAGAAGCTTTAAATATTCATCAGGCTGGACCTGGAGGAGGCTGTCACCTTTTATAGTGGGATAATAAACTGGTTATGGGTAGGATGGAAAACAGCGTCCATGACTATGAGGTGAGGGGAGACACATAGGCCTGTAGTGATATGTAATGGTGTCTGCGGTTATGCCAGGAGATTTGGATATTAGCCCTGCAGCCCCTTTCTTACGTGCAAAATAATTTGGTAAGCAGATCTGTGACCTGCCAACTGGCTACATTTCACATGAGGTATCACAGAGCAGGAGTCAGGCCATGCTGCTGAGCTAAGATGTGCACATTTCCAAGCTGCACTCCATGCTCACAGGAGCCCCTCCAGAAAAGGCCGCTGCAGGAGCATCATTCCATGCCCTGCTCCCAAACCACATTGCCCTGACAGTGTGCTCAACTGTGCTCCTGCAACTGGGTGAATCATATATTATGTCTCAGAGGAATATGACTGTATTGCATAGCTAAAATGTATCATTGTATTGTTAAAGCAAAACAGTCTTTAAAGGGAATACGAAGAGGTTATTAGCTTGGCCTCTTTGAAAGATATTTTTGAAAGCAGGTTTGAGTTAATGCCTATGCAAAAGGATAACTGAAGGCTTCTGACTTCCCCTTCCTCTCTTGTAAAAAACTGAGACTACACACAAAAGTCTGAAAACCTCAGATTCTGAAAACTTCTTTTTTCTTGGCTCAGCTCTATTATTCAGATCGAAATGCCAAAAGCAGCACACAAAAAAGCTACCTCAGGCCCAAAGCAGGCTGCAGAAGGCTTTCTTCTCTGCTGCTTAGACTGCTTAGAAACCTACTTGCTCCCTGTAATTCTGCATTTTAACTGTGCCTCTTTCTATGTCCATTTGCTCAGTCTCAGATGAGGTAGGCCCAAAGAAGAGAACCAGGCCCATGATACATGGTGTTAAGTTCCACTTCGCATACAGGGAAGTAACTAAACAAGGAGCAATTTTGCATAGCTAGGTGCCAGCAGACTTTCCAAAGGTCCCAGCACCTAGGATCACACATAATTCAAACAGCTGCTGAGCATTCTGAAATTGTGACCAACTACTTCAGAGCCTAAGTACATGCAAAGTTCTTTGGAACATCCATACCAACAAATTCATTGCACTAAGGTTCATACAGCAATCATTTGTTCCTGAACACATAGTACTTTCATTCCAGTACAGAAAAAGCTGAGATAACACATTTGTAGGTTAATGTCAGGGTTTAGTTAACACCTCTGCAATAAATTAGATTCCAGTTTCTGCTTTTTGCTTGCAACGGATGGTGTACTCTGAAATAGAAGCTTCTTGACTCATTGAAGCAAGATATGGAACTAATATTTATGGACTGCATTGTTGATGTTTGGTATAAAGCAAAAGTATGTCTAGAGAATAGGAACAGGTTTTCTTATGATAATGTGGTAGAAATTATTAAACAAAACATGGATATGTGTATCATTACTATTTTTGGTCTGAACAGATCTGCAGCATTTTGGACTTTACAGGTGTTGGCTACCAGAGCGCAGAATTAATGAAAATATGTTCTTTCTTCGATGTGCTTTGGTTTCTTTACAAAAAATTTATGAAATCCCAATTCTCTTAAAAAAGCAGACAAGCATTTTTCCTGACATAGCCAACATCATTTATTGCCTCAAAGGGTGCTTCTCTTCCAGAGCATCCCAGAGGTGAGCTCCAAATTTTTCCATGGTTGTGTATTATGAGTTCCTGCATTTTCCTCTTGTCTTTGTCCTTTCACAGACAGATAAGGATTTGCAAAACCATACTTGATTGGCTCTACCTGCATTTGGCAGTGACACATGCATGTTGTTTGGTTGAAGAATACAATTCTTCTGCTTTCTGGCTTTATTAAACTCTGTGCTACTTAAGACATACTTCAATAGCAAGTAGTAGCTATATCCAAGCTGTAAGAGTCGAAACTGAACAGTTCGTTAGATTGTCCTCCTCTTTACATTGAAGCAAAAGGGATGCCATGATTGACCAACTTTCAGCTGGTGAAAGTGACAGCCAAGTGTATAATCTTTAACTAAAATCTTCCAGCTCATCAGCTAAAATGCCAGTTGGGGCATGTTAAAGCACTGTGTTTCAACTTTCATATATAGGCAGTTGCTGAGCTCACATTAGACACCTTCAGCACCAAAGAACACAAGCATGTGTAACCCATGTTAAAGGAATGCATAGCTAACTTTAAGCTAAAGATTACTTGAAAGAAGTCACTGGGAGGATGCACTGAGATTCTTCTCCCATTCAAGGCATCAGGAATTTTACTCTTCAGTACAATTAGAACCATATCTTAAAGTAGCATATTTACTACATATTCTATATAAGAAACATGACCAGCATCAAAGTTTTTTGCAGTCTGAAGGCAGTCATGCAAATCCTTCCTACTCTGTACGGAAAAGTAATCTAGCTCTTTTTGCTGACATAGAAATTTCAGTTGTGGTGGTGGGCTTTTGTGACAAGGAAACTAAGCCTAGGATTTTCAAAACATCCATTTCCCATGATTTTCTATAAATTTCTGTATGTTGCTCCTATTTCTCTTTGAAATCCTAGTCTGACTTCATGGACAGTCCAGCTTGACTTTAGCTATATTTAGTCTATATTTAGTTATAGACCACACAACCAGGATGATGAGATAGATGAAGCATTCTATAAGCGGCTGGCAGAAGTCTCGCAATCGCTAGCCCTTGTTCTCGTGGGGGACTTCAACTTGCCGGACATCTGCTGGCAATACAGCACAGCAGAGGGGCAACAGTCTTGGAAGTTCCTAGAGTGTGTGGAGGATAACTTTCTGACGCAGCTGGTAAGCGAGCCTACCAGGGGAGGTGCCTCGCTTGACCTGCTCTTTACCAACAGAGAAGGGCTTGTGGGAAATGTCATGGTCAGAGGTTGTCTTGGGCTTAGCGACCACGATATGATAAAGTTCTCGATTCTGGGCGATGCCAAGTGGAGGGGCAGCAAAACTGTTGCTATGGACTTCCGGAGGGCAGACTTTGGCCTCTTCAGGACACTAGTTGGGAAAGTCTCTTGGGAGGCAGTCCTGAAGGGCAAAGGGGTCCAGGAAGGCTGGGCCTTCTTCAAGAAGGAAGTCTTTAAGGGCGCAGGAGGGGGCTGTCCCTGTGTGCCGTAAGAACAACCGGTGGGGAAAATGACCGGCCTGGCTGAATAGGGAGCTTTTGCGGGGACTCAGGGAAAAAAGGAGAGTCTACCACCTTTGGAAGAAGGGGCAGGCAACTCAGGAGGAGTACAGGGATCTTGTCAGGTCATGCAGGGAGGAAATTAGAAAAGCAAAAGCCCAGCAAGAACTCAAACTGGCCAATGCTGTAAAAGATAATAAAAAATGCTTTTATAAGTACATTAGCAATAAAAGGAGAGCCAAGGAGGATCTCCATCCCTTGCTGGATGTGGGGGGGAACATTGTCACCGAGGACAAGGAAAAGGCTGAGGTACTTAACGCCTTCTTTGCGTGATGATGGAAAAGTTGTGGATGTAATTTACCTGGACATTAGCAAAGCTTTTGACACTGTCTCCCATAATATTCTCCTTGGGAAGCTGGCAGCTCACGGCTTGGACGGGTGTAGTCTTCGCTGGGTAAAAAACTGGTTGGGTGGCTGAGCCCAGAGGGTTGTCGTGAATGGAGTTAAGTCCAGTTGACAGCCGGTCACGAGCGGGGTTCCTCAGGGCTCTGTTTTGGGGACAGTCTTGTTTCATATCTTTATTGATGATCCGGATGAGGGGATTGAGTGCACCCTCAGTAAGTTTGCAGATGACACCAAGTTGGGTGGGGGTGTCGATCTGCTGGAGGGTAGGATGGCCCTGGAGAGGGACCTGGACAGGCTGGATCGATGGGCCGAGGCCAACTGTATGAGGTTCAACAAGGCCAAGTGCCGGGTCCTGCACTTCGGTCACAACAACCCCATGCAACACTACAGGCTTGTGGAAGAGTGGCTGGAAAGCTGCCTGGCTGAAAAGGACCTGGGGGTGTTGGTAGACAGCCGGCTGAACATGAGCCAGCAGTGTGCCCAGGTGGCCAAGGCGGCCAACAGCATCCTGGCTTATATCAGGAATAGTGTAGCCAGCAGAAGCAGGGAGGTCATTGTTCCCCTGTACTTGGTGCTGGTGAGGCCGCACCTGGAATCCTGTGTCCAGTTTGGGCCCCTCAATACAAGAAAGACATTGAGGTGCTGGAGCGTGTTCAGAGAAGAGCAATGAAGCTGGTGAAGGGTCTGGAGCACAGGCCTTATGAGGAGTGGCTGAGGGAATTGGGATTGTTTAGCCTAGAGAAGAGGAGGCTGAGGGGAGACCTTATTGCTCTCTACAACTACCTGAAAGGAGGTTGTAGTGAGGTGGGTGTTGTTCTCTTCTCCCATGTAGTTAGCAATAGGACAAGAGGAAATGGGCTCAAGCTGTGCCAGGGGAGGTTTAGATTGGATATTAGGAAAAATTTCTTCATGGAAAGGGTGGTCAGGCTTTGGAACGCGCTGCCCAGAGAGGTGGTGGAGTCACCATCCCTAGAAGTGTTCAAAAAGTGGGTAGATGTGGCACTTGGGGACATGGTTTAGTCTAGTCTACCCTTGATTAGTCTAGAGTGGACTTGGTAGTGTAGGTGAATGGTTGGACTGGATGATCTTAAAGGTCTTTTCCAACCTAAACGATTCTATGATTCTATGATTATAATTCCGTACCTATTCATAATAAGGGCATATAATTACAAGCAAGCTGGGAAATATACCAACTTTCATTTCCAGCCATGTCTCATCAACCAAACATGATGTGCACAAAGAGCAGAAAGCCATTTTGTAAGTATTTCTATGTATTCGGGGCATTTCTGTGCCTTTCTGGGCTCTTTCCTGGTTACTTCCAGAATGTGGATGCTCACAGATGTAGAATGGGCAACATCATTTCTAGTTTGGTGTCTGTGCTGTGTTTGTCATTCTCTTCCTCAAGCCATCATCAATAATCTTTGTATGCATTGCTTAACCTCAAAAAATATGGCAGATAAGTCAAATGTGCAAAGATATTGAGGCCTTACAAGTTTCATGAAAATAGCTATGGCTTTGGTACTTGCAAGTGGGCTCTGCATCCTATTTAATACTGAGATCACTGACACATACGCATGGATAATCCAGCTTCCTTGTTTAAGGTACTTATTCCTTTAAGAAGAAAGTATAATTATGAGGACCAAGCAAGATGTTTATCCAAGATGAGCTGCCATCCAAATAACTAGATTGTCTGTCTGCAGCATTTATTCATTTTTAGATGAGAGAGCATCTAGTATAGATGTATCTAACATAGATGCATCAAAGCACTAGCATACAACCCAGATCAAACCAAGTTTGTTGTCCTCTTCTCACAGAGGACTCCTGAGGAAGTTCTGGTAAAGTGCAGAACCTCTCTGGGCATCTGGGTTTGAGCTTTTCCTCCCAGAGAAAGAGACAGTCACTGCATCCTTTAGTCCTTCATCTTGTCTGTATCTCTGCATATAGTACAGCCAAAAGTGGAAATCACCACTAGAGACAAGGAAAAGCAGAGATCTAGAAGCTGAGGAGCCAGGAGACATACCAGTTCATCATGTGAAGTAGAGGCACAACTGGTCACCCAGTAAAGCTGACTTGAAGAAGCTAGGGGATTGGAATAGAAAGGTGAAGGTTAGAGCAAAGCACTGAGGCAAGACCTGGAACTGCAACATGGTGCTGAAGATGGCCTTGGTGTAAGAGTCTGAACAGCAGTTAAACCCACACCACGCTTCTCTAAATCCCAGTAGCCATGTGTCATGATTTAGCCCCAGCCAGCAACTAAGCACCATGCAGCCGCTCGCTCACTCCCCCTACCCTGGTGGGATGGGGGAGAGAATTGGAGGAGTAAGAGTGAGAAACACTCCTGGGTTGAGAAAAGAACAGTTTAATAATTGAAATAAAGTAAAATAGTAATGATAATAATAATATAATAATGATAATAATAATAACAATATACAAAGCAAGTGATGCACAATGCAATTGCTCACCACCTGACGACCGATACCCAGACAGACAGTTCCCAAGCCACAATCGCTGCTCCCTGGCCAACTCCCCACCCCCCAGTTTCTATACTGAGTATGACGTCATATGGTATGGAATAGCCCTTTGGGCAGTTTGGATCAACTATTCTGGCTGTGCCCCCTCCCAGTTTTCTTGTGTACCTGGCAGAGCATGGTAAGCTGAAAAGTCCTTGACTAGCATAAGCAGTACTCAGCAACAACTAAAAAAATCAGCGTGTTATCAACATTCTTCTCCTACTAAATCCAAACCACAGCGCTATGCCAGCTACTAGGAAGAAAATTAACTCTATCCCAGCCGAAACCAGGACACCATGCAACCCAGTCTCTGACCTGATTCTCCTTTTAATCACCTCCTGTCCTTGTCAAGATATTTGGCCAGATATGACTGCTTTTGGAAATATTCAGATGAGTGACAAAGAATTCAAACACCCTCAGGTTCAAAAAGGGGAAAAAAATGCATTGAAAATTAATTTTATTCAAGAATTAATACTAAATCAAGAATTAACTACAAATATTTAGTAGTGGGAAAAGAATCAGCTCCTCATAATCAGTGACTTACCAATGGAGGTAAAATTAAAATTTTAAATTCAGGAGAAGTTTGACAGGAGTACAGAACACATGTGACACGTTAAGCTGCCTTGGAGTCTATTTGTTGATCAACATAGCCATTTTACACTTGTATGTCAAACAAGCTGTTCACCCCACATTTTTCCCCACGGCTATCTGATTTGCAAGCTCTGCTTACAGTAGGGGGAGCACAGAGAACTTGAATCACTTCCATGTGGCATCCAAGCTGGCACATCTTGAAAACTTAAGCACTTATGAAAGCTGGTGGCCATCAGAGTATGGCCATATTACTATGAGTTCCCTTATTTTCTGCAAATGAATTATTAATGTATGCAAATTGACCATGACAAAGAAACCAGTAAACCAACCGAACTTCAACCTTCCCATCTCCCCATTTGTAGCGATATAGGGTGATGTCAGGAAATTATATTTCCAGTCTCCAGATGATGCAAATGCATCTAAATACATCTGATCATCTGGGCCAAATCCTAAAGGAGTGGAAGAATGCAAAACCCCTCATGCATGCAGTCTGTTCACTCCTTCTTCTTTCTCTCTCTGTGCCCCCTGGGGCTATCAAAGGCCATTCCAGCAAGGGTGGGAATGGAGATGCTAGTCCTGCACCTCCAGCCCATGTGAGCTCACCCCTGCGTTTGCCTCTAAGGCTTCTTTTACCAATCCAGTTTCCCTCTGGCAACATGGAGGTCTGGCTGTGACCCACTCAGCTGTGATTGCTGCCACTCTTAGTGACACCTCCACCCTTAGGCTTACCATTGCTTGACCTTAAATTTCCTCTTATGCAAATTAGTTAGGCAATCAATTTATTTTTTGGAGGATAATATTCATGCAAGACCCATAGAACCCAACAAGAAAAGTGTAGGAGGATTCAGCCAGAATATGTGTACATGACCACTTTTCATCTGACTGCTCTACTACCAAGACACCATCAACAATTCAAATCTTGTTGCAGATGTTCATCCTTTGACACTGCCAGGCTCCCAGGGGCTTGAGCTAATACCTTTTCATTTCTTCTGTGCGTGTCCGTCTCTCACACTTGCTCCATACATGCTTTTATGGGTACTGGCTTTCCCTCTGCTGCAGAAAATGCAGGTTCCCCCTTTTTTGGGGGTAGAGATTCAGTCCTAGCTACTGTTTGCAATATGCTTTTGAGACACTTGGAGGAAAGCCCATTTAAAAATGCTAAGCATTATTAATTGCATTCTTTGTTATCGTAATATTTCCCCTTCACTTTAAAAAAGGCAGCCACATTTTCCCTCTGAATCAAAAGTTTCCATATTAAATTTATCTATTCTATCTTTAAAAAGTGTCTAACATCCCAGGAAGAAAAGAATAGAAATGTCACAGCATAAAATATAATCTTTTCTTTGTGGAAAATTCTGTCATATTTTATCTGCATACTAAATCTGTATGTGAATGGACAAGTATTCATGGTGAAACCATTAAGCCTTCACATGGGGAAAGGAAACAGAAATAGTTTGAAAAATGAATACAAATGCACATACAATATATGTGGTTTTCCAGCATGATATATGGTATTTTTCTGCTCTGCATTAGTTCAAAATGTGAGCACACTAGGGGCTTAAAGAGTTGGAAGTGTTCAAAAATATTCTGATTGGAACCAGAACTAGATCAGAAAGATGAGCAGGCTTTGATCTACTGTACTGTAACTCCAGCCAAACTCAATGAGTCCTTTGTGTGATCATTTAAAATGCACGTGTAAATCTCTGCTTGCCCAAGGCAGTCCTGAGTAGCCAGAACTGCAGATTCCCTATCTGCTTATCATCTCATCCAGACCAATTCTTTAGCCCTCTTTCACAGAAAAGTGTTATTTTTCTTATCCCAGATCTTCACAGCATTATTTATTGTCTCCCCTCCTTTAAGCTGTAGCCCTGTAGTCATACCAAAGTTGCTATGCAGAAGTAGTATTGAAATATCAGCACCATAACTTATCTAAGAGAATGACATCAGTCTCATCTTGTTCTGAACTTTAAACAAAACCTGTCAAACCTGCCAAAAAATTTAGGTCAGCTCTCCTGTTGCAAAAGCCTTTTCAAAGTATTTATAGTGGTGGGAAGGTGTCCAGGTGGATAAGAATCCCACCTTTTAGTTTCTGTTATACTTGTGTTCATTACTCTGACCAAATGTTCACAGTCCCACTGTTCTGGAATGGCTTAGAAGCAATTTATTTTACCTTAGTGATTTTATTTCACATGTTTGACTATAAAACACACAGGAAGCAATCTACCACCTACTAGGAAAAAACAGTTTAGAGACAGTGATCCTCAACATCTGCAAAAGGTAAGAAATGTGCAGGTTGTCCTCTAAAACATACTGCCAGGTATATGAAATTGAGATTCACTGTGACCTTTTTACAGCTAAAGGTTTTAACTACCTACAGCAATATGCCATCTGATCTAGGTATATATGCCAATTGCTACTGGTGCTTTTGTTAAGATTTTCTAATTATTAATTGCATAGTATTAAAAAAAACCCTACTTTTCTTAAGGTACATTTGAAATCTGACCCTGGAATTAACTTGACCTTCAGTATAAACTATTGAGCTGACTTTTCTGGCTGCCTCTGCTGTGTAAATATTGCAAAGGGCTTGTCTGCTCTTGCCCCATACTTGATGTTGTCCTTTGAGAGATTAGACATGTACATGCGCTTCTTACACTTACTTTTCCTATGGGAAGCAGTACGTCTAGAAGATAAT
Source organism: Pelecanus crispus (assembly GCF_030463565.1). Lineage (NCBI taxonomy): Eukaryota > Metazoa > Chordata > Aves > Pelecaniformes > Pelecanidae > Pelecanus > Pelecanus crispus. Next base: position 23,692,193 of record NC_134646.1, read on the forward strand.
GAACAAGAAATCAAAGCCCCTTAGAGTTTGTTATTCTCAACTCTGCAGCACTGAAAATATTCACTGGAATCCATCATTATTCAGTGATGTTGTGTCAAGTTTAAAAGATCTTTAAGATTCCTGTTTTCTGGACAATATGTGCTCAGAACTTTATGATAATTTTGATCACTTAAAACAGCTAAAGCCAGGTCTGCAAGAATATAGACATCAGACTGTGTATAAATTAAAGAATTACAGGTGCTAAATACAGCAAACTCTTATTTCAGCCTGACCATGAGACAAAGTTTAGTTCTTTACATGTTTTGTCCATTTAGCAGCAGAAAGCAAGTTATGCTTCAAAAGCAGTATTGTTTATGTACATGTTCCTGTTTTCTTGAGGATGGAAGAATTCAAGTACTGGAAGATAACTCCTTTGTTCACAACCATAAGCCTCTTATTTGGCATCCTCTCTTGAAATGTTTTCATGCTTTCTCTCATTGTTGCTCCTTCTCTCAGATTTAATCCTCAGAGCCATGCAATTCACACCTCAGCAGCTGGGGTTTGGGTAGAGCTTTCTCCTGTTCTGAGCAACTGGTTACGCATTAGAGAGCTCATGAAGAGAGATGCTTTCTGTTATTCCTTGGTGGAAAATAGCTCTTACACTTCGCAGCTCCACAAAGTTTGTCTCATCACACTGAGAAGATAGACTACAACCCTTGCACATGAAGAATGAAGAGCAGTGTCAAGGCATGCCTTAAAAGGAGTTTTCTAGGACTTGAGTGCACCAATAAGCTCTAACTGGCCTGAAGAGCCTCACTTGGGACTTCCACACACACTTTTCTCCTGACCTGTGAGCTCCATATAAGTACAGTTCCCGGCTCCTAAGCCTGGTCTGAGCTTTGCTATAGGTGGCTCTATGCCTGCTCTTGCTCTCTACTGAGCATGGCTTGCTCACTGTTCTTTCTGAGTTGTTCTCAGACCTGCCTTTTCACCTTATATTTTTCTGCAGCACCTGTTACTGTCACTGACTCTGCACAGGTACTATAGGATTGTGTCCTTGCCAGTGAGGTAACGACCCCTGCATGTGGGGTATCCTAGCTTTTTTTGCTTAGTGGAGCAAGCAATGATCTCAAATTACAGCTATGAGGTTATCTTTTATCAGTAAATGCCAGCCGCTAATGGCAAAAAGACCTTGCTTTAAGCTAGTGGGTGGGGTTCTTGAAATGTTTCGTATTAGCAGCACTCTAATCATAATGGTGCATAACTTTAGGTCAGCATATTCTCACTGCATCTCTAGGTGAATCATCTGGTCCCTTTCACCAGTTGAAATGGGTAGAAAGCACTTTTAAAACTTCTCTTCAGCGGTAGCTTTACTCATTAGCTGCTCTGCCCTCATGTTTCAGCTTGTAGATGCAAGATTACCTTTGTAGTATTTGTTTCATTGCTTACAAGTAAAACACAAGACTGAGATTTTCAAGTAGGAGAGAAAATGTTTCCCTGTATGGGCTGTCTAGAAAGGAAGCCCTCCACATATCTAGCAAAGCAGTAACTATGCCTTGATGGAGAAAAACTTCAGGAATAACCTGGAAGGTGGTTCTTGTGCTACATATATAATCACTGATATCTTAAGAGTAGCATCTGTTTTGTTCACTCTATTGAAAAGTACTGCGAAATCCAGGACTTAATTCTGCACTTCATTATTTTTATGGCATTAAAAGCCCTTGCTTGATTTGACAGCTGCCACCCTTTCAGTCTCTCACTTGTCTTGTAGCTACAACTATTCTACAAGGCTGTCCCCATGCCTTTTCTGCATTTCCTTGTGATTTTGTTCTGAGCTATCAACAAGGCAATTTTAAAAGGATCTTACTGAATGGTGGTGTCCTTTCAGCTGCAAGAAGGGTCACTGCATGGTGTAAAAGCACATTATAAAGTTATAGGACTTGGTCTGAAAACAGATTAGGGAGGGAAGCAAGGTAATGTAAGTAAAATCATAAAATGAATTTTATGTATCATTAATTCTGATAACTGTTTTTATTACTTTGGAAAATTATTATGGCAGTCTGCTACAAAATACTTAACCTAATTTAAATTTCAGAACAAATTTTTTTGGCAAATCACTGTAAGCGATATTTTTAATCAATGGAGTGGAGCTAATTTAGATTTCAGATGCTTCAGAAATGATGAGTTTGCTAAGATAAGCTTTTTGTATCTTCTTCCTGCTGTACTTTAATGTTGTTACTGGGAGGAGAACTTAAACTGTGACAACTACTCTCACTCTGTATGTACAAAAAAAACCCCCAAAACCCTGAACACAGATTATAGCAATGTTTTTACAGAAAATGCTATATTTATGTAGTGGCAGTGACTGAAGTTCAATAGCTAATTGCTTACCCACCAACTGAGTTGGCAGTAGATTCAGATCATTTAGGGTCTCTCTCTCTCTTGTATCAGGACTGGCTTATGTCCTAAATTGGAGTGAAGCTTAGGAAATGAATGTTTCTCCCCCCATCCTAGAAGTGTCTGTCTTCTCCCATTTTCTACCAGAATTGTTCTGGCCAGCATAAAACAGCAGAAAGCAATAGAGGCAGCCTTAGGTCTTCTGTCTTACTTCTGCACTGATCTTCTAGTAATGAAAATACTCCTCCTGATACAATGTGGCAAGGCCACTTCTCTTTAACACATCATACCCTCATTCATCTATATGTTGCCATTTAACCTGAGACTGTGTTGTATGATGCCAGCACAGTCCTTACAAATGGCTGCAAGACCCTTTGACTTTTTGTATATCACGAAATATGAGGGCATTTCTATAGAATGGTTTTGTCCCAGGAAGGCAGAGTGTTTTCTTATGTTCTCATTACCTATGTGGCATCTAGTAAAAGAGTACCCATTTTATAGGAGCAGGCTATTTTTCTGCATGCTCAGAGAAAGTCTGGAGCTACCATTCTGCTTGTTTTCTCCTCCTTTCAAATAACTGGGATTACTCCTTTTGTCAGTTCTCTGCCTAAATGCCTGGTAATTGTATCTAGGATTCTGCATCCTTGATTTAAATGCTTGTATGTAAACCAAGAGTTCCCATATCCCTAAAGATATTTCTTACTAATACTGCTTTTTAACTTATTTCTTTTGAGTGGGCTCACTCACTCACTTCGAGTCATGCAAATGCAGAGCAAAACATACCTCTCTTTTAAGGCCAGTTGGAAAACTTACAGATACTGGAAGGACATTAACTGTCATTTTTTTATGTTGGGGTTGGGGTTTTTTGTTTGGGTTTTTTTGGTTTTGTGGTTGTTTGGGTTTTGTTTTGTTTTGTTTTTTTATTCAAGGTGAGAACTGCTTTTCCTCTATCCCCTATAGCATGTAAAACATACAGGCCCCCAGTTTTTTGGGGGCTTCTAGATATGATCATAATAAATTCCCTATTACCCCTGAGAGGAAGTTGTTCAGCCTGTAAAAAGAATCTCCTTTTTCCCACATCTCTAAACAAACAGTAACTCTTTTGTATGTTTATAACCAATTCAAGGAGCAAGTTCCTGCCTGCAGTTAAAGCTGAATTGAGGTGTTTGTTTAAAACAGGGTTCAATTTTGCCTGACAGAAAGTCACTTGGTTTATCCAGGATCTATGATGCTGTGAGCCAGAGAGCTCTGCAGCCTACCTATTATAGTTTTAATTTTGTCTGAGGATTTGGAAAAAGAAAAATAAGATTTGGTTTTCTTTTCTGGGGAATATGTGGGGAGGGGGATGAGAGTGCTGCAGTTTTTTCTGCTTATCTCAGGGTATCAAAAGCACATGAGATCAGCCCTCCTTGCCATAGTAAATGAAGATAATTAGTGGAAAGCCTAGTGTGTAATCACTCATGCCAGCAGTTCACAGTCCTTGTAAGGAATGCTCTTCTCTAATACACTGCCTGCCACACATCACCTGTATTATTTCACATCGGTTTCAATCTTGGAGGGCAACATATAAACACCGTACAACATGTTTCATCCAAAATAGATCCATAAAATACATCCCACTTTCATACAACTATTTTTGTCATTGACACTTCTCTGTAGTAAATGCATTCATGAAAAGTGCTTGTGTGTGTGAAAAGAAAAGGAAAAAAAAGGAAAAAAAGAAACAAGTGTTAGACTGAGATAGTTATGGTGTAAACTTCAGGAAAATTATCTCCTATCATACTCAGCCTGTTGTGGTATAATGTAAGGCATTCTGTTAGGTAGGGTTTTCTGCTTGTTAACAAGAGTGCCCAGATTACCCGACACAAACAAATTGTAGGTGAAGTGTCAACTGTAAGAAAGAAATTAAACTCTGCTCTTCACAAAAACTCACTGGCTGCCTCACATTTTGGTTTTGAGTCAATTACTGTATTTTTGATGACGGTCCAAACTTTCAAACCCACCCTTTCAATGAGGTAAGTAATAGTACCTAGCTTCCATAGCATACTTCCACCTTGCAGATATATGTTCCTCCACCTTTTATATTGCTGGACTAGGTTTGGGGCTTTTTTAGGCAACTGTTAACATATGATGAGAAAATTCTTTTTCCTCCACCGTGATTGTCTAGATGTGGGGTCCTTTTTTGCCTCAAAGCTTTTAGAGGTGGAGAGTCCTCAGTCTACTGAGGAAGGACTGGTATCAGCTACACAGCACGCACAGAAACCAGTGAAGGAGAAAGATGGTTCTGGACTCTGAAGTGCCTTCAGATCCTGTGCTGAATGCCCTTGGGAGCAATGTAGAATTCTGCCACCACCTTGCTCTGTTTCTGTCTGTCTTCCACCTAGATGGCTCAAGAAGCCATGAGGGATCACATAGGAATAGTCATTTCATGTCTGAGAGAATTCAAGGGCATAAGAACCATGCACAGTCCTTGTTTCTACAGAGTTATGGTCTTACCCCTTACTGGATTAATCCTGCTCAACAGCTACACATAGGAGCAAGTGGATTTGATGGGTGCCACACTTCTCTTCTGAAGTTTGTTTCAGAACATTATTGCTGTCTTTGCTTTCATTTAGCTAGCTGTTAGAAAACTAAAGCAGTACAGTAGTTATATCAGTGTGAGACCTCTAATTCCCAATAAATAGGAATTTCTTCCTCCCCTGAGACTCAGTGAATCCAAAGGCACTGTGGTCTTCAAACAGCCTGAAGGCTGGATCTGTGTTGAGGTAATTCCACCCTGCCCACTTCCTTTTCTGGGGACAAGTGTAGCCACATGGGAGGAGTGGTGGCAGTAAAGGCATACACCTTACTACACTACTTGAATGATATTCTTTGTTGCCTGTAGGAACTGATCTAAAATTAGACTGTTCAGACAGCAAAGGGGTCCAGGAAGGCTGGGCATTCTTCAAGAAGGAAGTCTTAAGGGCGCAGGAGCAGGCTGTCCCCATATGCTGTAAGACAAACCAGCAGGGAAGACGACCGGCCTGGCTGAACAGGGAGCTTTTGCTGGGACTCAGGGAAAAAAGGAGAGTTGACCACCTTTGGAAGAAGGGGCAGGCAACTCAAGAAGAATACAGAAATCTCGTTAGGTCATGCAGAGAGGAAATTAGAAAGGCAAAAGCCCAGCTAGAACTCAATCTGGCCACTGTTGTAAGAGATAATAAAAATGTTTCTACAAATACAATAACGACAAAAAGAGCCAAGGAGAATCTCCATCCTTTGTTGGATGCGGGGGGGAACATTGTCACCAAGGATGAGGAAAAGGCTGAGGTACTTAATGCTTTCTTTGCCTCTGTCTTTAATAGCCAGACAAGTCATCCCCGGAGTATTCAGCCCCCTGAGCTGGAAGACAGGGACAGGGAGCAGAATGAAACCCCTTAATCCAGGAAGAAGCAGTTAACAACACGTTATGCCACCTGGACACTCACAAGTCTATGGGGCCAGATGAGATCCACATGAGAGACTGAGGGAGCTGGCAGAGGAGCTTGCCAAGCCACTCTCCATCATCTATCAGCAGTCCTGGTTAACAGGGGAGGTCCCTGATGACTGGAGGCTTGCCAATGTAATGCCCATCTACAAGAAGGGCCGGAAGGAGGACCCGGGAAACTACAGGCCTGTCAGCCTGACCTCAGTGCCAGGAAAGATTATGGAGTGGTTCATATTGAGTGAACTCAAAAGGCAAGTGCAGGTCAACCAGGGGATCAGGCCCAGCTAGCATGGGTTCATGAAAGGCAGGTTCTGCTTGACCAACATGATCTCCTCCTATGACCTGGTGATCCGCCTAGTGGATGAAGGAAAGGCTGTGGATGTCATCTACCTGGACTTTAGTAAAGCTTTTGACCCCGACTCCTGCAGCATTCTCCTTGGGAAGCTGGTAGCTCATTGCTTCGACGGGCATATTCTTCACTGGGTAAAAAACTGGTTGGGTGGCTGAGCCCAGAGAGTTGTGGTAAATGGAGTTTAAATCCAGTTGGCAACCGGTCACAAGTGGTGTTCCCCAGGGCTCTGTTTTGGGGCCAGCCTTGTTTAATATCTTTATCAACAACCTGAATGAGGGCATTGAGTGTGTCATCAGTAAGTTTGCAGATGACACCAAGTTGGGTGGGGGTGTCGATCTGCTGGAGGGTAGGATGGCCCTGCAGAGGGATCTGGACAGGCTGGACCGATGGGCTGAGGACGGTTGTATGAGGTTCAACAAGGCCAAGTGCCAGGTGCTGCACTTCGGTCACAACAACCCCATGCAAGGCTACACGCTTGGGGAAGAGTGGCTGGGAAGCTGCCTGGCCGAAAAGGACCTAGGGGTGTTGGCTGACAGCTGGCTGAACATGAGCCAGCAGTGTGCCCAGGTGGCCAAGGCGGCCAACAGCATCCTGGCCTGTATCAGGAATAGTGTAGCCAGCAGAAGCAGGGAAGTGATTGTGCCCCTGTACTTGGCACTGGTGAGGCCGCACCTGGAATACTGTGTCCAGTTTTGGGCCCCTCAATACAAGAAGGATATTGAGGTGCTGGAGCATGTCCAGAGAAGGACAACAAAGCTGGTGAAGGGTCTGGAGAACAAGTCTTATAAGGAGCAGCTGAGGGAACTCGGGTTGTTTAGTCTGGAGAAGAGGAGGCTGAGGGGAGACCTTATAGCTCTCTACAACTACCTGAAAGGAGGTTGTAGTGAGGTGGGTGTTGGTCTCTTCTCCCACGTAGTTAGTGACAGGACGAGAGGAAATGGGCTTAAGCTGCACAAGGGGAGGTTTAGATTGGATATTAGGAAAAATTTCTTTACGGAAAGGGTAGTCAAGCATTGGAGCAGGCTGCCCAGAGAGGTGGTGGAGTCACCATCCCTGGAAGAATTCAGAAAACGGGTAGACGTGGCACTTTGTGACATGGTTTAGCGGGCATGGTGGTGTTGGGTTGATGGTTGGACTGATGATTTTAGAGGTCTTTTCCAACCTTAATGATTCCTAGTTTTTACTTTAATTTAAAAACAATTCAGCCACCAAGCCAGGAAACATGAAATTACTGTTCTACCCTTAACTGGTTTAGTGGTGGACTTGGTAGTGTTAGGTTAATTGTTTGGACTGGATGATCGTAAAGGTCTTTTCCAACCTGAACGATTCTATTATTCTATTATTCTATAATTCTATGATTCTATGATTCTATCTATGATTTAATGCACTGTACTCTTTTCTGAAATGCTGGAAGAACGTTAGGCAAGTTGTTTCACCTCTGTGGTTCTGAGGCACCTCATGCTCTCTGATTTTTTTTAGAGAAATGGGATGCATTTCAGGCCATAGCTAGACTTGACTTCATCCTGTTACAACTAACCTGCAGGAATCCCCTACAGGAATCCCTTTCTTTCTGATGAATTACAGGAGTAGAAGAACATTAAACCATTCATGGATGAAAAACAGGCATTGGAAAATCACACAGAAGTTACTGGTGTTTTTATATCTGCTGGTTCATCACTGAAACCATTCCTAGTGCTACCTGGTCACCTCTGCATCTTAAGTTACTCCATAATGTCTCAGTGTGCCTCTACCCAAAGTAATGAGTTGACAGCATTTGAGATCTCAAGCCACTGACAACTAGTTTTTGGAAAGATGCAAGTGTCTAAACATATTCATCTTTCAGGTAATATGATCTGGCTAGCATAATTTTGTTCCCTTGGTCTTTTTGTCCATACATCTCTATATTCAGGCTCCTGGGTTGGTTTCCTGTCTCAGTGTCACTCTGAATTAAATGTATTCCCTCCCATTAAATCAGTAATGTTTGTATTTGGCATGTGCTGTCATTCTCCTACATGTCTGACGATCATAGTCTTCACTTAGCTTCATTTATCATCCACTCTGGCTTTTACAGATGAGCTCTTCTGCCTTCATCTGCAATAATGTTCATACAGGGTGAGAGTGTATGTAACTGCTGAATGGCAGTTCTTCATTAATGTAAAGCCTGGAGGCTCATGTAAATCCACAAGATTCACAGATTTCACCAAATTTCTGTCACCTTACACCAGATGAAGAACTGGTCCTGAGTTTTTCTTCCTGCCTCTCCCCTACAAGCCTCTGGAAAATCTCTTGTGTGCAAGTCACGAAGAAACACCTAACCTTGTCATGTCTTTAAATTTACATCTGTGCGTCCCAAAACCTAGCTTTTAAACCAGCCTGTTTCAATCAAATTTGACAGAATAAAGGAGTCAAAAATGTTGTGTTTGACAGCTTTCATGAAATTATGGGCTTAGGCAGTCAAGAAAGAATGTCCTAAAACCTGCAGGGGGGAAACACAGTGGTACATTTTCTGCCCTGTTAGATACTTAGAGAATACACCAGTGGTGAGTCCCCCTGGAGACACAAATCTCTGTGAGACTAGGCTTCACTGTTTCTGCAGTCAGAAATCTCAAGGTAAAATTAGGTATTTAAAAATTCAGGCATAGGCCTCTGAAAACATCTCAGTGGCTCTTTGCATTACTTCTGAGCCATTCTAATACCTTGGGAAAAGAGTTGCTTGGTTGTTCTGGAAAATGGAATGCAAGCACTTAAATGTTTACTCACTGAAAGGTGATTAATTAACTTTCTGGGATGTTTTCTGTTTGGTGTAATTTACTGTAATGCATCCATCAGGACAGTTAATTTAGTGACACAAGCACAAGTTGAAGAAATGCCATGTCAGCCAAAGCTAATGTCTTTCCCTGCCTTGTGCTGGAGATAACTACAAAGGGTTTATTGCTAGCTGTTGTGGTCCCCAGTGGCATCATAGTTCATTTAAGGAAGTGGAGGTGCTCATTGACTAACCAATGCTTGTGTGCTGCTGGACCAGTACCTTTTTGGATTAACTATTTTATAAATGCCTCATCCCACTAGGAAACCAGGCAAAAAAGCAGTTTCATCTCCTTGATGCATGCCACAACTTGCCTACATTAGAAGAGGGTAAACTCCGTTCATTCAACTGGTAATCAACAAAGCATGACAGATCTTAAGCTTTTTTTGTTTTGTTTTGTTTTTTGTTTTTGTTTTTGTTTTTTTGAGGTGGTGGTGGGTATACAACAGGACAACATACTGCAAACTCAGGAACCTGCTGCTGCCATGGGTCTTCTAAGAGTTGCAATTCAGTCTGTCAGCTGCAGTGTTTCCACTCATGTTGGCTAGTTCAGCAGAATATACAAGGAGAGAGTGAGGGATCCTTGGGCAAAATACCACCTCAGTAACATCTCTGGAGATTTGCAGTGGGACCTTGAGGCTGAAAGTGAGGACGCACTGTAGTGTGGAGTGTTAGGAGAGCAATTCTCATTCCTTCACTCATGATAGTCCTTGGAAAATCACGTGCTTTTCTGTGTCCCTTGTGCAGCTGAAGGGCTAGGGAGGAGGTCCTGCATAGGATTCCACAACTGGCAGAAGTCATGGCAGGGGAGCAGGTCACGACAGGTCCAGCCCTCAGTGTAATGCAGTATGTCGTTATAGATCCTCAAGGTAGCTGTGAGCTAACCAGAAGAGCTTTGTGGCACAACACAGCCCAGCATCTTCTTGCTACAATCCCAGTGCAACTGCAGTACAGCAGCACTGCCCAAAGTAATTTTCCCTGGTAGGTGGGCTATGGAACATAGAAGAAAGCAGAAATGCAGTGAGCAGTCTAGAGATTGTTGGTTCCAGCACACCTGAGGCATTATATGGAAGAGATTGCAGTGATCTTGCCTTTCCTTGCCTAGACCTGCACAGCTGATTAGTTGCTTTATTTTTATTAGTGTAACAACACCTTTGTACTCTTCACAGACTTTGTCATACTCCCATGTACTGCCATGAGTCAGTTCAGACATTTGACTTAACTCTGTGCTGCATCTGTGCTTCAATTTATGTATCTAGGTGTTATTTACCACACCAGACTCATCCAGTTTCTATTTTACTTTGGTTCCATCTTCCACCTATTGGCAATCTCCATTACTTTGCTTCTTCAACACCCTATTAATATTATTTTTCCAGAAAATAATTTTGCCTTCTGCCAATTTTTTTTTCATTGTTGAGAGGAAATATAATTTGTCCCTAAAGCCATAATCTTAAATTAATGAAAGTACTGTGGATATGAACTGGCTTCCTGGACAGTGCATTTTAACCTTTGGTTCCTACATTTTCTGAGGGATTTTGTGGAATGATGAACCGGAAAACATAAATAGGACAAAAGTTGGAGTGTCATCACATTGCTTTGTTTATTGATAAAACTTGGCAAGGCAGACACTAAACATTATAAACCAATTCAGATTTTGGAAGTGTTTCATCTTTTTGGACAATTCCATTTCTTTTTTGCTTAGTTCAAGTGCAACATTTTCAGAGAGAGGATTGCAGACTAAAACGCTAAAGAGCTGTGTAACCTCTCTGAGTGGAGACAGCTAGCAGCGGAGGCCTTCAGATGTTTTCCATTGCCTCTCTTTTCTGAGGAAATTATGATAGTAGCATCTCAGTTCTCCAGGATTCTCACCTTACTGCATGCCGTGACAAGACCTCCCTCCTCTCTAAGCAATGTCTTTTAAATGGATCTGAAAATCACCCACAGTGACAGCTCCTTTATTGCTTTTAAAGAGTATGAAAATACATATCCTTAGAATATAGTTGTCCTGGGGTGGTTTGAATAATGTACTTCTACTTTACAAATGATTTCCAGATAATGTACCACAGGGGAAACCCTTTACACCCTTGAAGGCATACCCCTTGCATGCTGTATATCAGCCCTGAGACACATATTTTTTAACAGTATCCCTTGTGTTTAAACTTTCTTCCTTGCACACACAATTTCCTTATTACACACTTTTATGGGCAGTGCATCTGTGGTGTCCATTACGTAGATTAGTGTTTACTATCTCTCTTAATGTGTTTCTGTTGCAAATATGTTTTTTTTTTTTACACGGCTTGGGTTAGCAGCAATTTAAGATTTATTAATATTTTTGAGATAGATCACAGTATTAGGTTGTATAATTCCTAACAACACTTAAGCATCAGCCAATATGAAACAGCAATTTGATGGAATTTGTTATAATCAAGACAGTGACTTAGTTAAAAATTCGAGAATGGCAAGGTTCACTCTATTACTTACAGGGAAGAAGTACACAAAGGAGAATTCAGCTACACAGAGGGATCACGGGTGCAGGGGATAAGGGCGACCCTCCCATTGAGTCACGAGATTCAGAATAGACCCCCTTGCTTTCTAAACTCCTTTCAGAGAGGAGTCTAGATGTGGCTAGGTCCAATCTTAGCCTCAGACTTGGTCAACGGCTTATGTGAGTAGGGATAGTATATATGAATATATATGTAGTCAAATTGCATGCACACACATGCACACACCAAGGTTAACCTGTGATCAAAATTTCCCTTTTCATGAGTTTCATGAATTACTCAATTTTATGTGCTGGCATTTATCAACGGATGGTCAGTGAACCTCACAAAGTCAGTTCTTTGAGTCCTCGCGAAATCAGTCAATGCACAGTTCTTCAATCCTCGTGAAATCTACAGACAATCCTTTAATCCTCGTGAAATCTATGGGAAATTCTTCATTCCTCGTGAAATCTATGGATGATTATTCATCCCTCACAAAATCTATGGACGATTCTTCAATCCTCGTGAAATCTACCGTGAGAGGCATCTCAGGTCAGGGGGAGATACTGGGTCACACAGTCTGCTGTGGACCTGGAGAGCTCAAAGAAGTCTTCCCTCTTGGATCGCTATTTATAGGATCTCAAGATGATTGGCTTTGGTCAGTAATTTACATTCTGGCCACAATTTGTGCTGAGTTGTTCTGATGTACCATTCAGGCAGCAGATAGCCCAGGTGTGGACAGAGATTGCCTGACACTCAAGTCGTTATGACCAAGATAACAGCACAATAGGGCTTTTCCTGGGATCTCAGAGTGGCCCGGGGGGTGGGGGGGTGGGGGGTGGCTGTACCACCACAGTTTCATTTAGAGTACAGCTTTATAAAACATCTCCTTTTTTCTCTCCCCTCTCTTACTATTAAATACTGCTGTTTGGCCTTTGCTCATGTATACATCAGGATTCTGCATTTTTTTAGACAAAGCTTTCTTCCAGTTGTAGTGACCTGCTCTTTTTCGATGCATTTTTTTTCCAGTACTGTAAGTCGGTTCTTGCAAGAGTTGGTTGAAAGGATAGGTAAGAATGCAACTAAATGCAACCTGGGACGACACAGTGAAATATCAGGCCTGTTGTACTATGTTAGAAATAATTTTCAGGACTTAAGATCAAAATTACTTACAACCCTAGTGTAAAGAACCTGAAAATGTGAATTGCAGCACAAAAATCTCCCTGTGTTTGGACTGAGGTTCCCTCTCACCAAGTGCTGCTGTCTATGTATTAGTAGCCCAGTAATCTGGTCGGCTGACAGACCAATTATGTGATCACATTTACCTAAAGAAAGTAATGGTTTGCATCTGGCTCCTCCTTGTGACATGAGAAGGAGATCTGAGTTCCCTTACTGCCATTAGAGCTCTAACATAAGTGCAAGGGTGGACTGTGGGTTATTATACCTGGGAGAAGAATAGATTAATAGTTCACACAGTATTTCCTGAGCCTTTACAGTTAAGCTAAATAGCACACTTGGTCCTATCTGGATAGGGCTTGAATTGCTACCCTGAACATAATGGTGGCTCAGGACCTGCTGAAGATGCTGTTGGACGTTCAGTGTCACAGTGGCAATCTCTACTATGTTGCTGGGGCCAAAGCTGATGCTGAGTCTTGGTCAGAGCCTACAGTCACATCAAGCACTTCAGTTACCAAGGAATGGCAGGGTGGTTTTCATGGAATTACTGGCATACCTAATAAAATACTGGCATAGCTAATAAAAGATGCGTACAAAGAACTTGAGTTGCTAGGCATTTGCATATTTGACATATTTGGAGAGAAAAGATCCTTTAATACTTAAGTAATTATTCATGTTTTGTAACTGAGGCTGAGAATGTACTCTAAATTATTTCACAGATGCATTACCTTTTACTATTTTGTCTAAATTGACTTCTTTTTAAATAAAGAATGGCACATACCAGAGAAAGTAGTACAGATGTCGCTGGCCTAACCTAACCATGAGCATGAAGTTCTTTCAGAATAACTGTCTGTGTGGAAATTTTAAGATATGAATGCTTGTCTTCTGTCTGGTTGGAATCAATTTGCTTAGAACAGGTAGATTTTTCTAGAAACAGGTGGACAGGGAATGCCTCTCTCTGCTCAGCTTTAGTCCTGTGCTGTCTTCCTGCCCCACCACATTATCTTACCCTCCGGTAGGGCATGCATTCTTGTCTTGCATGTCATGGTGCAGTGGTTTTTTTTCCTCCAGCACTGTTAAGAAAGACCTTACCGTGGGGTATGCCATTTCTTGGGCTGGAAATTTTAAAAATGCCAGGAGATGCTTTCACTTGCAGCAACTTCAGAGTCAGCCTTAAACATCAAAAAATAGAACATCTTATTCCACTGTTAAATCTTTCCTGAATGGCTCAAAAACCAGTCTGTTCTTTGGCATAAGGTAACTCAGGATATTGCTATATTTTGGCAGCAACTGTGAAAATTCAAAGCCAAAGTATTTTCTACAGAGATGTAAAGAACCAACATTTTGTGGCAACTTTTCTCCCAGTTAGTGGTGTGGACACCAAAAAGGGTATAACAGATGAAACACCCAACTACCTATCTGTAGTCAGAACACTTATGTGAGGACTGGACATGGAATACATAAAAACAGTCTGCAACAATATTGTGTGTCTGACAGACTGAACCCATCACTAAAACTTGTGCTGCACATATTTCCTAGTAACACAGGAACAGAGTGGGCTAGGGGCTGCCACTTTTACCATTTATCCAAAGGAAGTATTTCATCCCCAACTTGTTTTCCTTTGTTTGGAAGACTAGAAAGTGCAGGATTAACTTCGTATTATAGGAGAACCCTGCGAAGATGAGGTCAAACACACCTCTGCCATCCCACATAAGCAAGAAGGTACATGAACGGTGACTAAAGGAGAAAAGCCGTCTTCTGTTAAGCATTAGTCTCATTAAAGGACTGTGTGTAGGCCTGGTCTATTATGTATAAATTTTGATATAAAACTGGAAGGTATGTCCTGTAATATATATGCTAGTGGAAGAAGAAAATGGCTGGTGCCATTGCACCACCGAAGACTTTTCCAGATGCTGCTTCTGTAGTAGTAGAAATGGAAGCAGTCTAACTAATTTTGTCATTGCCTCTTGCAAAGGAAGGAGGAGAAATATTAAGACCTTTAATTCTTTCCTTTAGTTTTTCAGTCAGACTGAGGTTTTAGAGTGTTCCCATCTTTGCAGCAAGGTGATCTTTCCATGGGAAAGTTTTCCATTGGAAAATTTTATGATCAGCTCTATTGCCTATCCACCCTAGCTTCTCTAGCACCATTATAAGTGAGGTTGAGAGTTTCTTCCAAATGGGAAGACATAAAAATCTTGTCATTTTCAGCAGTCTTAGTTTTGGGTTTACTAGATTCTCAGCAGTTTATCAGCTAGCAAACTTTTAAAAATAATCTCTGAGATAGAGACCAAAAGATCTGAAGTTGTAATGTACACAATGATTAGGCTGACAGAAGTTATGTAGCAGGGAAAATAATTCAGCAATTAACCAGGACATAGCTAATACTAAGAAAAATATTCTTATGCAAACTGAAATCTTAGTATTTTCCCGTTGAAGTTTTCCCCACATTGTCATTTTCGGGAAAATGTTCCTATCAAAATTAAGTAATTTTATAGTACTAGTTCTCATTCCTTAAGTAGGACTTTAAGTATTCCTTAATACTGCAATTTTTGGGTTTTGAAGAACTGGACATTTCAGTTCTATGTCAGAAGAGAAAGTCAAGGTAATAACTATCTACATGGAATGAAATTTTAAAGATAACAACAGAAAAGTTTATATAGAAATCTAACATCACACTGTAAAACAATATTTTGAAACGTCTACACAAAACAGGATTTTATGCTTCAGGTCTCTTTAATGGAGAATAAAAATGTTATTGGCTTTCCACATAATTATTCACATAAACAGCCCCACTTTCATACTCAAAGTTGCAGCTAGTCTTAGGCCTGAATTCATCCACTGCATTTATGCACCAAGTTGAGATATTGAAGCCAGTCATTCAAGGCTCATTCTATCAGTGGAAAGAGATGGGCACATAAAGACCGTTCATATATTCGTTTTCATTTTCCTTCTGTATATGCCAAACCCTCTCAAGGGAGTTTATAGGGAATTAAGGACAGGTATGTTTTATGAGCTGCCTAGGGCTATATCAGATAAGTCTGGGCCTTGTGCACCTCCTTGGTCTTGGATTAGGTTTTTCAGGAGACCTTTCACATGAGTACCTGGTTCCTACTAAGTTTGTTTACTTCTGTTCTCAACCTCAGGCTTTTGCCTGGGCAGAATTTCAGTAAACAACCTAATGGATGAAGTAATGCCCTTTCTGTTTCAGGTTAAGTCAAGACGCTTTAGTCCACAGCTTCCAAGCAGAGTCCCATCCAGTTGCTAGACTGGAGAGTGTTGAGAAGGGTATAAAGCAGTCCCTCTTTATCTCAGAGCTGTCATTAAATTTTGGCTTCCACATGTTTAAGACTGTCCAAACAGCCTTAAAGCAGAACCTGACAGCATGGAGAAAAGGCCAATGCAAGAAGCTCTCCTGGCTGAGGAAGGAGGGTTGCATCCCTCTGTGTAGACATGCTTTCATGCTCCTTGCCTTTGAATGAAACCAGTAAGGGTAACAGCCTGACCACCAACTTCACTGCAGATTATTTGCTTGTTTAGTGACATTAAGGTTCAGCTGGCACCTGCTGTGTGAGCAACCAAGGTTTCTAATGCCCATCTGCTATTCAACTATTTTATTTAATAACAGCTGATGCCAAGCTCTAGTTCAACTCTGGCATACTCAGCCTTTGAGCACAGGGGGTTTCAGATAAAGAAAAGAATCGAAATTGGGACTGGTTGATAAAAAGAGATACAGTGAATCAACAGCCTCCTCATACAGTGAGCAAAAGGCAAACCACAATTTGCTGCAGATTGCAGGTGGGCTAGAATCCAGTGACCTGTGCCAACTGATAACTGCAGAGATTTGGAGCCAGCTTGTGCTTTATTCCTTTTTGGATGCAGTGAATGCTTCATAGAGTCTGAAAAATATTCCATGAGAAGGCAATTCAGCTAACATATCACTTTGTAATTAATGACTCTCACTTGTTTTTTCCTCTTAAATGGACACATTTGCATGCAGACAGTATCTTTCTTTATGTGAGCCCTTCTGTTCCTACTGATCCCTCAGCTGAAGTCATAACCCTTTGTTTGTGACATCAACATGGGTTGCTGTGTAGGTGATTATGATGTTAAGGACAGCACATTATGACTTCAGGTGAGGAATGAACAACAGGAGCAGACAAAATTGTAACTCGCAAATATACTGCTTGCATGCAAATACCCCCATTGTCATAACACAAATGTTACAGTGAAAGATTTGCAGAATACAGAACATGCAGACAGAGAATAATAGTAAGCAGAGTGGCTCCCCAAATTTCTCCAGGAACCACAGGCCATTTAAAAAAAAAAAAAAAGGTGAATGTGCGTGATTTCTTTGTGAGCATGAGTTGCTAGGGTTTTTCTTCTCTGAGGAAATATCCCTTCTGTCCAACCTTTATAATTTCTAGTGCTTTACCAATTTTACATTTTCCACTTCTTAACTGTGTGCTTCAGTTAGCGGGAAGTTCTGTTCAAACACAGCCTGGCTGTTCGAAGTCTGTGTTATACATCAGAGTTCTTCCTCAGAAATGAAACTTCAGAAACTAAGCCAAACGGATGCATATCAGTGTGTTGGGTGTTTGGGCATTCTTGCACACAGAAGGTTCAGGAAGTGCAGGAGAGCTGTCAAAATTATTTCAGATGTGTGCCTTTTAAAATGCATCACGGTTTTTCTGCAACTGTGATGTACCGGTTAACTATCATACACCATCTTGATAATCATGTAACACAAATGGACCTCTGACGTTTACTTACTTTACTTAGCTGTCATATATTTTTGTTTTTTCCCAACACTTTCTTGCTCTTAGTAATAATATTTAGTAGAAATAATTGTGACTAGAAAGATCAAGGCTTCACTTCACTAGATATGGACAAGAGAATAAATTATTCATTGCCTTAAATAGTATTTTAATAAGAATTTACTACAAAAATATCAGGTTGAGGTATTCATCATGCCATTCCTACTGTTGTAAATGGGAATTGTGTTTAAAACCCTAGTTTGTTCATCAAGGATGAGGGTAAATTAAATCTCTTTAGCATATGTGCTGTATCTACATTTGTATTGCAGCAGCCTATTGACTGATTTCTTATTACCTGTATTGATTCCTTACTACTTCCTCTTTTGTTTGCCAGTGTTGCCTAGGAGACATTCCTGATTTTGTTACAATAAAAACAGTTCTCAAAGTGAAAAGAAAGTTGAAAGGCTTCAGAACCACACTTTTTATCACTGATTAGAGATGGGTAGAATTCAAATACTGTTCTATTCCTCAACCTTGGGTCAAAGTCTCTCTTAAACCTACACAGCTGGAAAATCCTGCTGCTGGGGAAGTCATCAGAAATAGGGTCTGTTCCCCTTCCACTGGTGGAACAGCAAACACTTTTCTCTCCTCATGTTATTTGGGAAGTGTGGTGGTGCATCCCCTGCATTCGTGACAGAAAGCTTGCAAAATATTCACAACCAAAGTGAAAAAAATGGAAAAGTCATCAGCTCTCAGGTATACTTATGATCCCAAATATTGATTGGTGTACAAATACTTTTATCTTTAACCTGTCCCCTATTTCAGATGAGCTGAATGTGTTCTCTGGCTTTGCACATAGTGAAGTGATTCTCTTTTTGCAGCAGTACTCTTGCTGAGTTTTGCTTTGCCATTCTAGGTTTGCTTACACCAGGAACTCTCCCCTGATTCCTAGAGGCTATCCTTAGACAAACAAGGAATAATGCAGAGACCATTTTCTGGTAAGCCCAGTCATGATTTGTAATCTCAATACTGCTCCACACACTGCAAGACCAAGCCTCAGTGGTGTGCTAGAATGCCTTTAGCTTCCTACAGTCTCCTCTCACTAATGTAGACTTTTTATCTAGCATGGTCAGAAGTGTTTTATCTAGCACAGTCAGTTTCCTCCCTTTTTGGAGGAAAATGCATAACACCTTGGATTCCTTTATCCATGAAGCCTCCAGTATTAATATAACTGGACCTGTGATACAAAGAATGCTGTTGCTTCCTCCTGCTTTTAAGATATCTCTTAATCTCCTCATCCACAGGTCAGAACCCCTTGATGTGTACCAGCAATCTCCTGGGAAGTAGGACCTTATGGGAAATGTAGTTCAGATGAGGAGCCCAGGTCACCAAAAGAAACAGGGACCATTAGGTGTACCACAACAGCATTTCAGAATCAGCTGAGGTACAGTTACACACCACAACATATATTTATTTGAAGATGTATTTGTGATTATATAGAGAATATTCATTACGAAGGGTCAGTGACTTTCTATACTCTAGCTATAAAACTATCACTAAAACCTGATTTGCAAATTACCTACTAGCAGGATTGGACATAGGGCAAAAATATTTGCATTTGAAATATATTCAGAGGTGATTAGCTGGTACTTTCTTTAGCTATGTAGTATTCTCTGCTTGTATACAGATTCACCAGCCATAGATGACAAGGATTAGTATATGTGGATGTATTGCATCAGTGGCGTTAGACCTCTTCATGGGTCAGCTCAAACTAGTTTCTGAACTGACTAGTATCTACTTTTTTCCTTTAACAGGGGAGAGGTAGGGGGAGAATGGGATGGTTATGACAATGCTAGTTATTTTTTAGTTGGAAAGCAAAGGAAGATGGCTACTGAGACTGAAAGGAAAACTTCTTCCAGCTTGACTGAGCTGGGAATGCTAAGCTCATAATGGAGACAGGACTTATTTAATGAATAGCAATATTCTTTCTAAATAAAGGACCTGATTCACTGTTATTTCTGGCTCTGGATAACTCCACTAGTTTCTGAGGCCCTTTGAATTGTGCAATAGAGAAAAGAATGAGCAACTTTCAACTTAAACAAAGTAGAACTCCCATTCAGCTATACTTTGGCTGTTGTTATATGCCTATTAAGTCACACTGAAGGGGGTGAAAACCTTTGCAAAGATTTCCTGGGAGAATCTTGCACCTCTTGTTCTCTGCTGGAGAGAAAACATTCTTCCTCTAAAAGAAGTGAAGATATCCACAGGCTAAGTGAGAGAGTCCTGTCGGATGCAAACAAAGCCAAGACTTACTCCAAGAGCTGCTGGAGGATTAATGTTTTTTTCAAATTGGATCAGTTATTTCAGTGTCTAAACACAGACATTTGAAGTATACCTCTTGGCTTTTCTTTTGGCCTCCTATGGCTAAACAGACAAACAAGCCTAAGCAAGCAGAGCTGTGGGATAATTGGACAGCTTTAAAAGCTGGTCTTGAAACTTCCAGATATAACCTACTCAGTGCACCAATGCTGAATATTGGAGGCCTTTTGGGCTGCTTCAAAAACTGATGAGATCAATTTTCTTTTATTGTTACTTTGTATTTCCCCCCAAGACTTTAACTTTGTCTCCTGATTTTAGTTAGGGTCAGCCAGGTCTATAAATCTGGACAGCTTGGCAAAAACTGGAAGACAAAGGTATGGCATGCTGTACAGTGTGAATGAATAGGCTGGACATTTCAAATCTGTCCACCAGGTTTAGATGCTCAGTTCCTATGAAAACTAACAACAACTGGACTGCCAGCTCCTCTAGACAACTTCAGAGATTGCAGCCATAGTACAAAGGGAGGTAACCAGGGATGGTGGCCAAGGGATTTAGAAGCAGGACAAATCCTTCTCTGCTGCATAAGTCATAGGAGCAGAGCAACCAGTGTGCAACAAAATGGGCATTTATCCAGGGGAGCAAGGATGGGTTGTCTTCTGCAGTTACCAAGTGGACAAAGGGCCTAGCAGAGGGATTTTTTCCCAGAGAACAGATGGAGCCCTTTAGGCAAGAAACAGGAAAGCAGGTAAGTTAAGCAGAGCTGTTTTGTGTCAGCTTCCATGGCACTCAGGGGCAATAGGCACTAGAAGCAATTAACACAAAATAATTGCAACTGGTAAGGCAGAGGCAGGTGTCAGACTCCCCATGAGGCCGTGCAAGACTTGCCCCAGGGAGGCCATTTTGAACCTCATTACAGCCCAGCCCTGGCACGGTACTTAGATGCTTTCAGGTAACACTAGGTTTGCCACTTGGTGAACAAAGAAAAAGCCCAGAGAGTAATTTGTGTTGCGAATAAGTGTATTTCCATCCCTTCTAGTTATTTCTGTGATATCAGGCTCTGGCTGAAGAATACTTTTGTTTGAACCAGATACCTGTATGCCAAGATAGGCATGTGGAATGAGAGCTTAAGAGCTTTAGAAAACAATTGAGGAAAAAACAGACAAAATGTTCTTCCATCTTCAGAACAAAGATCACTGAGCTGTTGTCAATACCAATATATTCAAATACTTTTAGCCTTTAATCTAGTTGTGCACAAACTGTGTTTTGCATTTTGTTAGTGACTATCTGACAGCCACTTTATTGGAAATGCATTTGAGCTTGCCAAATCATGAGCTGGATTCTCAAAAGTTCACAAAACAAGGCAGCCTTTTTTCTTGAATTGCTCAATGTTATCAAGCTATTGCTGAGAAAGAGATCCCTACGTAAGAGAGATCCCGGTTTTGTTAAAATTGTTATGTTATCAGGCCCTAGCACTGATCATAAGAGGAAAGTTCTCCTCCATGATGAATCGTAGGTGCATGTGGAAAGAACTGCTATGTTTTGCAGTTAAAGAGACACTTAATAAAAATAAAAAAAAAATGCATGTAAAAGAGTTCTGAAAAGTTTAGAAATATGATTTTTAGAATTAAATGGAGCCTGGGCTCCAAGTACAATGCTTGCTTACTTAGAGAGTTCATTTGTTCCCATGGCATCTAGTTTCCTGCCAGCCTTTAGACAGAAGAGGAGAGGAGAGGAGAGGAGAGGAGAGGAGAGGAGAGGAGAGGAGAGGAGAGGAGAGGAGAGGAGAGGAGAGGAGAGGAGAGGAGAGGAGAGGAGAGGAGAGGAGAGGAGAGGAGAGGAGAGGAGAGGAGAGGAGAGGAGAGGAGAGGGGAGGGGAGGGGAGGGGAGGGGAGGGGAGGGGAGGGGAGGGGAGGGGAGGGGAGGGGAGGGGAGGGGAGGGGAGAGGAGAGGAGAGGAGAGGAGAGGAGAGGAGAGGAGAGGAGAGGAGAGGAGAGGAGAGGAGAGGAGAGGAGAGGAGAAGAGAAGAGAAGAGAAGAGAAGAGAAGAGAAGAGAAGAGAAGAGAAGAGAAGAGAAGAGAAGAGAAGAGAAGAGAAGAGAAGAGAAGAGAAGAGAAGAGAAGAGAAGAGAAGAGAAGAGAAGAGAAGAGAAGAGAAGAGAAGAGAAAGAGAAGAGGAATTGTTCAGTTGAAAAGACCTACAACAATCCTCTAGTCCAACTGCCTGACCATTTCAGGGCTGACCAAAAGTTAGAGCATGTAATTAAGGGCATTGTCCAAATGCTGCTTAAACACTGACAGGCATGGGGCATCAACCACCTCTCTAGGAAGCCTGTTCCGGTGTTTGACCACCCTCTTTATAAAGAAATGCTTCCTAAATTGCTTGAGTGCTGTGAGCCTAGAAACCCTTTGGGACAAAGCTCAGCCTCAGGCCTGTTGGGAAACTGTCATATGTTTTCATGACATGTTACGCAAACTCCTGATCTGGATTTATTAAATACTTAAAATATGAACTGAATAAAAAAGCAGGTGCACCATGGTTTGAAATGCTCACTTTGGACATGTTGCTAAAAGGACTGTGTGAAGCTGATGATAGTCTGTGTTGATCTTACTAGATACAGATTTTACTAGCTTCAGGTGGGTCTCTCTCCCTTACATAGCAGACTGAGGCTTTGCTGTCAAGTCACTTTATAGCAGTTCTAGTGCAATCTTCTTTTTTAGTTATTACTAGGGTGTTTTGGCCTGAGAACTCAGACAATGTGCTTACTAATGTCTGTGATTAGTAACTGTGGATATGTAGGTAGGAGGCTTCCTATACAGCATCACACTGATGACGTATGGCCTTATTAAGCAACACATGGGTCATTCTGTTCTCTGGATTTATGGCACATGTGTGGGCCTTCGGCTCATGTAGTGTCTCATTTATTGTGCGGGCAATTTAGAGGTTTAAAAGCAGTGGTCCTCATGTGTGTTGTGAGGGGCTATTTCTGTTTTGCAGAGGGGGAGCTTGATAATGTTACAAGTCAGAATTCTCCCCCAAATAAGATAAGGTACAGTGGCTACAGCAGCTTCCAAAATAGCAATCTTAAAAGCTCCGCCTTAGTATTTGGCTTCATGGGTGCTTCATTCTTTGATTTCAAACCTTTCTAGATGCCTAAGGATGGGTCTCTGTGCAGACTCAAAACTTCCTTAGTCTTGACAGATCTGACCATGTTAAAGCTCCTGGATAAATCTGGGATGTTGAAATGAGGCCATGTGATTCCTCTACCCCTTTCATAGGCTCTCCCTAACCAGAGCATAATATACCTCTCATGTGGGAGGGGCGAATCAGTGGCTCTTGTTCTAGGTCCTTGGTAGGTTGGTTTGTTTCCTAAACAGACTGCTTCATACAAAAATAGAAAGTATCTTAAGGAAAAGAGTCTGGGACTCAGGATTCAGCCTCTCAGAAGGGTGAATTATCTGTTGAGGAAGGTCCTCCTTATGATTTCCCTGGCCATATGAATTGTCTTTCTTGCATAATGAAACAAATTAAGCAGCAGTCTGGTGACCAGAGCCCTCTCCTGGAAGATGAGAGGGGAAATAAATCTGTGTATGTTTCCCAAAAGTGTGTTTTCCCATAATTCATTTTGTGGAAGACAGATCCTCCTTTTCTGTAATAGTTTAGTGATTTCCTGCTGAGTCAAGGTCAAAGAGCTGTGCTGCCTGCCTTCTGGAAAGGTTTCAGATCTGTGCATTCAAAAAAAGGAGGAGCTGAGGGAGTACGAGGTATGAGGTTGACCTCTGTCCTCACTGCCTTCCGCTCAAGCAGCAAGTTACCCAGAACTTGCCAATGTGTTGGCTGTTTTGAATGTTATCCAGATGTACTTAGATACTACAATATGCTTTGCAAATGCTGCGTCTGGGCCTGAAAGTTAGGCGCTTTGGTGCCAAAGACACTTGCATCTTTCTCAAAGTGGCATACAATGAGCACCAAGGAAGTCTAGGTTCCAGTCTAGCATCTTAATAATTACAAATTTGTCCTACATAAAAGTTCCAAACCCCAAACAGAAAAAGAAGTGCAAAGGCTCAGGATCCTGTAGATCATTGCAGTACTGCTTTTTGTCACCTGAGAGGAACATGTTCACCACATGGCTTGAAAATTCAGTGCGATCGTCAGTGTACTCTGTCACGTTAGATGTAGTTGCAAATTGTGCTGCACTTCTTTTTCCTGGTTGTAATATGTTTGGATATGCAAAAGGTGTGCAAAGTGCTTAAAGTGGAAGCAAAGTACATGTTTTCTTATAATTCAAGCCAGTTCTGTGATCAGTGTGACAATTGGTTTTGTGGTCAATTGACAGCAAGAGAGTTTGGATCTGTTTAGGGAGAAAATCAATCTTTTAAAAGAGAGCAAGAAGAAATGCAAGTGGCATTTCAGGATTAATGTTTAAAGGATTTATAATAGATTAATATAATTAAAATTATTGTAACCAGTGATCAAAGTAATTACTATGCCCTGGCCTTTCTCAGTCCTGAGAAACACCAAGAATATCCCTAAATAGTCGACGCTGCTTATTCTAACTTCTTCCACCTCACCTATTCGCACTGATAATTTAATTTCTAAGTAACACAAGGAAGAAATACTTCAAGCTAGATAATGAATTTAATACTAAATAGCTCCCAGTAGCTAGGAAATGCCTACAGATAACATGATATACTCAGTGCCCAGCAAATAAAAGAGACTTGTGGAGCAGCCAATCTAATGACTTAAATGTGCCTACCTAGGGAAGATTCTTCCTGTCCCTTGTTACGTTCCGAGCCACAGCTGTAGCCTGAGAACAAAGACATGAGATGAAGGGGCAATGAAAGGTAAGTAGGGAAGTATATACAGTTTCTTATTTTGCTGAAAGAAAGGAGGATAAATGGCATGGTGAGGAGCCACAGAGGTCCAGGTGAAAGTTGTATTCTGTCCTTTCTGTGTGACTGCCACTGTGTGCTGCATGCTGTCTAGCATTTCTTTTTGCTGAAAACCTTGCATATTTCCTAATGACACCTGCTCTGCACCTGGGCTAGGCAAGGGTGTCATGTTAGAAAATTGCCTGTTGTGTAGTGACAGTCTGCGGCCCATGAGTCCTATATTTGCACAGATAGAGTTGTGACAGTTCTTGTCTCTTCCTCTCAAATTTCTCATCAGCCCTTTTCAGGTATCCTCCATGCTGTCTAGGAAATCTTGTTCCCACTATTCCTCTTGACAAAGAGCAGATGCAGGCCCTCTGTTCAGCCAGAATCCGTGCATTGTATCTTGGATCCATGCATTATATCTTGCTGCACCTGATTGTCAAGTTGTTGTTAGCATAGAATTCCTGTGCTTTGTCTGAATGCTTCTATACAAAGGAAGACCTACAACTTAATAACAAGGCCCTGAGTTAAGAGAGGACAGACAGATGTTCACCTTACTGATTTCACTCCTACTAACAGATGAGATACCCAGGGGGCTGCTCAGAGGTGGGAGAAAACAGGTCTTCAATCTTCCTTGCAAAAGAGGAGAATGGCTAAGTGAGATAAAGAAATGTGGAAATTTAAGAAGGTAAAACAAACGGGGACATGACCCAGAACACGGAAAACAACAGATGTCATCTGTTCTGGGACCCAAAGTTGGCTGGACTTCATGCATCTATTCCCCAAACAGAGGGCACAGAAAAGACTTTAAATTCCTATGGTTGTCTTATTGGAACAAGAAACAGGGAAAATTCAGATGTCCATTGTGAGATAAACCTGTTCACTGTTCCTTATGGAAAGGGGTCTTTCCTTCATGGTTTAAGTCCAGCACAGCAGCTTCCGGGGCAGAACAAATTCCACTGAGTGCACTCAGAGCCTCTAGGAATTTTTTCCCTCTTGTCCACAGACCTGGCTGGGCATCTGCTCCTTTCAGCCTACCTAGGGATCCCTCAATTGGCTCATCCCTGCTCTCCACCACTAAACAGTGGTACTGGTGCTTTCAGGCAAAGCAAGTCACCCTTTGGAGAACAGCAGCCACAAAAAGGCAAATGGGTTTCTGTGCTGCACAGAACAAACCACAAGTCATGAGCTACCAACCCGGGAGCAGAGGCCTTTGTAAGTAGGAGATTCAGCATTGGTCTGAATATGTAACATTGGTCTGAAATATATATCCTTATAGCAGGGATGGCTATATGGAAGAAAGGCTCCTGCAGTCTGAGCAGGACTGTGGACCCAAGGGAGACTGGCCCGAATGCTGCAAAGCATTGAGCAAGGCTAGGGATTGTGTGTTACTGGCTTTGTGTGAGCCTTATAGCCTCTTCTGCTGGTGCTATGTGTAATGAACACTTGTGTAAAAGTTGTTTTTGAAAAGCCTGTGCACACACAGTATATTAACAGCTATTACATGTTGATGAAGAAACGTGCTGTACCCAGCTGGATGGAGGTCTATGTGGTGGTGTGTTTAAACCATGGGAGAGTAGCAGTGTGGTGTTACATATCCAGCACTTTATGCATGGCTCTCTGCTCTGTTCTAGCAGAGTCTGGTGCATATGGCCTTTGCTAAGGATGCTTGACAGCAATGCCTCATTCTGGTTCAGTCCCAGTTAGTGATGGCAGTCTAACCACACTTCAGCACAGGCAGTGAGCTCTTACAGGTACCTATCAATTTAAAACTAACTTTACACCTATGAGACATTCATTGCAGGTGTGTTACCTGTACCCTCTGTCAATATATGTGCTATCAGACTAACTATTCTATATCCAATTTTTGGAAGGCAAAATTATTTTCTGGGGCTAGTGTTTAATATTTCTACCTGGAGATATTTTTTTCCTCAGCAAATCTCAGTGCCCATCTGTTTGGGGCTGCAAAGGTTTTTGACTTCCCTTCTCACAGTGCAGTTGTGGGATGCAGTTTACTGGGCTAGGCCAGCTCAGATTTATTCTTTTCAAGCAATCACATTCATTAGGTCTCTTGTTTAGCCTGCTTGTTACTCTTTAATGTGGTTTCCCTTGTATATACTTATGTGAGAGAAGAAAAGAAGACACTACCCT
This sequence comes from Pelecanus crispus, assembly GCF_030463565.1. Classification (NCBI taxonomy): domain Eukaryota; kingdom Metazoa; phylum Chordata; class Aves; order Pelecaniformes; family Pelecanidae; genus Pelecanus; species Pelecanus crispus. The sequence goes on from NC_134646.1 coordinate 23,718,944, forward strand.
GCCCAAATTTAGGCTGCTGACTTACAGGTTTAAGGTGCAGGCTTAAGGATATGTCTTTCCAGTGACACTTTCTTGTTCTGTGCAGGGTGCTGAGGAGGGAACATAGGGCATGCCAGCCCACACAACTGTGAAGGACTGTATTCAGGAGGCTGAATCCAGTTTTCTCTGCACTGGGCCAAATCTGAAGTAAATAGACAAACATTTTGGTTTCAATCCCACTAAGTTATTTGGGAATATGAAATGTTTTCATAGGCCTGTGTCTAAGCCACAGTTTCTTGTTATTCAGCCACTTGTCATTGGGATAAATGACTACACAAATACAGAGGATAGTCCAGAGGGTGATTTTGTGAATGGGGACCCTACCTTGACATGCAGGAGAATAAATCGATATCTGTTAAATTGTGTAATTTAGGGCTCGAGCTTGGGTGGTAGTCCAGATTCCCACACTATTAGTGTTACTTGTTTGGCTTATGACCTGGCTCATTTGATGAGGTCCTCCAGACCAGGAATCCTGGACACAGGACTGGGCCAGAAGGATCACATTTTACCATCAACACAGAAACAGCAAACTCAAGAGTAGAGAATATCAGATAGAAGTTTCCGGGGCATCCTCCTAGTATGAGAGTTGGAGAGTGACAAACTCAGGAAACATTAGGATTGAATTTGGTCAGCCTTTCAAGAGGGTTGTGATTTAATAGCTCCTGCTCATGGGTTCTGGATGACTTGAGAAACTGGTCCAGCCCTGCATCCCATGGACTGTCAGAATTGTCCTCCTTGATGCTGTCTGAGTCTTCTCTATCTAACAAAAAAGAATAGTAGCTGTTGTGTGGCATGTGACTTTTGAAAGGATTTAGACAAGTGAGTCATTTTCTGAGGTAAACTAGTGTATTTCAATGTGTTGGAGCTAGGATTTTCTTTTCCTAGCCGCCTTTAACAAACAGAACATGAAACAGCAGGAAAGCTGGCTTCCTGCCAAGAACAGGGCTCTAATAAAGGTCAATATATTTGCAACTTTGTTGCCATTGTAGAATGAGAACACTTTTTCATATATATTACTTCCTTTTAAATAAATAACCTGCACTTTACATCCTACTTAATTCTGTATGTAAAGGTCTGAATAATATACTATGTCAATTATTTATTAATGTCAAAGTTAATTTTAATAAGTAGATGAAAAGACCAATTGGTTTCATGTTTTATGCTTTGCCAGTGGTAAGGATTTTTTAAAAATGTTTTTGTTTACAGAAGGAGTTAACATTTTATATAACTGCTTGAAATTTATTGCTCATAGGTTCTGAAATCATTACCATTTTATTGGCAACTGTGTAAAATGCAGAGCATACCTGTGCTGAAGGGTTAGCAAATCATGATGGTCAAAATGACTGAACAAGCTATTCAGCATGATGGCAGGCGTCTTTCTCAGTCACACTAAAATGAAATTCTGAAGCCCTAAATCGGGTCCTAGAGAGCTGGATGTTGCTTTCTTTTACTCAGTTGAAGGGGTGCACTGGTCAAATATCCAAGGATATCCGGAGATTGGGCGCTAGGAAGTGAAGCACCATTGTATACAGATGTGCTTGCTGCCAGTGAATTTCTTGGTGGTGTTGGTGCTTCTGCTTTGCTCTGTGCTAGTAGAGATTTCAGGGCTATGGCAGGACTTGATCTGGGTCTGCTGGTTAACAGCTGATACATGCTAAGCACTGCTTACTATTCAGAGCCGGGAGCTGGGCCGAGTATTGAGAGCTAACTTACCAGAGTGGAATTGTCATGGCAGATGTTGCATTAACTACCTGGGATTCTTGCCATTTCTGTTTTCCTTTATCAATTCTGACACGAGGTGGAGGACACTGATTTTTATATTCTTTTTTCCCTGCTCTGATTCCACAAAACTTCTCTAAGAAGCAAAGCCTGTGGTCTGTGGACCTGTTTATAGATGTGTGCATATTTAAAATTAATCTCAGCATGCTTGAACAAGTTTTGCTTTGGGACATGGATTCCTTCTTTAACACCGAGATCAGAAAGTGTCCTGACCTGCAGTGGGAGAGCACTAATGCAATGCTGGGAAATCTGGCAGTTTGGGTTTTGGGACTGTGTTGTGCTAGTTCTAGATCCCCTGTGAAGTCCTATCTTAACGGAGTGTCTGGAACTGATTGATGCTTCTTGCTGTACAGCTCCAGCTGAAGTACAGGATTGGTCCACTAACCTTAAAGAGCTTCATTTCATGTACCCATGTGACTACTGTGAGCACAGAAAGTGCCAGTGTTGCTCTGATCCTCTGCCTGGCAGTATTTGGTAGCAGAGGATTCAGAACAAAGCGTACGAAACCTCACAGTAGGGGATTGTGTGATATCAGGTAGTTAATTGAAGGCCTCTGAGACTTATGCTGTTAAACTGGTTAAGGACCTGGGAAAATCATACCCTAAAGCCATGAGGTGATTAGCCACATGCACATGCCTGCACATTTTTATAAGAACCATGAAAAACATAATAAACATGTATTTTCAATATATTATCTGTCTCTAAATAGTATTGTTCATAGCTAGTTCCACACTTAAATTGTTTTTCTAACAGCAATGCTGAGGTAAAGTGTTGCCTTTGGTATTTAAAATGGAATCTGTGGCATTGACATTTTTGAGGTGCATTCAGATGGTTAAAATCTCATATTAATACCATGGAAATATCGCAAAACTGTGACCTCCTCCCTCTGCAGGAACCTCTAAAATATGTGTGCATTATAATTTACTTGGTTACTGAGTCATCTATTTGGCTCTTCAGAGTTTGGCAGTGTGGTCGAACTGCTTGCTGCAGCTGGTAACAAGGGGTCAGATTGCTTCTGGCAAGCTGCTTTTATGGCAAAGCCTAACAAAAAATTACCTAAACAAACTATTCCTGCTAGAGCCTCAGAAAAGGTGTCATAGAATCACAGAATCATAGAAACATTTAGGTTGGAAAAGACCTTTAAGATCATCCAATCCAAACATTAACCTAACACTACCAAGTCCACCACTAAACCAGTTAAGGGTAGAGTAGTAATTTCATGTTTCCTGGCTTGGTGGCTGAATTGTTTTTAAATTAAAGTAAAAACTAGGAATCATTAAGGTTGGAAAAGACCTCTAAAATCATCTGTCCAACCATCAACCCAACACCACCATGCCCGCTAAACCATGTCACAAAGTGCCACGTCTACCCGTTTTTTGAACACTTCCAGGGATGGTGACTCCACCACCTCTCTGGGCAGCCTGCTCCAATGCTTGACTACCCTTTCCGTGAATAAATTTTTCCTAATTTCCAACCTAAACCTCCCCTCGTGCAGCTTGAGCCCATTTCCTCTCGTCCTATCGCTAACTACATGGGAGAAGAGACCAACACCCACCTCTCTACAACCTCCTTTCAGGTAGTTGTAGAGAGCTATAAGGTCTCCCCTCAGCCTCCTCTTCTCTAGGCTAAACAACCCCAGTTCCCTCAGCCGCTCCTCATAAGACTTGTTCTCCAGACCCTTCACCAGCTTTGTTGCCCTTCTCTGGACATGCTCCAGCACCTCAATGTCTTTCTTGTACTGAGGGGCCCAAAACTGGACACAGGATTCCAGGTGCAGCCTCACCAGCACTGAGTACGGGGCACAATCACCTCCCTGCTCCTGCTGGCCACACTATTCCTGATACAAGCCAGGATGCTGTTGGCCTTCTTGGCCACCTGGGCACACTGCTGGCTCATGTTCAGCCAGCTGTCAACCAACACCCCCAGATCCTTTTCGGCCAGGCAGCTTTCCAGCCACTCTTCCACAAGTCTGTAGCATTGCATGGCGTTATTGTGACCCAAGTGCAGGACCCAGCACTTGACCTTGTTGAACCTCATACAGTTGGCCTCTGCCTTTCAGTCCAGCCTGTCCAGATCCCTCTGCAGGCCCATCCTACCCTTGAGCAGATCAACACTCCCACCCAGTTTGGTGCCACCTGCAAACTTACTGTCAGCATCCAACTTCTACTATTAAGAATTCTACTATTAAGAATAATGGAAGCATCTGATGCTGCTGTTTGGCTGCTTCCTTTTGGCTTGCCACATGGGAGTTGTGTCCTTTCAGAAATCTGGTCCCTGCTGTGCTAAAAGGCAGGTATAAGGAACTACAAATCTATGTTATAATGTGAGCAAGGGCACAAAGTAGGGCCAGCTAACAGTGTTTTTTGCTGGCAGCTGACAGCTTCTATTAAAACTTTTTTTTAATCTTGTACTGAAGATATAAAAAAAGCGTATTAAAACACTAAGGAATACCAAATGCTAAGTAAGATTTCTGGGTTTTATAATGTTCCTTATTCTTTTTCCCTTTAGACTTAGGGACTTTTTTGAGAAAGAAAATACTTAGATCACTTTTAAAGCCTTCTAACTGCAGTTTTGGGAAGAAGGGAAGAAATGAATAAGAAGGCCTGGAACTGTTCCAGTGCCTATCATTAAGTCCTTGATGACAAAATTAGACAAGACACGGAAGAGGACAGATAAACATAGCAAAATTGCCGAGTGTGTTGCTGTTTCTGGCTTGGTTTATTTTTTTCTTTTTTTTTCTTACAGAGTCACTGCTGGTAGAAAATTTGCCATGAGGTCTTCTCAGTCACCCTGTAGTAGTCTGAGTTCCAGCAAACATCAGCTGTTTAGGGTGTGCCTTTAGATAACCACCTGGATTCATACCTGTGCTGCAAAAGATACATATGTGATATAGCCAGCTAAGGTAGTATTGACAGAAGACAAGTGGCAGGAGTAGGAAAGAGAGAAAAAAGTGAGGAAGGAAGAGTGTGCATGAAGGAAGCGCAACAAGAACTCAGTACACTGGCTGCTATGACACACTTGTCTCAGATGTGTTTTGCTTAAAAAGCCTCTGTTTGCATGAGGTCCTTTTGCTGGTGTATTCTCCCAGTCTATTTTGTTCTGACCTGTTTCTTACACTCTTTCCCTAAACAGCAGGCAACACCCCATGTTGTAAACTCAGGACAAGGACTTAGCTGGACTTGTCTTTTGAGCTGGTAGGGCTACACTTAGCTGCTTGTGTCCCTCACTTACTCCATTTCCCTCACTCTTGAACAGAGCAAGAGAAAATGTCTTGGGTTGCCCTTTGTGCAGCCTGTTCAAGCTGCTGTTTGGGATTGAGGCAGCGATGCCTCACAGACGCACTCCAGGCTGCAGGGGTCTCTAGGAGATTGTGCATGGGAAACCAGGAATATAGAGTTTGCTCCTTGTGATCTACCTTCTTCTAGTATGCGATCTCCCAAAGTCATCTTTTCACTGATGGATTCCTGAAGAGGTTGGTTGTTTGTACAGCTGCCACATTTCTTCCTGGTTTTGACTGTTGATTAGGCTGATTTTTTCCAAAATATTCCCATATTATTTCACTCATTTCCTATTTTCCTACTTTTGCTTGACTGCTTGTCATCTTAACAAAGTCTTTGAACAATGTAAAGAATATTTTTTGTCTGGTCTGTTCCAGAAAGGATATTTTCCTCTGCTATTGTTCTTAATACTGTTCTTGGTGGCTGTAATATTTGAACTTGTCCTCCCTGCAGAGGGATACCAGAACAGCAGTTTAGCCCACCAGAATGTAAAGAGCAAAACCTTTCCATAAACTTTAGATTTGTATGTAGAACAACATCTCAAAATGGAGGGTGATGGGTCAATGGGTCCTGCTGGATGCTTGTTGCTTCTGGAAAATCCAACTTGAAATATCTGAGTCTCATTGCCATCTCTCATTTCTAGAAATTAGAACCAAGTCTGATAAGCTAAGGATCTCTTAGCTGTTTTAGCTTTCTTGCCTCTCCTTTAGCCACTTGTCTGTCTTGGTTTTAGGTTTGACATCTTTGCCTGGGTGTACTCCTCCGCGCCCAAAAGACTCCTAAATTAAGTGACAGGTGTTTTATCCATTGTATCTCAGTTTCTTCCTTTCACTCAAAAGCCACATTTCTCACAATTCAGATTTTGACATGCTTCTCCCTGTGTCCCCTCCTTCCACCAAGAAAAGGAAATTTGGGCAGCCTTTCAAGAGCTTTATGCTAGCAGCATGACTGATCCTGTCTTGAATGGAACAGCAACTTAGGGGTTATGAATGTCTGACTCTCTCTGATATCCCATGGGATCTGGATATGTTTGTATCCAGATTTTTCCTTCCTTGGACAGAGAAGGGTGGGGGGAAAACCTGTCATTTTTTGAGAAGTCAACAAGCTAACTAATGACCTTTTTGCCTTCATGGTTCTTGTGTGGAGTCAGTCCCAGGCTGTAGGCAGCAAAAGTGTTTGTCTGATGGGTACTAAGGACCTCTGTGGAATTAGTGTCTAATAGCATATCCTGTGAGCAAGTCATGGGTACCATAAGCAAGTTTACTCATAAACGCTTGTCCAACTGTCAGATCAGTGAGTGTTTAAGCCTAAAGGCTGAGTAAAAGGTCTCAGTTAAGAATGTGTAGGCAGTATGGTGGTCATGGTTTGCCAGACAGTGCTCATTTGGGCTGGTTAATGAGAGATGTACAGAAAATAGGTTAAGGAATGGACTTTTATGAATGTAGTGCTTGAAAAAGGAACAAGGGAGAGCCCACTGGTTCTGTTCGGCATGTCTTCCTTTTTTGTTCACACATGCACCTTGGATTTTATCACTCCATTTATACCAATGCTGCAGAAAGTAATGGTGTATATATATGATCAAAAAATTACTGAGGAATAATCTAGCAACACTTTAGAACAAGTGGCAAACTACTTGCACTTCATTTAGTATTGACTGTAAAAACATTAATCATATTGAATTTTTTTTGTATTATTCATTTGGATGTAAGAGATAACATTTCCATCTTAAGCACTGAATAATTTTAAGGGTGGATCAGTTATCTAAATATTGTCCTGATTGTGTCTTAGTGCTCTATACTCAAAACAGAAATATACAGCAAGGGAGGAAGAATGAACTTTAATTTATCAGTGTTTAGCAGAACATCACAAAATGTTTTTGCTATAGATTCAGATGAATTAAACCAAGCTGTTCATCCACTTTGTTGATACACAGCCTCAACATGGTATTTCTTTCCTGAAGCCTGTTTTTGTTGTAATGGGATGCACCTTCATGTAGATGACAGAGAGGTGTTAAGATGTTATACATGACTGTACAGCATGCTGGTATTTCTTCCTGTCAGCCAATGACAACTAACTGGCAAAGCTCTTTTGGCTCAAGTGTCTTACTCAGGAGTAATTTCGAACAAAAGGAATGGAGCAACTGAGCCCACTTATGTCTCAGTGTCCTTCCAGTGCATCAACAGGAAAGGTCCCGTCCCCTCAGAATAGTCATTCCTTTCCTGAGAAAGCATGGGCCTCTGGTGATGGTACACGAGCTGCAATGCTGTGTATGCTTGCCCACTGGAAAACAAAATCTTGAATGTCTCATTCCTAGATCTCATGCTGGTTTATTTCCAAGTGGGATGAAGTGTTTGGCTAGGATTGTCAGATGCTCACATGCCCTGCTGAAACATGCACATGCAAACGATATGCACCTCAACTTCTCAGTGGACAAGTGAGTGAGAGGGCAGCCTTGTGCACCAATTTGCCCTGTGTCCTGCGACTAGTCTCTCCAATACTTAAAGATGCCTGTTTTAATGAGCAAGAGCAAGAAACAGTGCTGTTGCAAAGAAGGAAAATTCTTCAGAGCTGTAGAAATACAAGCTGTCATGGTTTAGCCCCAGCCAGCAACTAAGCACCATGCAGCCACTCGCTCACTCCCCCTGCCCCGATGGGATGGGGGAGAGAATTGGAGGAGTAAGAGTGAACAAACTGCTGTATTGAGATAAGAACATTTTAATAATTGAAATAAAGTAAAATAGCAATGATAATAATAATAATATAATAATGATAATAACAACAACAATATACAAAGCAAGTGATGCACAATGCAATTGCTCACCATCCGCTGACCGATACCCAGACAGCTCCTGAGCAGCGATCGCTGCTCCCCAGCCAACCCCCCCCCCCCCCCCCAGTTTCTATACTGAGCATGACGTCATATGGTATGGAATAGCCCTTTGGTCAGTTTGGATCAACTATTCTGGCTGTGCCCCCTCACAGTTTCTTGTGTACCTGGCAGAGCATGGGAAGCTGAAAAAGTCCTTGACTAGCATAAGCAGTACTCAGCAACAACTAAAAACATCAGCGTGTTATCAACATTCTTCTCCTACTAAATCCAAACCACAGCGCTATGCCTGCTACTAGGAAGAAAATTAACTCTATCCCAGCCGAAACCAGGACACAAGCTTAAAATTTTCTTTGACTAGCTGGGGTTTGCTGGGTAATAAATTTGGTCTGTGTGGGCTGGCAGGATAGCAGATCTGTCTGCTTTTCCATTCTGTCACACCTCTGTTACTGCTGCTTTTGTCCATGTCAGATCAACATCATCATAATAACAGGATGGCGTCAGGTGAGAGCAGGTTTAAGCCACAGCTCAGAATTCTTGAAAACCTGATGAGGGATATCCCAAGGGAAGCTCTTCATGTCAGTGGCTGAAGCCTTTCTGGCAGCAAACCGCTAGTAGGAGTGGGTGGGCCAGCTTTAGCATATGCTTCATCCATAATCTCAAGCAGAAAGCTCACTAGACTTTTTCTTATGCTATTTCTGACTTGTTACTGTGTTTTTCTCCTCAAGTCTTCAAGAATAAAGCAGTTCTTTAACTTATCACTGACACCATTAGGCACATTTAATTTACAAATATTGTCCAGATAACCTGTTTATTAGCAGTCAGACTCCAGTAAACTCAGCAACTAATTAATTTAATGCTTAACTTTGACACTAGCAATTTAAACTATTTTTGTTTATATGGGTAAGTGACACCATTCAGGCAGGACGCAGGACAATTAATTTAGACATTCCAATGGCTGTAAACATTCTGACATGGCTAATTTAGATAATTTTTGCCTGGTGCACTGCTTTAGGCATGTCTATGCAATTATGATAAGTATCTCTTCTTTTGACTCATATGTTTGCCAGTCTGGAGTGTGATTTATACCAACGGTGCTGAAAACAGACTAGGCTTATAAAGTCTTGCCTGTTACATAAACTTTTTGAAACTTCACACAATTTAACTATGGATTTGCTATTGAAGCATACAAGTCCTACAAGCATAGGGAAGTCGTGTCATGAATCACATACCTGATTAATGTGTTAGCTTTTTCTTAGCCATTTCTTAACTGGAGAACAAAGATGAACTTGGTAATTTGTGGCTAAAATTGCAGTAAATATCCATGAATGGGCTGAACACCCCCCCCCCCCCCAACATTTTCCTTTTCTTCCCCTTCATTTGAAGGTGCTTCCCCAATTCCCTAGCTCATTGGGGTTTCTACTTGATTGCCTGCTGTTTCCCAGATTCCTAGAGAACAAGAGTGGCAAAGGACAGATATGCTGAAGCTGTATGTTATGAGGATGTTTCTCATTTTCTTTTGAGAGCAGGTGTCCATGGATTTTTTTTAGGCTAGTAGAGTGGTAATGGGAATTATTTAGGAAAGCTAGCAGGTGTAAAAGTCTGTCTACAGAGCTGCTCTCTGCCATCTCACATGCTTCAGATATTTTAGCTGTTCCTCCTGGGACTTGAATACAGGGGAGAGGTCTGATGTCTTCATCATGCTCCTGCAGGTTTAGGTTTCCAGATATCTAAAAAGAGATGCTAGCTCAAAGTGTCTCACTTGGGAAATTGAGATTATAAAGGACGTTTGATCTGGGTGTTCCCAGATGTATTAATCTTGTGGGATGTTCAGGGTGAACTTCCTGACATATGGTACTGAAAAGAATCTGCGGGGAAGACGGAAGACATTACACTGTGTTTCTTAGTGAACTGGAGGAAAATAAATGGCACGTTAAATTAAATGGCCACAAAGGGATGATTGAATGTGTCAGCTGTAATTTTAGATGGGACCCTCTGTACTTAGAACACTGGGGCAGGATGCTAAATTGATCATAGGATGAATACTGCCAGCCCCCCTTCTCTTGTCTTTGTTCTCTTATATTCTGTTCAGATACACCATCTGGTTTGCTTTTCCGAATTTTGTGAATTTTCTTCAGGTCCCCTGTAGGTTCACACATCAAAAGTATTAAAAATAATCAAGTAGAAAAATCTACAAATTAAACTTGAAGTCCATCAATAGAAAACATACATACCTGGAAATGCAAACAGAAGCAACTTTCTTCTTGTTTGTTCTGTCATTTTAGAGGATGTCACCACAGTAGAGGTTAGTGTGTATTTGGGATGTGTCCATGTGTCATGGAAATGCAGAGCAGACCTGTGCTGCTAGATGACCACCAAGCTGTGCTCTCACTCCCCCTCCTCAGCAAGACAGGGGAGAAAATATGATGGAAGAATTTCTGAGCTGACATAAGGACAGTGAGATCACTCACCAATTAACATCATGGACAAAACAGATTCTATCTGAGGAAATTAATTTAATTTACTGCCAACCAATAACAGAGTAGAATAACAAGAAATAAAAACAAAACTAAAAATGCATTTCCCCTACTCCCTCTTCTTCCCAGGATCAGCTTCATCCCTGACTCTTCTACCTCCTCCTACCAGGCAGCACAGAGGAATGGGTGTTGCAGTCTGTCCATAACACTTTGTCTCTGCTGCTCCTTTCTCCTCATGCTGTTCCTCTGCTCCAGTGCGGGTCCATCACACAGGATACGGTCCTTCATGAACTGCTTCAATCTGGGTTGTTCCCATGGGTTACACAGTCCATCAGAAACAGACTGCTTCAGCATGGGTACCCCACAGGCCACAGGTCCTGCCTGAAAACCTGCTCCTGTGTGAGCTCCTCTCCATGGGCTACTACAGCTCCTGCCAGGAGCATGCTCCAGTATGGGCTCTCCATGGGCTGCATCTTTCTTCAGGGCACATCCACCTCCTCCAGTGTGGGATCCTCCAGAGGATGCAGTGTGGATATCTTTTCTACGATGTTCCCTCACTGGCTGCAGGGGGGGAAAACCTGCATCATGATGGTCTTCACCACGGGCTGCAGGGGAATCTCTGCTCCAGCACCTGGAGCACCTCTTCCCCCCTCCTTTTTCACTGAGCTGGGTGTCTGCAAGTCTGTGCCTCTCATGTTTTTTCTCACTCCTCTCTTTCACAGCTGCTGTGCAGGTTTGTTTACCTTTTTCTTACATATGTTAGAGGCACCACCAGCATCACTGATTGGCTCAACTTTGGACAGCGATGGGTCTGTTATGGAGCCAGCTAGAACTGGCTCTGTCTGACATGGGGGCAGCTCCTGGTGTCTTCTCACAGAAACCACCCCTCCTGCTACCAGAACCTTGCCACATAAACCCAGCTGCTTGTTGCTGACAACTTATTTGTTTTCTATTTTTAAAAAAATGAAGATGTGATTGGTGAAATAGTGGCACGTAGCACGATAAGAGTCAAGTTAGAGAAGAAGAGATAGACATCAGGGCTTAGAGTGGAAAATATCAGGCAATTTCAAAAGCTGATACCTGGTATGCCTACAGTAGCCTTGGCCAAGGCTAGGGGGCGATTTTGAGGAGGAAACATGGGAGGGAAACAGAGAAGTGGGACTAGCCTGAAAAGTAGACTGTGAGCTTCAGTGTTGATGTGCCTTATCAGCTGGCTACATGAAGTAGTCCTGCTGATTGCTCTGCACCATCTGTGATGCTTGCAACTGTATCCTAGGCTCTTGCACCTGAGTTTTTTTAAACACCACAATATTGCAAGCCTTCCAACTATCAGGAATAGTGTGGCCAGCAGGAGCAGGGAGGTGATTGTGCCCCTGTACTGGGCACTGGTGAGGCTGCACCTGGAATCCTGTGTCCAGTTTTGGGCCCCTCAATACAAGAAAGACATTGAGGTGCTGGAGCGTGTTCAGAGAAGGACAACAAAGCTGGTGAAGGGTCTGGAGCACAGGCCTTTTGAGGAGCGGCTGAGGGAACTGGGGTTGTTTAGCCTAGAGAAGAGGAGGCTGAGGGGAGACCTTATAGCTCTCTACAACTACCTGAAAGGAGGTTGTAGTGAGGTGGGTGTTGTTCTCTTCTCCCATGTGGTTAGCGATAGAACAAGAGGAAATGGGCCTAAGCTGCGCCAGGGGAGGTTTAGATTGGATATTTTGAAAAATTTCTTCATGGAGAGGGTAGTCAAGCATTGGACCAGGCTGCCCAGAGAGGTGGTGGAGTCACCATCCCTGGAAGTGTTCAAAAAATGGGTAGATGTGGCACTCTGGGACATGGTTTAGTCTAGTCTACGCTTGATTGGTTTAGTGTGGACTTGGTAGTGTAGGTTAATGGTGGGACTGGATGATCTTAAAGGTCTTTTCCAACCTATTAAAAAAATTCCCTGTCCTCTCTCTACCTGGCAGAACGCAGTGACTCAAGGGATAGGGGGGAATGGTGACAAGTTCCTGCCTGGTACAACAGGCTCATCTCCTCCATGACTACCCCACCTTCTCAGGTGCCCTTCTGTAATAGGTATGAGGCTCTGCAAGCAGATCCAAACAATGATGAGGATGATGATGCATCTAGGTTGGAAGTGTCACCAAGGTTAAGTTGGCCTATGTCCTGCATCAAAACCACTCGCATAAAGAAAAAAAGATGGGCATGACCCATATCCCATGTCATAGGAGACTCTCTTCTGTGGGGAACAGAAGGCCCAATATGTTGAACAGACCCACTTCTTAAGGAAGTCTGCTGCCTCCCTGGGGCTGAGGTTAAAGACGTGACAAGGAAACTCCCTACCCCAGTACAGCCTTCAGATTATTATCCATTATTGATTTTTCATGTAGGCAGCAATGAAGTTGCAATAAGAAGTCCAAGGGCAATCAAAAGAGACTTCAGGGCCTTGGGACAACTTGTTAAGGGAACAGGAGCACAAGCAGTGTTTTCCTCTGTCCTTCCAGTTGCAGAGAATGATGAGGGAAGAAACAGGAAGACCCAGCTGATCAGTATCTGGCTCCATGACTGGTGTCACTGGCAGAATTTGGTTTTTTTTGATCATGGGTCAGTCTACACGACACCAGGCCTGCTGGTGACAGATGGGGTGTGCCTGTCTCGAAGGCAGAAAAAGATCTTCATGCAGAAATTGGCAGGGGTCATTGAAAGAGCTTTAAACTAGATTTGAAAGTGGAAAGGGATAAAACCAGGTTTGCTAGAGACAAGCCTGGGGGCAGCACACCAATGGTTGAGGGACAGTGTGCAAGTGAGGCCCCTCAGTCTGGTCCACGATGTGCTGAGTACACTGGAGCACATTTGAAATGTCTCTGTACTAATGCGCGCAGCACCTTAGCCATTTAGTAGAGATAGGGGATGGAGCTCCACACGGCAGCAAAGACTTTGTCAATATTTTAGAAATCGTGGAAGCACCTGAGAATAGCCACATAGGAATTAATGCTTCTCCCCCAAAAAAGGTTGCGGGATCAACAGCCCAGCTGAACTGTATCTACACCAATGCACACAGTGTGGGCAACAAACAGGAAGAGTTTGAAGCCACTGTGCAGCTGGAAATTGTGATATAGTTGCAGTCACGGAGTCATGGTGGGATGACTCACCCTACTGGAGTGCTGCAATAGATGGCTATAAACACTTCAGAAGGGGTAAGCAAGGAAGGAGAGGCAGTGAGGTAGCCCTGTATGTTAGGGAATGTTTTGATTGTCTAGAGCTTAATGATGGTGACGACTGGGTGGAGTGTTTATGGGTACGAATTAGGGGGACAGCCAACAAGGCAAATATCATGGTGGGAGTCTGTTATAGACCACCCAACCAGGAAGAAGCAGATAAAATATTCTATAAGCAGCTGGGAGAAGTCTCACAATCACTAGCCCTTGTTCTCATGGGGGACTTCAACTTACCAGATGTCTGCTGGAAATACAATACAGCAGAGAGGAAACAGTCTAGGAGGTTGCTGGAGTGTGTGGAAGATAACTTCCTGACACAACTGGTGAGTGAGCCAACTAGGGAAGGCACCCCGCTGGACCTGTTGTTTGCGAACAGAAGGACTTGTGGGTGATGTGATGGTTGGGGGCTGTCTTGGGCACAGAGATCATGAAATGATAGAGTTTTCAATTCTTGGAGAAGTAAGGAGAGGGGTCAGCAGAACTGCTACTTTGGACTTCTGGAGATCAACTTTGGCCTGTTTAGGAGCCTGGTTGACAGCGTCCCTTGGGAGGCAGTCCTGGAGGGCAAAGGAGTCCAGAAAAACTGGACATTCTTCAAGAAGGAAATCTTAAAGGCACAGGAGCAGGCTGTCCCCATGTGCCAAAAGATGAGCCGGGGGGAAGAATACCGGCCTGGCTGAACAGAGAGCTTTTGCTGGAACTCAGGAAAAAAAAGAGAGTTTATGACCTTTGGAAGAAGGGGCAGGCAACTCAAGGGAACTACAAAGATGTTGTGAGGTTATGCCAGGAGAAAATTAGAAGGGCCAAAGCTCAGCTAGAACTTAATCTGGCTACTGCCGTAAAAGACAATAAAAAATGTTTCTGTAAATACATGAGCAACAAAAGGAGGGCTAAGGAGAATCGGCTGGAGAGAAACATAGTGGCAAAGGATGAGGAAAAGGCCGAGGTACTTAATACCTTCTTTGCCTCAGTCTTTAATAGTCAGACCATTTGTTCTTGGGGTACCCAGCCCCCTGAGCTGGAAGACAGGGGTGGGGAGTAGAATGAAGCCCCTGTAATGCAAGAAGAAATGGTTAGCGACCTGCTGCACCACTTAGACAAACACAAGTCCATGGGGCTGGATGGGATCCACCCAAGGGTACTGAGGGAGCTGGCAGAAGTGCTCACCAAGCCACTTTCCATCATTTATCAGCAGTCCTGGGTAACCGGGGAGGTCCCAGTTGACTGGAGGTTGGCAAGGGTGATGCGCATCTAGAATAAGGACTGGAAGGAGGATCTGGGGAACTACGGGCCTGTCATTCTGACCTCAGTGCCAGGGAAGGTTATGGAGCCGATCATCCCAAGTGCCATCACGCGGCACATACAGGACAACCAGGAGATCAGGCCCAGTTAGCATGGGTTTCTAAAAGGCAGGTTCTGCTTGACTCACCTGATCTCCTTCTATGACAAGGTGACCCACTTAGTGGATGAGGGAAAGGCTGTGGATGTTGTTTACCTGGACTTCAGTAAAGCCTTTGACACTGTTTCCCACAGCATTCTCCTGGAGAAACTGGCTGCTTATGGCTTGGTTGGGCATACTCTTTGCTGGGTAAAAAAATGGCTGATGGCCAGGCCCAAAGAGTTGTGGTGAATGGAGTTAAACCCTGTTGGTGGCCGGTCACAAGTGGTGTTCTCCAGGGCTCAGTGTTGGGGCCAGTTTTGCCTAGTGTCTTTATCAATGATAAAGACTTGGCTCACAACAACCCCATGAAATGCTACAGGCTTGGGGAAAAGTGGCTGGAAAGCTGCCCATTGGAAAAGGACCTGGGGGTGCTGGTTGACAGCCAGCTGAATAAGAGCCAGCAGTGTGCCCAGGTGGCCAAGAAGGCCAATAGCATCCTGGCTTGTGTCAGAAATAGTGTGGCCAGCAGGACTAGGGAAATGATTGTTCCCCTGTACTTGGCACTGGTGAGACCGCACCTTGAATACTGTGCTCATTTTTGGGCCCCTCACTATAAGGAAGACATTGAGGTGCTGGAGCAAGTCCGAAGAAGAGCAATGAAGCTGGTGAAGGGTCTAGAGCACAAGTCTTATGAGGAGCGGCTGAGGGAACTGTTGTTCTTGTGAACATTCAGCTGATACAGCTGGTCCCTTACAATTTCAGTGTCCACAAATGGAAAGCCACTGCTCCTGTAGTCGACGTCCTCCGACTCAGGGGACTGAGCAGACCAAGGTCTATCAGTATTATTAAAGACCGAGGCAAAAAAAGCATTGAAGGCTGCCACTTTTTCTTTGTCCCTATTTGTCAGGTGACCATCTTCCTCAAGTATTGGTCCAATGTTTTCCTGGGACCTCCTCTTGCTATTAACATACTTGAAAAAGCCTTTTTTGTTGTCTGACACAACACTGGCGCCAGTTTTAGCTCTAGTTGAGTTTTAGCCTTTCATGTCTTCTCCCACGGCTCTGTAATCTCTGTGTGAAGCCTGACTTTGCTTCCAGACATCATACAATCTCCTTTCCCTCCTGAGTTCCAAGAGGAGTTCCCTGTTCAGCCAGGCTGGTCCTCTGCCCCACTTGCTTGACTTGTGATGCAAGGGGATTGCCTCGTTCTTAAAAACTGACCAGCACTAATGTACGCTTAAGCGCTCAAAAGCAGATTCCCAGGGGACGCTGCTAATTAGCTCCCCGAGTAGCTTAAAGTTTGCTTTCTTGAAATCCAGGGTAGCAACGCTGATGACCTTTTTTTCTCATTACACCAAAAATTTTGAACTTGGCCATTTCATGATCACTGTGGCCAAGACAGCCACCTACCATCACATCTCCCACAACTCCTTCTCTATCCACAAACAACAAGTCTAGGAGGGCACCTTGCCTAGCTGGCTCACTGTGTACTTGTGACAAATGATCTTCCACAAACTTCAGAAATCTCCCAGACTTGCTTAACATAGCGGTATGGTATTCCCAGTTGATGCCTGGGAAGTTGAAATCTTCCATACGGGCTACCAGTCCAGAGTAACGTGAATATTCCCAGTAGCATTGCCAACCTCAGGTGGTGCCATTCCATGCCATCCCTAGGCCTGCCTTCAGCTCTCATGATGGTCATGATGGTCATGATGGTTGGACTGGATGATCTTAAGGGTCTTTTCCAACCTAAATGATTCTATGATTCTATGATTCTGATGATGCCCCTTCTCCCAGCAATTCTAGTTTAAAGCCCCCTCAATGAGTCCTGCCAGTTAACAAGCAAAGAAGCATTTTCCCCATTGGGACAGGTGGATCCCATCAGGCCCCCGCACCTTGTGTCTCAAAGACTCTTCCACGTTTATAAAAAACAAAGTTCTGGTAGAGGCACCAGTCCTGGAGCCAGGGATTGATGTCTTGGGCATGCCTGTTTCTTCCAGTGTCTCTCCCCATTACTGGGAGGATTGAGGAAAACACTACCTGTGCTCTTGAATCCTTTAGCATTCTTACCAGGGCCCTGAAATCTCTTTTGACTGATCTTGGACTTCTTGTTGCAATGTCACATGTACCCATGTGAGAGAACAGGAAGGGGTAATAATCCAACATCTGTACTAAGCTCACCAGTTTTCTGGCGAGTTCCCCGATCCGGACCCCAGGGAGGCTGCAAACTTCCCTGAAAAGAAGCTCTGGTCTGTGGATGTGTGTCTCCCTTCCGCTCAGGAGGGACTCGCCTATGACCATAACTCACCATAGTTTCTTCTCGTTGCTGGTGGTCATAATGCAGCTCTTGATGCAAGGCGTTGGTTTATCTGACCTTGGTGAGAGAACTTGCACAGATTCCTCTTCTTCCATCTCACCACGTCCTTTGTCCACCACATCCTGAGCCTCATACCTATTCTGTAAAGGTATCTCAGAGGGCAAGGATGGGCTCTTCTTACAGCTCTGTGCAATAAGTCGCTTCCACTCCTCCCTATCCCTCATATCACTGCCTTCATCCTGGCACAAAACAGATACTGGACCTACCTCAGTAGTGGCCATGCTGAGTCAGCATGTGTGTATCCAAGATGGCAGGGTACAACTCCATTGGTCTACCTCTTTCTCAGACTCCCAGATGCTCCTCAGTCTGCCCACCTCCTCCTGAAGCTCAGCCACCAGGCAGTTGGTTTTCTGTGCAAACACGTGTATGTTTCAGAAGATGAACAGAAAGTCTCTGCACATGTTTACTTTTCTCCCTTTTACTCTGTAAAGAGCAACCTTTCTTGGTTGACACGACTGTTATCCTTTTAGTTTAGCTTGGTTTTATCCCATATATGATGTCAGTATATAAGCTGGGGGCGGGGGTTGGCCGGGGAGCAGCGATTGCTGCTCGGGAACTGTCTGGGTGTCGGTTGGCGGGTGGTGAGCAATTGCATTCTGCATCACTTGCTTTGTATATTATTATTATTATTATTATTATTATTATATTTTTATTATTACTACTACTATTGTACTTAATTTTGTTTCAATTATTAAACTATTGTTATCTCAACCCAGGAGCGTTTCTCACTCTTACTCCTCCGATTCTCTCCCCCATCCGACTGGGGCAGGGGGAGTGAGTGAGCGGCTGTGTGGTGCTTAGTTGCTGGCTGGGGCTAAACCACGACATTCACTTCTTGTGAATGTGAATCAAAAGTCCCTTGATTAAGATCGGAAGTAAAATTAGCCCTTTTACTCTGTCTGGGGAACTGCTCACTGGAAACTGGAGCTGCAGTTTTCCTGGGACAACCACCCTTTGTAACAGTTTTTCCTTGCAACTCACACACCCGTGCCTCTAGGGTCGAGGTAGGTTTCCCATCCCACTTCCTCATGTCCTCTCCATGGTCATGCAGGTAAAACCACAGGGTGCCCTGTGGTGTGTATCCTCTATATCCTCTCTCTTGAGCAGAAGGACATTGACTCCTAATGGCTTAGATACTCGTCCATACAGGTCGGGAGTAGGACAGATCCTCTTCGAGTTGCTGGAACTCTCAGGACAGTTTTTCAGACAGTTTATCCACCACAGAGACACAGGCCCATAGAGAGGAAGAGATACTTGCTTTGTATTCCCAGAGTCAGCTAGCCACTTCATCCACCATTGGTGCCTCCCCATCTTTCCAGGCCAGTATTGCCAACGAGTTGGCATACGATGCTGGTGCGCTCTGTACCACCTTCCGCCACATGGGTTGTGTGCACCTGACTTCATCTGGATCTTTGGGTAACTGCTCATTGTTCAGGTCACTATAAACCCCCTCCAGCATGCCTAATTCCCTCAGGTACTGGATACCTTTCTCTGCGGTGCCCCATTTGCCTGGGTGATATACAACATTTTCCTTGAAGGGATACCTTTCCTTCATGCTTGAACAGAAGTCGCCTCCAGAGGCTGAGGGTTTTTGCCCCTTTTCCAATTGCTTTGTCAATGCCCCCTTCCCTAGAAAGGGATCCCAGCTGCTTGGCTTCCTTACCCTCTAAATCCAGGCTACTGGCCCCATTACCCTAGCATCAGAGCAGCCAGGTGATGATGTGCTCGCCTGGGTGACGACCGAAATCTTTTCGCATGTCTCGCAGCTCACTCAGGGATAGGGATCGGGTGGTTACCGTCTCATTTATGGATTCTTCCTCCTCTGGTTCTTGCAATAGCCCTGGTTCATCTTCATCCCTTACTAAACGAGCCCATTTTCTCATGTATTTTTTCTTCTGTATAGGGGCAACTGATACCCATGCAGGTTGGTTCTCTGGTTTAGTCATGGTGCCTGTCACTGGGGTTAGAGTAGCCACAGTGCCTGTGGCAGGGGCTTGAGTAGCCACAGTGCCTGTTGTTTTGTTATCCGATCCAGAGACCTTCTCTTTCCCTTGAGGGTACTGAATAGTGTTGACCATGGCTCGATAGGCATGGGCCAGCCCCCAGCATGTTGCAATGATTTGTGTCTCTCTGGAGTTGCCAGGGCGACAACATACTTTTTCCAAATACTTTACTAGTTCTTCAGGATTCTGCACTTGTTCAGGGATGAAGTTCCAAAACAAAGAAGGTGCCCACTGCCCTACGTACTTGCCCATACTATCCCACGTACCCTGCCACTCATAACTATCCAGCCTTGGGGCAGATCTCTGGATGATATTCTTAAATTGCTTACTAACCTTCATCAAAACCGAAACAGTATTCCCACGAAGTATCAATAGAAGTATCTTAACTGCCCAGGGATGTTCAAGATATTGAAAAGTTATTGTAATGAAGGAGGAAACATCACAGAAGAAGGTAGCGAAGGTGCCATTCTGTATTTCCTCCATGAGAAACCTCTCAGAGGAAGAGGTATAATTGCTCATTCTCCCCATGAGGTGATACCCGAAGTACAGTAATGGCTTCAGTACAAAACCCAAATAACAGATGAAGCTCAAGGTCAGTGTTTTAATAACAAATCTCCCAGGCAAAACGTCACTAATCACTGCAGAGCATAGCAGACTGCACAAACCAACACCAATCTTTAACATGTACAGCAAAAACAGGAGCATGGTGCAGATCAGATGAACTAATATCGTGACCGGCAACTGTCAACAGATTCCTTAATACACTCTGGTTAATCTGTTATTATCTTAAACCCTTTGTGCTCCATGTGTGTGTCGTGGTTTAGCCCCAGCCAGCAACTAAGCACCACGCAGCCGCTCGCTCACTCCCCCTGCCCCGATGGGATGGGGGAGAATCAGAGGAGTAAGAGTAAGAAACAATCCTGGGTTGAGATAAGAACAGTTTAATAATTGAAATAAAATAAAGTAATAATAATGATAATAACAACAACAACAATAATATAATAATAACAGTAATAATAATATACAAAGCAAGTGATGCACAACGCAATTGCTCACCACCTGCCAATGCCAATCGATACCCAGACAGTTCCCGAGCAGCGATAGCTGCCCCCCAGCCAGCTCCCCCGAGTTTATATACTGAGCATGATGTCATATTGTATGGAATAGCCCTTTGGTCAGTTTGGATCAACTATTCTGGCTGTGCCCCCTCCCAGTTTCTTGTGTACCTGGCAGAGCATGGGAAGCCGAAAAGTCCTTGACTAGCATAAGCAGTACTTAGCAACAACTAAAACATCAGTGTGTTATCAACATTCTTCTCCTACTGAATCCAAACCACAGCACTATGCCTGCTACTAGGAAGAAAATTAACTCTATCCCAGCTGAAACCAGGACAGCTTCACACAGAATTGCATTTCTACCAGATAGATGGCTGTCATCTCCAGTGATGAGCTCTGGCTCCATTGGGAGCCTGGAATTATACATTTTTTTTTTGTTCTGTTCTCCTCTCCCCCTGCCATGTGCTATAATTTTTGAACCTGTTGGTTAAATATGATTAGGTGAAAAATCTCAATGTTAAGCTTATACCAACTTTTATGAGGATAAGTGGCCAGGTAGGAGAGGGATATCCTATTAGCTGTATGAGGGAGAGATTGCAGAGTGAGCTTGTTTTTTATAGATGTCAACAGATTTATGTAGGGCAGAGATGCTATGACTAATTTATATATAGAAAAAGCTGCAATGGCTATATTAGCAGAGAATTCAGCCAAGAGATGCAGGGCCAAAAGAACGAGACTGACCTGATTCAGTTCTCATAGCAATATGATTCTTTTAAGAGAGAAGTATGCTGCCACTTATGTTTCCATTAGAAACATTCACTTCTATTGGATAAACAAGTTTTCATTCTTAGCCAAAAAGCTTATAAATTCTTCTCCACAAAAATTAGAGTTTTCCATAGAAATTTGAGATGCTTTAAGAAAAGAAATTTCTTGTTGGATAAGATAGACTGAATTTTTATTTGAAACAAAATAGGGTGAAGTCCCTCATGGCCTTTGAGTTTGAATGCAAAAAGACAAAAACCTGAATGCTACGAAAGCCAGAAAAAAAATAAGGCATGGGATGATGAAGGAAGCTGAATGGAGGTAGGAGGTGCATGTCAGGGTGATAAAGGAAGAACCTTCCTTCTTTCTGTATTTTGGCTCATTGTGACATATTTTTCACTGTTAGACTAAAAGATCTAGTCCATATTTTCCTTACTAAATGTTATGAAATAATAATTCAGCTCAACTGAAAGAAAACAAGTCACACTTACCAGTGGGAATATTATTCCTGTTTAAGTCTCTTGTTGGTTACCTGCATTTACAGGGGAAAATACAACCACTTAAGTAGGTTGTACAGTCTGATTGCAATCAAATTGCAAACTGCCCAAGCAATTTATATGGAGAATACATGGTAATAAAATGTCTTTGAGCATAGACAATGGAAGCAGGCTTTCTCTCATGAGATAAAAGTCATGCTGCAGACCAAATTCTTCTAGAGACAGAAGCTCAATTTGAGGAGCATATTTATAGCCAGATTTGTTTGTTTGTTTGCTTAGTCAGAAATGGTTCATTTGTCCCTTACAGGTTTATAGGTGGTGTAAGATGAGAGATCCTCTTTCAGCCTGGACTGCTTCCCTGGTTGAAGTTAGAGTATGTGTTTTTTATAGTTGCCTGTGTTTTCCCATTTGATGCCCATGTAATGTTGTTCAGAATTCAAAAGCAAATTATATTTGTGATGCCTTCTGTTTTCCATGGAAATTGCCACGTGCTAAGGAGTACTGGCTAAGCACCCATAATCAGTCAGACTCTTCATCTTTAAAATCTTGGTCTAACCATGGTACTTCAAGGTGTGTAGTTTCTAAAAGCCCACACCCGGATCTGTGGTCTGTCTCATGGATTTTTTTGTTACTTCTGTATCTATGTCCTGGTTTTGACTTGGACAGAGTGAATTTCCTTCCTAGTAGCTGGCATAGTCTGGTGTTTTGGATTTAGGATGAGAAAAATGTTGATAACACACTGATGTTCTAGTTGTTGCTAAGTACTGCTTACACTAGTCAAGGACTTTTCAGCTTCTTGTGTCCTGCCAGCAAGAAGCTGGGAGGGGGCACAGCCAGGACAGTTGACCCAAACTGACCAAAGGGATATTCCACACCATATGACGCCATGCTCAGTATATAAGATGCGGGGAGTTGACCGGGGGGCAGCGATCGCTGCTTGGGGACTGGCTGGGCATTGGTCAGTGGGTGGTGAGCAATTGTATTGTGCATCACTTGCTTTGTATATTATTATTTATTATTATTATTACTAGTATTATTTTATTTTATTTCAATTATTAAAGTGTTCTTATCTCAACCCACGAGTTTTCTCAGTTTTACTTTTCTGATTCTCTCCCTCATCCCACCGGGCCGGGGGAGTGAGTGAGTGGCTGTGTAGTGCTTAGTTGCTGGCTAGGGTTAAACCATGACAATCTAGTAATTTACATTGGGTGAACTTGGTGCTAGGGAAGCTTGCTGAAATGGAAACTCATATAACAGCCGGTTCCCAGTGGAACAACCTGTTCATACTGGATACTGCTCTTAAATGTTGTGTAATAAGAACAACCCAAGAAGCACAACAAATTCTTCACTTCACCATTAGGTTTCCAGTGCTGTACAATTTCTGTGAGATCACTGCATTTTACATGGTTGCCAATGTAGCACACAAGCTAAACACACACCGCTGGGCTATTTGATATATTTCGTGCAGAGATGTGGTCAGAAGAGTGGGCCCTAGAGCAGAACTGAACAGGGCTTTTAAAGAAATTAAGCAAAGTATCATAATTGGCACCTGTCATTTGGGTTATTTTACCTGGGTTGCTAATGAGATGAAAGGCATTCATAGCACAGAACAGCAACAGCCATCTTTGAACTTAATATCTTGCAGGTAATACTACCTTTCTCCCAGAAGATGACCTTTCTACTATCTAGGCCACCAGATGATGTGACAGCTGTTTTGGAGATCTTCCTCCCAGGCAAAACTTGCAAGCAGTATTTAAAACTAAAAATACAGATGCAGCTATTTTTGTAAATACTCTGTCTTAAGTTGTAACTTTTTATTAATTATTGAGAAATATGTTTTATTCACCCATTGTCACACAAGAAGCACCAGTGAGTGGATTAAGTTTTTGAGAACTGTATAACATTGAAAATTAGATCAGGCTTTTGCATGCTTTCCAGGTTATCAGAAAAACCCATACTCAAACTGGGGAGCAAACCTCAGACATGTTGAAGGCTAGAGATTTTAAGGAGCTTTACACTGGTATATTGCAGAAGAGGAAATTGCATGAAAGTGGGATTTGGCATATTTTTTATTGATGATTCAGCAAAAGAAACTCAAAGGAAGAACTACAAAGGGAAAACTGATGCGTACACGATTAATGATGTTTCATGATGATGCTCAATTCAACACAAACTTCTGGAAAGGAAGTATAGACATTTCACATTATCTTCATCCTGAGATATTCTGGGTTCCATATGAATTACTTCAGCCTACAAAGGGGTGGACAAAACCACATCTAGACTTACATCAGTTGCTAATTGTGCAGCATAGAATATTCAGTGCCAGTATAGCTACTGATCCTCACAAAGCACAATAACCAGACCAGTAACCTTCATGGTCAGGGGAAGTCATAATCTTCTTTTAATCCCTGGGATTATTTTTTTAAATAAACAAGTTTGCTACTGAAACAAAAATGGGCTATCTAGTCTGTCCAGTGAGCCTTTTTCCTCTGCTCATTGAAGGGAAAGGCACTATCTCACACATCACCTCTGACACTACAGCAGTATTGCTATACTTCTTGTCCTTCCCAGGAGCTGGGGATTGATTTCAAAGCATGCCACCTCTACAGTTAAAACCTGAAAAGCAGAAGGCTGGGAACCCAATCTGCTGGTTCTTCTGGAATCTGGCCTGTCTCTCAGGGTCTGGATTAAGCCCCTTTCCTCTCATGCTACTGCTTTCCTTGCAGAGAGATGATCCCAGCTGTCTATATACATATGACTATGGTCTTCCAATGGCTCATCTACTGAAACATATGTGAATCTTGAAGGCTGGTGCTTTCTTATAGTGAGAGGGTAAAAAACTATAAAATATCTCCCCAGTTTCATGAAAAAACATCTTCTGGTTTTCTCAAGGTGCCCTTTCAGTTGCCTTATCTTGCCCTTATTTTACTGTTGAGGGTGAAAGACATAGCTGTGTTATTATTTCTTTATTTATTCTTCTGGCAAGTAGGCTGTGGGTTGTCTGTGATACAGTTCCCGCTATGACAGCCATTTTTAATTTCTTTGAGTGAGCAATCTTTCTGACACTTTCCTATTTGACAAATATGATGCAGTGTGATTGAGGAGGCAAAGTAATTAGCCATAGCACAGCTGGGATCACTAGATTTTTTTAGATTTACATCAACTTAGTTCTCCCATTTTCTGACCTATGCATCTCTACTTACTTATTCAGTCACATTGGAATAAAGTGCCCAGATGTAAACAATTAAATGCCTTTTTGTTTTCATAGCCTTGGGTTTTAAAACAATCTCAGTAACCACTAAAGTAGCGAGTGTCTGCCATTTTGCCTTGTTTTTCTCAAAGCTCAGGATTGCTACCTACTGGAATGCTGCAAAAGTATTTTTTCCTAGGTATTTCTGTAGTATGACGGTCTCCTTTGTGTTAGAGGATGGAAAAAAAAACTAATTTAAAACCATTCCATCCAGGAAAGCTTGGACAATAAAACAAAGTTTAAAAGAAAAGACATGTTATTCTATTCAGTGTTTTACATCTGGGAGAGTAAAAGAGACAGACTACCTGTGCTATCTACACAAGTCTGTAGTTGTATAAACTGAGAGGAAGTGAGTCACACCAAAGGTTGCTCACTGAAGGTCACACAGGAATAAGGGAGTAAGTACCTTTTCACTGATGACCTCCTGACTGGATGTTTCATGCTTCAGGCTACAATGCTGTTCTTGTCCTGATAGAAAGATACCTGCTGCCATTGCTCAAAAACATGTCTCTGCAATATTGATGAACAGGTGCACTTTGGGATGAATGCAAAATAAACCCAAGAAACTTATTAGGACAAAACCATTTTAGGGTCTGATTAATCTAGGTAAAAATTGAAGTAAGGGGAGGATGCTGAAGGGGACTAATCCATTTCAGTGAATATGCAAGACAATATTGCTGAAGTTGATAAAGATGGGTCTATATTTAAAGAGATCAGGATTCAGAACACGTTTTGTGACTTATTATGCAGAGAAAATTATTACTGCCCATTAAACAATTACCTTTCACACAAAATGGAAAAGTTGATTAGTGCACCTCAGAGTGGCTAGCTTCTAAAATTACAAAATTAATGAATATATGAAATATTTAATTTCACACATAAATATCTGTGAATAGAAATTAATTACTGCATGCAATAAAAGTCATTTATTGCACATAGAAGATCAAATATTAAACGTGCTAAAATAAAAATGTGAGCATTTTCATAGCTTGTGTGTAACTGACTTGGATTTCTGTTCAAGTTTTTTGTTACTGTATAAAAAAACATAGATCAAACTCAGTAATTAGATGAACTCTATATTTTCAGCATCTGTGGAAGGTTAGTAAAGGAAATCCTTGTTCCTAGAGAGGATCACCTGTAAGTGCAATTGACCTCAGATATCATTGGGACTGCAAGAAATTAATAAAGTAAAACATATGCTTAAGAGTTTGCAGGACTGTTGCCTATGCTTCCATCATAATGTAATTTCATTTTATTGGACTGTGAGAATAAATACAACATCTGCAGCTTTTGCAACTCTCACAGCTAAACGGCACTCTCATATTTTGATTTTTGATGCATCAGTCCTCTGATCTGGCAAACACATACTTGATATGCCATGACTTAGGTTGTGATAATCTTTCAGTCAAATCCTGTTCCTTGTACTGGATTTACTAGCTTTGTTCTTGTGCATCACCTTATCTCCCAGTCTTCCTCTACTACATGAAAACTTTGCAGTTTTCAAGCAGTGTATGTAGCTAGCTCTGCTTACAACTCCAACTGTGCAGGTTAAATATTATGTAGATTGAAATGTGCAGGAATAAGGTAGTATTCTTTTAAATAGCTTAAGCCAGTAGTGCTAGTTGCTGTCACGATCCAAACTGGGCTGCCCAGGGAGGTTCATGGTGGTTCTGTGATTCCCTTGGGCCAAATGAAGGTAAAATGACACCAAATGATTGATTAAGATCATCATTGATTGATGATAGAAACAACCTTAACTTGGCAAGCGTAACAGTAGGCAACCTGAACTAGGAAAGCATAGTGGTAGGCAATGTGGGTTCTAATTGAAATATTTATAAGAAGGAAGGAAAAAAGAGGGAAGAGAGAAAGAGAGAGGGTTATCACCACCCTTGGATCCTGCGACGATGATGATAGATGAGGTGACCTTCTGGTGGTGGGCGTGCACCTGGCTTTCTCAGAGTTGTGTCTTTTATAAGCCAGTCTCTGCCTCTCAGTTGTGTCAAGTCCATCCCCTTGACAACTTATATGGTTCTTGTTCCAGGAAGTTCTCAATCTTCTGTGCCGGTGTCATTGGGCGGGGGGGTGGTGGTGGTGGTGGTGGTCCTGAAGGGTCTTTTGGGTGGTCATGAGCCCCTTCCTCAAATTAACTCTGTATGACCTCTGGCCACATATGGTGAGTTGTGAGGCACATTACAAAAATGGAACTGCACATCCTCCAACACACCTCCCCGTGCTCTGTGCCAACCGACTTCCCACTTGTGGTTTGGTGTCACCATGTAGATCTTAACTTGTTTCACCACAACGTTTGAGGCATGAACCAATTGTCACAATGTTTGAGACATCAACATACATTAACTCTTTCAGTCTCTCACAGTTGTGGTGTCCTATGAAATTTTGAGAGGGATTGGTAGGAACAGCATGTCTGTAAGTATTTAATTAAGTGTTATTTGAGATTAACCTGTGCTAGTGTCATTTTTTAATTATGTTTAACAAAATAACAACTGGATGTGAAAACAGATGCAGTGGTCTTATGAGAAGAGAATTGCTGCATGCAGCTACTGGGCATGCAAGGAAATTGCTCATTTTTGGGAAAAATAGAATTACAGCATGTCTGACTGCTTGGGGAAAGTGGACTTACTGGTGGATTCATCCTCTGCTGAAGTAAACAATGCAGTAAGGCTTTGAATGCTGTTAGTCATCAATAGTGTAAGTGATAAGAAAGGTTGCTATATTATTAACTGGGGTGGGTGGCAAAAATT
The DNA here is from genome assembly GCF_030463565.1 of Pelecanus crispus. Taxonomy (NCBI): domain Eukaryota; kingdom Metazoa; phylum Chordata; class Aves; order Pelecaniformes; family Pelecanidae; genus Pelecanus; species Pelecanus crispus. The sequence goes on from NC_134646.1 coordinate 23,746,633, forward strand.
TGTAATTTAATTTAGTTGCTCTTAAGCTTGAAGGGAAAACATTTGCTGAAATTGTAGAGGCTGCATTTCCACTGCTCTGCTGCCCAAAGCCTTGGAGGTCACCTGTTATAAATGAAACCCAGAAAAAGAAATAGATTCTTTTATTTAAGTGCCTTTTATTTAAGAAAGCTAGTAAAGCATTACCAAATTGGATGGTGTTTGAATAATTTGTCAGGTTCATCATTAGTCTCTGTAATCTAGAATAGATATTTGCCTTACTGGCTGGTGGCAGTCATATCCAGAAACTTACCTAATTAAAGCCTATCTGAAAATGTAGGTTATAACATACTTCCAGTCACTGTCTTTGGAGGATAGACTTTTGGCTGTAGTTACAAGTTGGCATTTGAGCTGTTGTATGCAGTTCTCATTTGAGTGAGAGACATAGCAAATATCACAGGATGCTAATTACCTGTATTAAAATGATGTTGTATAATTGGAAGCTAGCAGCAAAAACAACCCAAGAAGCACCAGAAGTTACTTGCAAGTTTTAGGGGTAAAGCAAATGAGACCAAATTGGCATTTTTCTGAGGTTCAGTTGTGTTCTGTGGCAATGCCATGTTCAAAGGTAACTTAGGCTTGCCATTTAAACAAACTTTCTGACATCCTGATCACAACATATATCACAAGTGTGTTTTTTTCTCTGAGGATGGTTAATTATCATCCTGATACATAACAGTGTTACATCCTACAAACAAGCTGCCATGGCAGAGACTGTTGTTCTGTGTTCCTGGGCTTTTATTGAGGCTAAGAAACTCAGAATACTTTGATGGCAGACTTTCCCATAGGATAGGAGGTGGCTCACAATGCTTCTCAAACGCAGTAAAAGCAATCAATATATGAAATGGATACTCATACTGAAAGTCCTATAGACTTTGCTTTCCAAATTTCTTGCCTCCTCAGACCGCCACTGTGCTTCAAACTATAGACAAGTTCTGAGGTTAGTTTTCAAGGAAAATTTTCACCACTGTGTCTGACTACAGTTTATGAATTGCTAGTCTGAATCCTTAATGCAGTGAAGGAGAGCTAGTATTGATTGTTGCCTCCTTGCAGGGATGGGGAGATTTTTGGGTACACCTTGTGATAGTAGCAAATTAGGGTGCCAGCTAATAAGAAAACAGACGGTCTGGTGGGAGGTACACTTGTGGTACAGGAGCCAAAGGCAGCTGTTATATTTTATTTGAAGGAGTAGGGACTTGTTAACCCATAGGTAGTGTGGTGTTCATTGAGGTTGTCAGCAAATGTTACATGTGTTTAAAGATACTCCATTATTTTTCTGGAAATGGCCCTGTGGCAGTGAATGTTAAACAGACTTGTTGGAAGCATTTAAACAACATAAGTTTTAACTGCAGTAACCATTCATTCTAAATACCCTGCAGTATTGTCTTTGAATTCAGGTAACTCATTACAGACAGTGATGGTGTAAGACCCATTTTCCTGCACAAATAAAGTGGAAACGAAACTTGATTCCCTAGAAACTTGATCTACAGAAGTATCACTGTTTCCTGAAAGAAATGCTATCAAACTTATCAGTTAAATGCCACATTACTACAATGTTGGAAAGGTATATTGAGGCAATCAAGAAATTTATACTGCATTTGCAAAAACAGTCTACAATATGATGCAAAATTCTTATTAGACTATGTAAATTCAACACCAGCAGTGATATTACAGCATATTATTTAAGGCTCTGAAGTACATGTTACACTGGATTCACTTAAGGGCTTTATTACAAAATAATGTGAGGAAGAGGACTTGATTAAACCTGGAGTTGAAGTCAGATAGGAAATGGGTTTCCCCTCCGGAGTGTGTGTTTGAAGGAGGGAACCAGCAACTGACAAAATGCAGGGAAAGATCTCTCCCTGGAGTGCCAGAAGCTTGGGGATTATCATGGTTACCTACTTGTCTTGTAGGAGACTTGATTTCAAACCACAAGTTGCTCAGACAAACCAAGCGCCCAAACCCTCTGTCTTACAACTCATTTCTCTAACCTCTGGCTAGCCTGCAGTTGATATTTGTGTCTGACTTTCACTCCAAGCTCCATCTTAGGGTTGAGAATTCATTTCAACCTAAAGATTTATCGAAGTTGTAGACTTCTACAGTTGCTTATCATCAATAAGCAATTTTTTTCACTAAATAAGCTAATTTCTCACTCATTTGCACAGGTTTATCAAGTGGAAAAAGGCCAGAGATGGCAGAAGCTAGCTTTCAAACCCCACTTTTTCCTTTTTTTCCTCTCATCTTTTTGTTGGTTTATTTTTTCAAGGGGTGAAACACCATGCAACCTTATCTCGTCTTTTCCTCCTTTTGGATCCATTGATAGTCCTGTCCTGCCTTGACTGTTACTTTCCCAGTGAACTGACAGCTTTGGGGAGGGGATTTCTTTTAAACTACATTGATTAAAGAACTAACATCAGCAACCAGGGTATTAAGCCTGCTTGTTAAAAGCATTACAACATTCTGTGCTACATGGGGGAGAAAGGATGAATCGTAAACAAATATGCTCTGATGGGTAGAGAGTTGAGTTTTATGAGGCATTGTACAAGTGGCTTAATTTCATGAAGTGTCTTAAGTACTGTACAGAGTAGAGCCAGATCCTGGGTTTTGGTGGTAGTTGTTTTTATTTTTCTTCTTTGCCCCTTCAAAAGACAGGGTCCTGATAAACCTGGGTATAACAGTCCTAGAAATGACATAGGTTAATAGCTTCAGCAACTGAAGACTTCTGGGCCCCTTCTGGGCAGAAGTTCAGCTAAGATGGCCCACCCAGAGCTGGATTAGTGGCACAGGCACAAACCTGTCCTGGGTGAGAGGTGTGACATCCAACACAAAACTATAGCATAGTTGGTTTTAGCCAGAGGGATGGCATAGAGCTCTATTACAAAGCACAATGTTGAGCTAAACCACAAACCCACTGTCAGGGTCAGTGTGTGAGGATATAGCCATGCTGGTCTTCCTGATGATGTAAGGCAACTATGACCACTGTGCAGAGGGAAAAATTAATGTCTGGCCTTAAAATATGAAGGATTTTAATAACAATGTTGATCTTGGGGGACTGAGCAATTGGGAGAAGAATGATGGAGCTCATTCTGCTACCAAAGGACTCAACATAGATCCAACATCTGTTTGCTTAGTTGCTTTGGGAAGTGTACAGACACAGAACAGTAGAAATCCATGAGGTTCCAGGTTATTTCAAGTCACTAGATACTGGTTTTGAACTTTGAAGCTGAATCTCAGAGACATTGAGAGGACTCAAAAGTACTGGTTAATGCTGTAAGGACCCTCAATGCATTAAGTGCCACTGGGTTGACACAAGCTTTTGAAAAGAGGTTGTTTTATAAGAGACACTTGCTGACATGCGGAAATAACTTCAAAGGGCACTGAAGCAGAAACATATTTTCTGACTACTCATACTCTCCATGGAAATGCAAAGCCAGTGACCTTCTGGAGATGGATTTCGATCCTTCCTTTGGCCTCAGGTTTGTCTGCTATCATCTGGGATGACTTTCAGTGCAGGGCAGCTAGAAGGACTGTCCCAGCAGCATTGGAAAAGTTTATACTTGCACAGTGTTTCACATGATAGGCAAAAAGCTATGCATACCATTATGGCTTCATGTCTGCTAACAGTCCTCTGATCTAATGCTATCCTTTTCTCTGAATCTGGAAATTATGATCTTTGTCATGTCTTGTTAGAGTGCATGAAATTATGCTTGCAGACACTTATGCACAGTATAATTGCACTCTGCTAGTAAGATGTAATGCAATATAGATTCCCTTTCACACTCTCCTTTTATTTTTCTGTGAAATGGCCTCACCAAAGGTTCCAGAGTTAAAGAGTATCTTAGCCTGTTTCACTTCCAGTTGTCTGCTTCTGAAACTTGGAAAGTAACAGCCATGCATGATATGATTAACTTCCTGGTGATACCATCTAGCAGTGGCTTTTTCAGTATTTGTGCTTAATCCAATCCAACATGTAAAGTAAAGCTCAGTGAGGGATGATTAAATTCACCCGTCTTTGCAAGCAGCTGCCCTGCAGTGTCCAGCACATCCCAAATGTGAGAATGTCAGCTACCACAAAAAAGAAGTACTGTGTAAATTCTTGGGATGGGTCCCATGCTAATGTTGAAAATCCTTCTCCTCAGTACAGACTGCTCTGTGTGGAATCCAAACATGCAGCAGCAGTCAGAAAGAAGTGACAACATGGTGGAGTCCACGTTGGATCCTCCTGTGGTTTCCCAAATGGATGTGCACAATAAAGATTTCTTCATGTTGTCTCCTTTCATCCTGCAGACTATCTCTTTAGAAACTCAGAAGAGCTCTGGAAGTTTGGTCTAACAGATTTGAATGTGTCAGGGACTGAAAGAGTTAATGCCTCAAACATTGTGGTGAGGCAAGTTAAGGTCTGCAAAGAGACAAGTTAAGGTCGCCATAGTGATAAATTGGGGTCTGCAAGGCACCACAGGTGAGAAGCCGATTTGTGCAGAGTTAGCACGGAGCCGGGAGGTGTGTCGGAGGACTCGCAGGTCTGCCCTCCCATGGCCAAAGCTTATGCAGAGTTCGTTTGAGGAAGGGGCTCACGACCACCCGAAAGACCCCTCGCGACCACTAACACGCCCAGTGGCGCCTGCGCAGAATCATAGAATCATAGAATCATAGAATCATAGAATCATCTAGGTTGGAAAAGACCTTTAAGATCATCCAGTCCAACCATTAACCTACACTACCAAGCCCACTCTAGACTAATCAAGGGTAGACCAGACTAAACCATATCCCGAAGTGCCACATCTACCCGTTTTTTAAACGCCTCCAGGGATGGTGACTCCACCACCTCTCTGGGCAGCCTGTTCCAATGCCTGACCACCCTTTCCGTAAAGAAATTTTTCCTAATTTCCAGTCTAAACCTCCCCTGGCGCAGCTTAAGCCCATTTCCTCTTGTCCTATCGCTAGCTACTTGGGAGAAGAGACCAACACCCACCTCACTACAACCTCCTTTCAGGTAGTTGTAGAGAGCGATAAGGTCTCCCCTCAGCCTCCTCTTTTCCAGGCTAAACAACCCCAGTTCCCTCAGCCGCTCCTCATAAGACTTGTTCTCCAGACCCTTCACCAGCTTCGTTGCCCGCCTCTGAACACGCTCCAGCACCTCAATGTCTTTCTTGTAGTGAGGGGCCCAAAACTGGACACAGTATTCCAGGTGCGGCCTCACCAGCGCCGAGTACAGGGGGACAATCACCTCCCTGCTCCTGCTGGCCACAGCATTCCTGATACAAGCCAGGATGCTGTTGGCCTTCTTGGCCACCTGGGCACACTGCTGGCTCATGTTCAGCCGGCTATCTACTAACACCCCCAGGTCCTTTTCGGCCAGGCAGCTTTCCAGCCACTCCTCCCCAAGCCTGTAGCGTTGCATGGGGTTGTTGTGACCGAAGTGCAGGACCCGGCACTTGGCCTTGTTGAACCTCATACAGTTGGCCACGGCCCATCAATCCAGTCTGTCCAGGTCCCTCTGCAGGGCCATCCTACCCTCGAGCAGATCGACACTCCCACCCAATTTGGTGTCGTCTGCAAACTTACTGAGGGTGCACTCGATCCCCTCATCCAGATCATTGATAAAGATATTGAACAAGACTGGCCCTAAAACAGAGCCCTGGGGAACACCGCTCGTGACCGGCCGCCAACTGGACTTAACACCATTTATCACTACTCTCTGGGCTCGGCCACCCAACCAGTTCTTTACCCAGCAAAGAGTATGCCTGTCTAAGCCGTGAGCTGCCAGCTTCCCGAGGAGGATATTATGCGAGACGGTGTCAAAAGCTTTGCTAAAGTCGAGGTAGATGACATCCACAGCCTTTCCATCATCTACCAGGCGGGTCACCAGGTCATAGAAGGAGATCAGGTTGGTCAAGCAGGACCTGCCTTTTGTGAACCCATGCTGGCTGGGCCTGATCCCCTGGTTGACCTGTACTTGCCTGTGGAGTTCGCTCAAGATGAACCTCTCCATAATCTTCCCCGGCACCGAGGTCAGGCTGACAGGCCTGTAGTTCCCCGGGTCCTCCTTCCGGCCCTTCTTGTAGATGAGCGTCACATTGGCAAGCCTCCAGTCATCAGGGACCTCCCCTGTTAACCAGGACTGTTGATAGATGATGGAAAGTGGCTTGGCAAGCTCCTCTGCCAGCTCCCTCAGTACTCTTGGGTGGATCCCATCTGGCCCCATAGACTTGTGAGCGTCCAGGTGGCATAGCAGGTCATTAACTGCTTCCTCCTGGACTATGAGGGCTCCATTCTGGTCCCTATCCCTATCCTCTAGCTCAGGGGCCTGAGTACCCTGGGGATGACCGGTCTGGCTGTTGAACACAGAGGCAAAGAAGGCGTTAAGTACTTCAGCCTTTTCCTTGTCCTTGGTGACAATGTTCCCCCCCACATCCAGCAAAGAATGGAGATCCTCCTTGGCTCTCCTTTTATTGCTGATGTACTTATAAAAGCATTTTTTATTGTCTTTTACAGCACTGGCCAGATTGAGTTCTAGCTGGGCTTTTGCCTTTCTAATTTCCTCCCTGCAGGACCTAACAAGATCCCTGTACTCCTCCTGAGCTGCCCGCCCCTTCTTCCAAAGGTGGTAGACTCTCCTTTTTTCCCTGAGTCCCCGCAAAAGCTCCCTATTCAGCCAGGCCGGTTGATTTCCCCTCCGGTTGGTCTTACGACACACGGGGACAGCCCGCTCCTGCGCCCTTAAGACTTCCTTCTTGAAGAGGGCCCAGCCTTCCTGGACCCCTTTGCCCTTCAGGACCGCCTCCCAAGGGACTTTCCCAACCAGGGTCCTGAAGAGGGCAAAGTCTGCCCTCCGGAAGTCCATGGTAATAGTTTTGGTGCCCCTCCGCTTAGCATCACCCAAAATTGAGAACTTTATCATGTCGTGGTCGCTAAGCCCGAGACGGCCTCCGACCTCGACATTTCCCACAAGCCCTTCTCTGTTGGTAAACAGCAGGTCAAGCGGGGCACCTCCCCTGGTAGGCTCGCTTACCAGCTGCATTAGAAAGTTATCCCCCACATGCTCTAGGAACTTCCAAGACTGCTGCCTCTCTGCTGTGTGGTATTTCCAGCAGATGTCTGGCAAGTTGAAGTCCCCCATGAGAACAAGGGCTAGCGATTGCGATACTTCTGCCAGCCGCTTATAGAATGCCTCATCTACCTCTACCTCCTGGTTGGGTGGTCTATAGCAGACTCCCAACAGGACATCCGCCTTTCCAGCCTTCCCCCTCATCCTTACCCATAAGCATTCCACCTTGTCATCACCACTGTCAAGCTCTATGCAGTCGAAACACTCCCTAACATACAGAGCCACCCCACCGCCTTTCCTACCCTGCCTATCCCTTCTGAAGAGCTTATAGCCATCCAGTGCAGCACTCCAGTCATGAGAGTCGTCCCACCACGTTTCCGTGATGGTGACTATGTCATAGCCATCCTGCTGCACAAGGGCCTCCAGCTCCTCCTGTTTGTTGCCCATGCTACGTGCATTGCTGTACATGCACTTAAGCTGGGCTGTCGATTTTGCCCCCAATGTTGCCATGCCGCCCCTGGGCTCCTTACTAGCGGGCCTGTTTATATCCCCTTCCCCCTTCAAACCTAGTTTAAAGCCCTCTCAATGAGTCCCGCCAACTCTTGGGCGAGAATCCTTTTCCCCCTTGGAGACAGCCGATCTCCATCAGCCGCCAGCAGGCCCGGTGCCGTGTAGACCTCCCTGTGATCGAAGAACCCAAAATTCCAGCGATGGCACCAGCCTCTGAGCCACCTGTTAATCAGGTGAGTTTTCCCATTCCTTTCAGTGTTCCTTGCTGCCACTGACGGGATAGAGGAAAACACAACCTGTGCTCCCGATCCTGCGAGCAATCGCCCCAGTGCCCTGAAGTCCCTCTTCATTGGCCTAGGACTTCTCTCTGCAATCTCGTCACTGCCCACCTGTATAACCAGCAGTGGGTAATAATCGGAGGGCCTCACGAGGTCAGGCAGTTTCCTCGTAATGTCCCTAACCCGGGCCCCAGGAAGGCAGCAGACTTCCCTGTGGGATGGATCCGGGCGGCAGATCGGGCCCTCAGTTCCCCGCAGGAGGGAATCCCCCACCACAATCACCCTCCTTTTTTTCTTAACAGGGGCAGTCGTAATCCATGGGGGTGACTGACTGACCCTCGGCAACCCCCTGGCTGGACCTTCCCCTTCACCTCCCTCCCCGCTTGCCTGGCCCTCAACCTCCAGAGCCCCGTATCTGTTGTGTAGGGGCAGCTGGGGAGGTGAGGGAGGCCGGGAGGGGATTCGCCTGCCTCCCCGGGCAGGGACCTGTTTCCATTCCCCCCCGTCTCCTGGATCCCCTCCTTCTGCTTGCCGGCAAGAGGGTAGGGGATCCTCTGCTCCTTGTGGGGCCTCCGCCTGCTGCCCTGGCCCCAGGGACGGCAGGGTGCGGCTCCACCAGTCTATCTCCTGCTCGCACTCCCTGATGCTCCTCAGCCTTTCCACCTCCTCCTTCAGCTCTGCCACCAGGCTGAGCAGATCATCCACCTGCTCACACCGAAGACATTTGCCGTCCCCGCTGCCGTCTGGCACAAGCGACAGGCCCAGGCACTCCCTGCAGCCAGTGACCTGGACGGCCGCGTGTCTGTGCGGGAGCTCCGTCTGGGTCGCCGCATTCCTTTTGGCGGCGGCTTTCGGGCGGGTGGTGACCATGGCTGCCAGGTGTTCTCCTGGGAGGATGGTGACCACTGCCTGGGTTCCCCTTTGGAACTTGGAGAGGGGGACACTCAGCCTTTCCTGCGCGCCCTGACTGCGCGAACTGACGCGCCACGCCCTCCTGACGCGCCACGCCCTGTTTGCCCGTCCTGGTCGCCGCGCTCCTGGTCGCTCGCGCTCCCTGGGGGCTGCTTTTATAGGTGGGGGGGGTTTGCCCACCGTCACTCCTGGCCCCGCCCACGCCGCGTCAGAGCTGCCGCACGTCAGCAGCTCGCCCTTTCCCGCTCTTTCCCGCTCTGGGAGGGGGGCTGGGCTGCCCGCTCCTGCCCTTCGCGCTTTGTTTTTGCCGCCTCAGCAAGGGTGCCCCGGCACGAGTGTCCGCTCCGGAGCCCTTGGCCTCGGTGACTGAATGATGGAGAACATTCTGGAACAAGCCTCAAGGGGGGCGAGACTAGAGGTGGGGACTGGCCTATAAAAGAGACAACTCCAAGTAGCCGCGTGGTGTACCTCCCTCCCCTGCCGCGCCCCTCCCTCTGGGCCGGCAACCCCCGCCCGCTGCCGGCGCAGCCGGGGCCCTGCTCTCCGGGAGCAACGCGCCGGAGGGCTGCCGCATTTGTCATCGACATCGCGGGATCCAGGGGTGGTGATACCTCTCTCTCCTCTTTTTTCCTTTTCCTTTCCTTTTCTAAGTATTTGGATTAGAACCCACGTGGCCTATCGTGGTGCTTTCCTGGTTCGGGTTGCCTCCTTATTCACATAAACCCTTGACTAAGTCTGAGACTAAGATTACATTTAGCAGCACCTAGACTCCTCTCTGGAAAGGAGTTTAGAAAGCAAGGGGGTCTGTTGTGAACCTCGTGACTCAATGGGAGGGTCTCCCCTTATCCCCTTGGTGCTTTCCAAGTTCAGGTTGGTGTTAACTGCCAATACAGTGTTAAACTGATTGGTTGGTGTCGTTTCACCTTAATTTAGCCCAAGGGAATCACAGAACCTCCACGATCCTCTCTGGGCAGCCCAGTGTCGGTCGTGATAGAATGGGACTAATTTTTTAATTGGGTCTGAAAAATGCCTGTAGGAAGGGTTAAATGAAGGGCTAAAGCTTCTCTTCACAGATAGTAAAAGTGTAAGCAATCTGTGACATGTCAATCTCAGACATTCCTGAAGAAGACTCTGGGGTGTTGTGCTTATATTTTAAAATAATAAATTACTGCAGTACTAATGGACAGGACTTAAATGAATAAAATTAATCTTGAAGTGGGAAGAAAATTAGAACAAGCTACTCCAGCCTCCATGGTCACTGCTATTTTATTTTCATCCAACATTTTGCATAGAAATGATTATTTCAAATGTGTGCGGCATTGTCTCTAAAGGCAGCTCTGCTTCTCTGTTTTTGGATCTGTGGTATGACTTGAGGTACCTACAACTAAGGAGCTAAAAGGCAGCATTGCACGTTAATGGGTTCAGAGTACATTCTTCATGGTTACAGTGAAAGTGCAGAGAAATCCAAATTTTATTTTAGCTTTTATTATTTGGGCCTGTTTGCAGTTATTCAGTAGCTCTTCCTTTTTACAAATACATGTCAGAGTGTGAGTATGGTGGGGTTCACTTGCTTCCACTTCCCCAGTTCAGGGGGACTGCCTTCACTGCAGGCTTTAGAGGCATGCTAGGAACTCAAGCTGTGTGTACTGAATCAGTTACAATGGAGATAAGTAGTGTCATGCATTATGACATCACTCTATACATTACTAGATATATGTACTATCAGTAATGACCTCATGCATGAGTTTGTCCTGGAATTTGCATGTGAGCTTGGACCAAAATTTAGAGATGGGTTTTGCTTTCTCTCCTTTCCTACTTCAAAGAGGTGTGTCTTCATAAAGAATGAGTAATCTTTTGAAGTAGCATTTTGAATTTTCAAATATTTTACAGTTCTGAAGGAGACTGAAAGAGATCACAGCAAGATAATACAATCTATCACAGAAGCAGCCAACACAATCAACCTTATCTGAAACTTATAATTCCTACTCTACTAGTTAAACACTGACTCCAAAGTTGGCAAGTAATGACTCAGAGCATTCTCTGAACTCTTCAACATTCAGGCTGTGTCTGAATTGTTCAATAGTTTGTTGTTCAATATTTAGGTTCCTTGCTTTGTTTGTTTTTCTTCAACAGTAAGATTGAAGCATCATCCTTTTTCAAAGATAAAAACATTCACACAACACACTGAAGGCATGGAAACTGGAGTCCTTTGCTCAATTGTTAAATATGTAATAAAATTAATAAAACATGAAGTATTTGGTTGTATGAGCCTCACATAATTACTGCCTGTGGGTTTTTTTCCCCCTTGTGACAACTCCTTAGAGGATTAAAAATTGTTTTTATTAGAAATTGTGGCAATACCTATCAATTATGGCAAATATCAAGAGTCTCAGGTTGGAGTTCAGGGTTTGGATGGAATCGCAACACAATTTCAATTAATTACTTATATCTGAGTTTCTGGTTGGCTGTGGCACAAATGCAGTATTAAGCACTGAAGACAACATGAACATTGGAGCTTCTCCTGAGCCTGGCTTGCCATGTTGTCCTGATCTGTTGCAGAGTAAGGAGTATGTTTTTCTTACAGATGACCTGTCATTATTTGTGCAAGATATAAGGGCATTACTTTAGGACTGTCTCAACTCCACATTCCTGAAATAACCTTGAAAAATAACCTATATCTGTCTCATTTATGTTGGTATAAATTAAAGGACATGATATTATAACAGGTGAAATCAGAGTCTGGCTCTTGGCAAGGTGTAAAATGTTACAGCTTTTTCATGAGATTGGCAAGTTGTTACAAAGCCTGTCCTTCAGAGCATGACCTGACCTTTTCCTTGAGAAATGCTTATGCAACATATCACTTATATACTAAATTATAGCTACAGCTAAACTGTGCATAGAGCTATTAATTTGGCTGAATGTCTAGTTGACATCAATAAATCTAGATAATGTTATGAGACCCTGATAATAGTCCTTGTTGATGGGTTGCAACAGAAAGGTCCATGATCTTCTTCATTAGTAGTAAGTCAGTTAACAAATAAAGCTAAGTAAACTTGATTCTGTTCTGCGCAAGTAGTTGCTTGTGCTTGTGTGCTGCCCAGTATAAGTCTACTCATTGCAAAGGGAAAGAAGGCAGGATTCAGACTCCATTTTGCAAGCCAATGCTTATTATTGTGGAAGTGTCCAATATGTCTGTGTGCAAAACATCTTTTCTCTGAACAGGTCTGTTGACTCACTTCTTTCATCAGTGAGAATAGTAACTGTATTTTGGTGCTAGAATTTGCTTAGTGAAATGTATGCCTTTCATTTGCACGAGAAGTTTAATGTTTTAAGACTTCACTGAAAACACCTCCTTATACTTCTCTGCAGCCTGCCTCTAGGTGTTGGTTGTGTCTGTTGTCTTGAGGAGTGAAGTTACTTTCCAGGATGCGGATAAACTTGGTGTAATAATTTGCACAGCACCTTTAAGTTATGGAGGAGTATTTTTGCAATAATTTCTACAGTTGGGGCTTCTTATATTTGCTTCAGTTTTTCATTGCTGTTGTTCTCTGTTCTGCTCAGCCAAGGCTGTGAAGCAGCTGGGGCATTAGAGATGTCAAAGGAATTAATTTTTTTTCTTTTTCTCTTTTTTTTTCTGTTTTCCCGCCACTTATATGAATGCTTGTGCAATGATTTCACTTAGTGAGATGCTATGACCTGTTTAAGGAAGCAGGATACAAGATCATGCTCTTTCCCAACTTAAGAGGGCAGGGAAGAGAACACGAATATACCTTATCCTTTAAATTAGTCTTCTGCCTGGTTCTGAAAGTAGGATGCAGTAAATGACTAAGACAGCACTGGTACTGGGTTTCTTCTACCTGTCCCAATGGCTCAGCGTGGCAAACTTGATGCTTTATCCTAGCCTAAAGCAAAAAGTGACGCTGCCTGGCTACCCAAGTATGCCTCCTCATGGAGAATGCATGCCTCCTGTATTGGTTTCTACCTTGAAGTTGTGGGCTCTAAGAGGAGGGACCCTCTGGGAAGTGCTTGAAATTTCTCTACCATCTGCTTCTAACCTATGTTGAGGCCTGAGGCAGTGATAGGAAAATCCCAGGACTTCATCTTTGCTCTCCCAAACCTTAACCCCTTGCTCTTTTTTCCCTCTAAATCTCTCTCTGCCTGGTCTGGTATAAATTTACAGTTATCTTAGACAAACAGCCAGTTGTGCCTTGTTCTCTTTCTTCTGACATCACAGCTGCCCAGTCCCTCTGGCAATTGTGAATACCATATGGTTCAAGAAAGAGCAGAAAAAATTCCCACTTCTGTTTGTCCCTAGTGGAATCATTCCATGCCCTCCATGACCACTTTACCTGTAGGTCTTTTCCTAACCTTGACATATCCTGCAGAGAGGTAACTGCTGCTTTCATCAAGCAAAGCTCTGTAGTACTCTGTTTTCTGAAAGCATTTGAATGCCAACTGTTGATACCAGGACTTAGCTCTTTCTGTTGGGAAGCTATGAGGAAGCAAAGCTTCTTATGTCTAGGAGTGCAAATAGAACTAGAATTGCTGGAGCAAGAACTGTGGAAAGCTTGCCTGTTACTGCATCTCATGAGTGAAATTTCCTTAGTCTGTGCAGGGGAATTTGATAGCTTTCACTATAGAAATTTGCTTGAAGGAGGAAAGCATCATGAAATTCTAAATAGAGTAATCTTCACTACATGAATGAATGCCAATAGGAGATCTAGGCACTTATATTTTAAGGGCACTCCATCCAGGGAGATCACCTGAATGCCAAGAAAACTGATGAAACAAGTTGCCCTGGGAGGTTGTGGATTCTGCCTCCTTGGAGAGAGTCAAAAGCCATCTGGACACAGTCCTGAGCAGCTGGCTCTATATGGCCCTCCTTGAGCAGGGGGGGTTGAACCAGATGACCTTCAGAGGTCTGTTCCAACCTGAACCACTCTGATTCTGTCATAAATTACCTTTATGGCAGTGTGGAGAAGGCCTGGGTATTGCTGTTAGATTTACAGTGTTCAGAGACAAACCCAAATTTTTGGATGTATTTATATAAAATACATATTTACATATGCAGGCTCAGCTAAAGCTCTATATGCTTCTTTCCCTCTCTCATTACTCAGTATTAAGATAAATGAGTAAGATAGCTTAGCAGGATATTTTAGCATGCTCCTAAGTTTTAAATATCTGAATAGTTATTTCATAAGTGTTCTCAAATGAACTTGGTGATTTTAGATGCCCCAGTACAGCTCTGGAAGCCTGACCTGAAGAGTTCTATTTTTATTTTTGAAGGTGTAGGTTCTAGACTTTTGGGAGTGTTGTTTTTTTCATGTACACTTCCTTCCTTTAACTGGCTGTATTGGGTTGCTGTGGCAAGGTTTTGGTAGCAGGGGGGCTACATGTGTGGCTTCTATGAGAAGCTGCTAGAAGCTTCCCCTGTGTCCAATAAAGCCAATGCCAGCCAGCTCCAAGATGGACCTGCTGCTGGCCAAGGCCAAGCCAATCAGTGACAGTGGTAGTGCTTCTGTGGTAACATTTAAGAAGGGGGAGAAGGGGGGACCAAAGGGACACAAACTGCAGCTGGAGTGAGGAGTGAGAATATGTGAGAGGAATGACTATGCAGACACCAAGGTCAGTGAAGAAGGAGGGGGAGGAGGTGCCAGAGGAGAGATTCCCCTGCAGCCCATGGGGAAGACCATGGTGAGGCAGGCTGTGCCCCTGCAGCCCATGGAGGTTAATGGTGGAGCAGATGTCCACCTGCAGCCCATGGAGGACCCCATGCTGGAGCAGGTGGATGTGCCTGAAGGGGACCATGACCCTGTGGGAAGCCCACACTGGAGCAGGCTCCTGGCAGGACCTGTGGACCCGTGGAGAGAGAGGAGCCCATGCTGCAGCAGGTTTGCTGGCAGGACTTGTGACCCCATGGGGGACCCATGCTGGAGCAGCCTGCTCCTGAAGGACTGCACCCCATGGAAGGGACCGTTCGTGAAGAACTGCAGCTTGTGGGAAGGATCCACATTGGAGAAGTTTGTGGAGGACTGTCTCCTGTCGGTGGGACCCCATGCTGGAGCAGGGGGAGAGTGTGAGGAGTCCTCCCCCTGAGAAGGAAGGAGCAGCAGAAACGATGTGTGATGAACTACCTGCAACCCCCATTCCCTGTCCCTCTGTGCTGCTTGGGAGGAGGAGGTAGAGAGAATCAGGAGTGAAGTTGAGCCCAGGAAGAAGGGAGGGGTGGGGGGAAGGTGTTTTAAGATTTAGTTTTATTTCTCATTAACCTACACATGTTCTCACTCCTCTCTCCTACTCAGTTTCGATGCATAAAAAATTAAACTGATTTTTCCCCAAGTTGAGTCTGTTTTTCCCGTGACAGTAATTGCTGAGTGATCTCCCTGTCCTTATCTCAACCTGTGAGCTTTTTTGTTATATTTTCTCTTCCCTGTCCAGTAGAGAAGGGGAGTGATAGAGCGGCTTTGGTGGACACTTGGCATCCAGCCCAGGTTGAACCACCACAATGGCAAATAAAACGTCTTTATCCAGTCATCACTATGAAGTCAACTAAAAGCATTACAGAAAAAAACCCAATATCCTTTTCTGTTCTTTGTGGAATAAGTGCTCATTCCAGAATCTCTTTTGTTGTTGGCAACAGCATATACACTACTGGCTGGAAAACAAATACTACAGGAGGCAAAACAGATGAGGTCATTGCAGGCTTTTTGGTGGTTTGAGGTTTTGTTAGGTTTGGTTATTTTTTCCTCCAGAAAAAATGGACAGGTAGTCGCAAAAGTAGTGGTGTGAGCTGCCATCTGAATTTGGGGGGAATAAATGGTGGGCATCAGTTGTGTTAGTTTTTAGTTTTCTATCTAGAAGAACACATTTAAAAATATTCACTGCTCTGGGGGAAGAAACATACCTAGCTGGTTGTTGTTGCAGCTTTTCACATTCCTGTGCAACGAAGACAAAGTAATCACAGTAAACCACAGATTATGGTGATACTTTGATGTCTTTGAGAGCAGATACAGAGCCAAATGCTGAGCCTAGCCTTGATTGACACATATGTTGACTGGAAATGTTAGAGTCTCACTGCATTTCTTGGATTTGCTCTGATGCAAGTGAAGATACCTGAGACTAAAAATAAAAACATGGCTCTGTCATGGCCTCCAGGCTTCTCGGTTCACTTCAGCGAGACACAGAATGCAAAGTTTTTAGTTGTAGGAGGTCAGACCAGATCCCATTTGTCCTGGTTTTGGCTGGGATAGAGTTAATTTTCTTCCTAGTAGCAGGCATAGTGCTGTGGTTTGGATATAGTAGGAGAAGAATGTTGATAACACACTGATATTTTGGTTGTTGCTAAGTACTGCTTATGCTAGTCAAGGACTTTTCAGCTTCCCATGCTCTGCCAGGTGCACAAGAAAACTGGGAGGATGCACAGCCAGAATAGTTGATCCAAACTGACCAAAGGGCTATTCCATACCATATGTTGTCATGCTCAGTATAGAAACTGGGGGGGGGTGTTGGCTGGGGAGCAGCAATCGCTGCTCGGGAACTGTCTGGGTATCAGTTGGTGGGTGGTAAGCAATTGTGTTGTGCATCACTTGCTTTGTGTATTGTTATTATCATTATTATATTGTTATTATTCTCATTACTGTTTTACTTTATTTCAATTATTAAACTGTTCTTATCTCAACCCAGGGGTGTTTCTCACTCTTACTCCTCCAATTCTCCCCCATCCCATTGGGGCAGGGGGAGTGAGCGAGTGGCTGCGTGGTGCTTAGTTGCTGGCTGGGGCTAAACCACGACACCATTCTGTTACTCTGCATGGTTGTTGGCATGATAACGTGGCATGGCATGTTGCCACAGCATGCAGTGAGATGCCTGCCCCTTTCTGTCATAAGCCCTATAAATGCTTTATGAAGAGAGTTTTCTATACCTATTCCTCTGTTTCTTTTATTCTTTGGAAACTTCAGCAAAGTAATGAATTTAGACAAAAAAGCTGATAGGACTGTGAATGTATGAGAATATACATATATATATATATGTGAATGTATGTACTGCCATTTCAAGTAGATTGATGTTTTCTGGTCTGGATTTTTCTCTGGTCTGTCAGTACTATAGCCAAGAGTGTTCCTGCAAAGACTGTAGGTTGATGCACATGTAAATGTGGCCAGGCTGTTTCTTTACCATTTTTACTTCTTAGCATTGAATTCTTCAGTTAGGTTCTGAAATTAAAGGAGATCTCATCAGTAGATTATTCTGTCCTTAGTTGAGGCCCATAGAAGCTCTGTTAAGAAGTTAGGGAAAATGTTATGAAAACAAGCCAAGGAAAATCTGCAATAAATTGGCTTGGTTGGTTGAGGTTCTAAAGAGATCTGGAGTTATTGGGAAGTACTTAGGTACTGCTATTCATGGGTGTAGGGGCACAGCATCTGTTCCATCCCTCTCAAGCTCTGCATGCATGCTCTGTCTGTACTTTGTCATGGTTGGATATAGTAACGCCAAAACGTGTCAAGGTGATCTGCTGCTTCTGCCCTTTAAGTTGTATATTTAACTCAGCACTTCCACTGAACCTGACCACCAGCTCTGTGTCTAAGTGGGACACCTTTTTAATCAATCTATTTTTTTTGGTGAGAAGCATTCCCTATTAAGTTTACAAGATGACAAGAAAAACTGATTTATTACCAAAGTTAATGTCATAATTTCTGTGGAGTAAAAGCACTATAGTTGATGCTATGATGAGGTATCACTAATAGTATTACTAATTATAACTGCTGCAAATTTATAAATAGCAACAGAATATAATTAAGTATGTGAATCATGAAGAGCTAGCTTAATTGTGTCTTGTCTTGTTATCAGCTGCATCAAAATTCAGCTTAGATTTGCAATAGTTGGTAGCCATCTTGATCTTCTGCTTCTTGAATTTTCCAAAAGGCCTTACAGTCTTAAAAGGAACAGACTCCTTTCTTTACATTAACATTGCTTCTCCAAAGACGCTGTACGGAAGCTGCGCAGCTTCAAATATACAGAGTATTAAAATGGGGGGGAGGGGGGGTGTTAAAATACATCCCCACTATATATCATCTGTGAGGCACTAGAGTGCAGTACTAACAGTTAAAAGCCAATTGATTCAAAATAAAACAGTTTTGACTTGCGGTTAAAATTTCTTATCCATGAAAAATGTCAGGATTTCATTAACTTACACAAATATTTCAATAGTGATGCAGGATAGGTATTGCCATTCCTTCCTCTCCTGACTCTGCCCTACAAATGTGGGGCTTATTTTATACACTGCTGTACAGATCAGCTTCTCTTACACAGATTCTCTGCATTTTTTCATGCCTCAACCCCCAGCAGTACCCTTTGCCTTGTTTTGTTTCATTCCTATGAGAGGTTGTGAATGTGGCTTGAAAACACACTTCCAAATGTGTCTCTTGATCTCAGTAGGATTTCAAAAAGAGGCACAGATGCAAGTGTGATATCAAGATTGTAATTTGCCAGGCCACTTTTAGAGGTTACTTTAAAATTTGTCCATAGGCTTTGGGATTTATTTAGTGTTGCTGTATATCCTGTATTGTTGGTCCTCAGAGCTAGCAAGGTAGTAGATTGCATCATCATTTACACTCCAAGCACAAAAGGAAATTTAAGACCCTTTCTCTGTACAGCAGGAGCTAGTTGCTGTTAAGGAAGGCCCAACAAAGGGTTTGAGTTGAAGGCTGTATGTTACAATCTGAATTTTGTATGATTTCTTTTTTCCTTCTTTTTTTCTTTTTAAATCTCTATTATCTTTAAGTATGCCTTCCCAAGGCTTATAATCCTTGAATATCTGTTCTGAGAATAGGATGTGTCATTACTATAATTATTCTTCATTAAAAAAGAAAGATATGCGAAGGACAGGCTGGGGCTGCAGTTACGTACTCTTGAGGTTACCGTGCATGTTGTTTTACAGTTACACTGCATTTCTTTAAACACATTTGTCTTGAAGTTAACATAAACCAAGGCATTAATGCCAAGACTCTGATTAACTCCAGCCGCAATCCAAAATCTTGGCCAAGATGATTTGGAATTATGAAGCAAAAACTGCACCGATGTCTTTGGGCTGCTCTCAGAGAGGTTGACCAGCCTTTTTAAATGGGGCCCTTAGGTGAATTGATTTCTCTTATCTAACCCTGAGAACATCAGTGTGAAGATTCCTGGTGATTTAAATAGGAGGCATGAAAGGCCTCTCCTATGAACCAACTTTACAGATCCCAGTTTATGAAATTCATGTATTGCCCTTGTGGTAAACAGACTCTTAAAAGAATCTGTTGGTGTCAAATAAACTACATAAAGATAATTTCTGATACAAGTTTTCAGGTTCTTCTATAAGCCTGAAAGCACTACATGTATCTTTATGTAGTTTATTTGAA